>NW_009260407.1:3576885-3589506 GCF_000687185.1 Egretta garzetta | reverse complement strand
GACAATTAGACACCGATCGCATCAGGAATCTGAGCATGGCTAATCTAAATGGCCTGGCATTTTGCTATTCAGGAAGTAATGTTTTTTGATTTGTTAATGTTATAGAGCATTTACCCTGTACAATGAAAGTTCAAATGTTCTCCCCAGGTTTCATTATTTCTCAGGTTTTCTCAGTGAAGGCAGGAATGAAATACATAGGCACCAATGTTGTTTACAATTAGCAGAAAATTGCCATTTTACTGTAGCTAACCGCTCCTGCGCATGCCACCTATAGCACTTGGAAGCAGACAGGCTCTTGTCCGAGGCCTGTTCCTGGTGGGTCTTGAATTGCTGAATCCCTGTGCTGAGCTCTGCTGCATCCCATGGACCCCCAGGACCTGCCGATGGCTGGCAGCCCAAGGGACCTGCATCTCCAATAACAAGCTCTTTGTGAACACAGTGTCCTTGGGACTGTGCATTTGTCATCATCAGATGGAAGCTGTAGGGTAGGCAGCAGAAAGAGAAATTAATATGTACTGAGGCATATTTTTTCCTGGTAATGTACTGTAGGAATGAGAGGTTCTGGGCAAAGGTCTAACTGAGCTGTCTCATGTCTGTCTGGCACACCCAAGAGCAGTTTTGATGTTTGGAGGTTGCTTTGCATAGTGGATAGTACTGCTTCCCTTACTGACCAGCATTGCCCAAAGGTCAGTGTCATCCGCCACGAGTGCAAGACCTCAGCCAACTTATGATGTCGCTGCTCGGTGCTGTGAGTTCAGCTACAAAGAGATCATTGGTATTTGGGAGGTATTTGACTGGGCAGTTGTCTGGAAGTCAGCCCCTATTCTCTCCCTCTCTCCAGGGAATTTGTGCTTGGATCAAATGTCTGAAAGTATGGTTTGAGTTGCTACCAGCCCTGGAGGCATCTCACTGCAGAACTGGCCCTGGATCCTCTGGTGGCAAATGCAGGAGAAATGTTGGGAGTGTCTCAGGGTGGCCGCTGTTGTGCTGTGCAATACAGTGTCTTGTTCCTACTGTTGCCACATCCCAGTACTGGATGAACTGGGATCCAGCATCACCATGCATGCTTAAGTGAGCTAGTCAATAAATCCTTGGCTAGTGTAAAACTGCTGACTTCAAGGGAATTGTGCTTCCTTGCACCAAAGAATCCAGCCACGAGCATCCAAATTCATCTGAGAGCAGCTTGTTAGTAGCACCTAGATACTACAGTAATTGGTGAGCTATAAATACCAAAGGCAGACATAATATTAAACAGGCTGTGTCATCAATTAGCTAATGACAGAAGCATAGAAACGCTGGATAAAAATAACCTGTCATAGCACAATCCTTTCTTCTTACCCCCCTCCTACTCTCCCTCACCCAGAAATGAGCAGCTCTGGGACACCTCATTTTTTACTATTAATAATTTAGGAGCTGTAACATTCTGTGATGAGCAGTGTCTGATCTGCAAAACATTCACTTTTTCAGATTGCTTTACGCTTCCCATCACTTGCAAGAAGAAAAGCTGGTAAAAACAAGGGGATTTGATGCACAGGATTCTTTCAGGTAACGAGGTGGAGCATGTGGAGCAGATTCTAAATGGATTTTGTTTAGTTCAGTGACATTACTGTGATGGCAACAGCTGCCCATCCTGCCTCAGCGTGGCACAAAAAGAGTGCACACAGGCATAAGGTGTGGAGGGGGCTCCCAGACAAGAAACTTATGTTAATTCCTGGGCTTGGATTTGAAGCTGTGGATCAGACCCCACAAATGCAGCTCAGGTCAATAAAAACCTGGACCAACCCTGTCAGAGACCACAGAGCGGCAGACTCTGCCTTGTGCTTTCACCACCCATCGCACAGCAGAGCCCTGATCCACTGCTTGGTGCTACAAGCGGGCAAATGCCGCCATGGGTGGAGAAAGCTGGCTCCCTGCAGAGCACTGACAGTAGCCCCTGTGTTTTTCCCTGCTCATGCCCATACCCTTGGCCATACAATGAGGCTGCAATTCCCCACATGAGCCCTGAGCAGCCCTGTGGTGGTTTCTTGGTCAGACACGCAGATGGGCCAAGAGGACCAATCTGCCCATCACTAAGGAACAAAGTCCCTGTCCCTCTGGATGTGCCTCTTGTAGCCGAGCACAGGCTTTGTCTGATGTGGGTAATGGTGGACATAACTGCACGGCTCTGGTAAGGGCAGAGAGCAGATTTCCTTCATCAGTTTTCTTCAAAACTGACTGCTAGGCTTAAAAGGTCATGGTGGAGGAGGATACAAAGAAAGGGGGGTGCAGACAGACTGCCCACAGAGAGTGAGAATGCAAACCCTATTCCTGAAGTTTCTCAGCCCAAGAAAACCCCTTGGCAGGTTTCCAGAAAAAATGGAAACAGAGAGCTTCCCTGAGTCTGTGTCCCAGCCATTAACCCCCTTATCAAGCTTTTTCTTTTTGGCACGGAAATGCTCTGTATGAGAGAGGCTGACCTGAGAGATGGAGTCTGGGAACCTTTTTTCCCCTCTTAAGTTTCTCTTTGTAATTTAATAATAGCTCAGGTTCCTTTATATAAAACAGCAAGACAAATGAACCCTGACTTTCTATTGGTTTTTAAGTGGGCACGGAGCTGACTGGCAGGTTGCTGGGTTGCTCCCTGTATCCAAAAGCCTTGGTGCTGCTGCATGTCCATGCCACCGCCGAGCTTGTCCCTGGACTTCAAATGCAGCCCTGGGTTCTCCTGTGCCCCTGGTCCCCAGGCAGGGAATGCAGGCAGCTCGTGGGGGTACGGAGAGCTGCTTTTCATGATGTTTTAACTCAGATGGTGTATAGCGCTGGAACAAAAGCAGTTCCTGCTACTCTCTTCTCTGTCCCAGCTATTTTTATTTTGTTTGTTTTGATGGTGCTTGCGGCAACAGTCTAAGATTTGGGCTGTGTGGATTAAGCCCTGAAGCAGACTTTGTGTGACACTGCGGACCAGGATTCACAAAGGCAAACTTTCCAGTTGCTTTTGTAGTCAAAGAACAGCCATCTCCTCTGCAGGGTGATTCAGAGAGGCTAAATTAAACTCTTTCTCTGAATCAGCCTTCTGGGCAACTCACTTTGCAGCTCCCACCTCTACAACAACCTTGAGCGCTACAGCTGGGCCAGAGCTGGCCAGAGATGGCTATGAAAAACAGGGACCTTGGGGTGCTCCAGCTCTGTGGGACCGGGGCTGGACCAGCCCCAGGGAGGCACCTGCCCTCCAAGAGGGAAGGTCTCTCCACTGCTGTTGGCCATGTTGCATGCTGGTGATTTGGAGAACCTGGGACTCCCCAGAAAATCTGTGACTTGGGGAACCTCCTGATAACCCTTTTTTATATTTGAGAGTAGTTATGAATTGTGAAACCCCGGCAGAGCCAGGCTGCGTGGCCTGCACTCCCCTGAGCTTAGCAGTTCAAGAGCCGGCAAGAGGGAGAAATGCTGAACCTGATCTGACAGCAGAGAAGGAGAACTTTCATGATGCAGTTCTTGTCTCCACTGAAACTTCCCGCTGTTTTTTAACAAAGTCAAAACCAATTTATGTCTATTTAAATAACAAAATGACGTTGAAAATGTCAAAATTCAAACATTTTGACTTTTCCAATTTTTTCAGGTTCATTTCCTGCCTTTTTTTTTTCCTCCTAACTTTCTCTGTTCCACAATGTGAAGATTGAGTTTGATGGAGATATCCTGAAATATCTCAACTTTTGAAAATGGAAGCAAAATGAGGTTTTGTTTTGTTTGCTTGCTTGCTTCTTTGGGAAAATCTGTTAGTCTTTAGGAAAAAAAAAAAAAAACCAACAACTTTCAAACATTCCACACTAAATGCTTCTTTCCCTGGCAGTAACACATATCTCGTGTGCAAGGATCAATTCGCTTGTCTAGTTGTGGAGAGCTCATGCTCACTGATGGGCAGGCTGGAAAAGCCTTTAAAGAAGGCTCTGGCTAACTTGAGATGTTGGGAATACCAAGACTCATAGCGGATCAAACCAGGACAGTGAAAACAGTGGTGGATAAGTGGGAGAAAAGAGCCATGATGGGCACAGGCAGTGAGGATGAGGGGATGAAGGTGCCTGGGGAGAAGGCTGGGAGGAGAGTGAGGGTGCGCAGGGCCCGCTGGGACTCACCTCTGGGCAACGGTGGGAGCTGCAGCTTGGTCCTGGCCGAGCAGGCGGTCGCTCCTCTCTCTGCTCCTCCTTCCCGCTTCTGGCTTTTGTGAAGCTCTAGAAATTGCAAGCGGGGGTGATTTAGCACATCGCTGCTGAAGGCGGGAGGCTTTGTGCTCCTGCTTACTGCTAATTAGGGATATCTTTGGGTATTTCTTTGGAAGAAAACACTGATCTGTTTATAACAAGCCACCGCTTGCAAAGCAATTACCTGAAATATGTTTTTCTTTTTCTATATAAAGACTAATTAATTTGTTTTAATTTTTAAATCCAAATATGTCAAAGATGACTGTCAAGAATGATTGGTCTTTGTAATTTAAATGTTGTGAATGTATCCTGTGAAATGTCTGCAATAAGTCTTGGTTTTATTAGTTTTTAAAACAAAATAATTAGAAAACCAAAACAAACCACAAAAGCAAGAATGACTAACTCCTCAGACTGTAAAAGGGACACTTTATTTTTCTAAAACAGTGACAAACTTCTGAAATATGAATTTCTCTGTGCACGTACGCTTCCATGTAAATGCTATAATACTCATTGATTTTTGCCTCTTTCTTTTTTTACTGTTGACTTCCCTGACCGGCTGCGTGTACAAGTGATGGGGGTGACTCCGGTCTCTTGTTTGGTTATGAGGAACAGGTTTAAGACAGGAGCTGCTCAGATGTGATACCTGTGGCCTTTGGCTGCCCAGCCTTTTGCCTGCTATGAATGTTAGGCTTTAAACTATGAGTGTTTTATGTGGAGGCAAAAGATGGAAATAGAGCTGGTGTCAAAACTCTTTTATGTACAGTGAGCAGAAATTACTTTAGTGAACTCTTATGGTGAAGCCGAAAGCAATGGTTGAAGTGAGGGACCAGGGACCAAGACAGATTTTAAGCAACAGTGAAGCCGAAAGCAATGGTTGAAGTGAGGGACCAAGACAGATTTTAAGCAACAAAGATTCACGGTAGAGCTGAAAACTGACCTGAGATGTCATGTGCACAGTGTCTGAGCCTTATTTATTCTCAGATAGTTATATCACAAATGTCCTACTCATAGGGGTCTCTGCCCTGCAAGTCAATGTGGTGTGAGGGCAGCCACTGTGCTGTGGCCGCTGCCACAGCTTTCTCCTTTTTCTGTGCATCCTCAACCCCTCTGCTTGTGGCAGCAGGTTGCCATTTCTCACCTTGTTCGTGGGCTGCAGAGCCAGTCGGAGCAAGGACCGAGCCTTAGGTACCACCCCTGCCTCTGCAAACTAAGCAGAGCAAGAGAGGATGAGGTTTGCTGGGCTCAGAGAGGTGTCTCATGTGCTTCATCTTTGCACTGGAAATGCTGCTCCCTGTGACTTGAAGGGAGCAAGCTAAATGCCATCTTGTTTTCCAAACCTTTCTAACAGTGATGATGGTGAGTTTGACTGAATAAATTAAAAGACTTGAGAGCTTAAAGGGGGATGTGATGTTACTTGTGTTTATTTTTAAAAATACATACTGCTTTTTTACAATATTTTCATGGCTCATTAAGTTATCTTTTATTTTAATTTCCTTCCTAGAAACTGTGTGATGTGCTACTCATTGCTCAAACTCAAAATGGGATTTTTATCATTGGTACTATCTGTTTAAAACATGTTTGACAGATAAATTCCTCTTATTTCCCCTTTTCTATCCACCCCAGGGCTTAAATAGCTCATAAACAGCAACATCATCAACAAAAATTGTTTTGTTATTCAAATGAGACTTCTTTTCCCCACTGCAAATTCCTTCCTCCCCGCAAACTGTGTTTTTAACAATAACAACTGCCTAAAGCTCTCTGATTTTTCTTCATAGGCAATCATTCTGGCCAAAGCCAAACAAAATAGAGAGCCCATTAAGCTAGAACTTTTTTTGCATACACCTAAAATAATTATTTAGATATGCACATCAAAGTGAATAAGCTGCTGCACAACATAATTGGTTAATTTTGATTATGCAGGAGCATCATCTTGCTGCACTGATAAAAGAAGCTCTTGCTTGTAGGCTGGACCGTCACTGAGTAGAGTTGGGCAGGGTACTTCCCAACCAGAGGACAGGTACCTGCGAGGATGGGAGGCTTTGCCTTCTGTCCACAGATACTTTCAGTACTTTCCTACTTGCTAACCACATGCCTGTTGCTAGAGACTTCTTGACGTAGTCAGTCAAGGGCTGGCACGCGCAGAATTACCAGTGTTTTGCCTATGTGTGTGCATATAATAAATATCTAGAAATCTTCAAGTGCATTAAAATAATTAACTAAGCCTCACTGCAACCTAGTGAGATATTAGCAACCTCATTTGACAGACCGTTGAATGAGACATGGAGAGTTCAAATGAATTGACCAATGTTGACTTGCTCTTATGGCAGACTTTTGCTCAGAGCTGCAGTGTGGTACCGAGACAGATGCCATCCTACAGCACATGTCTGTGCTTCTGGAGCTGAAAAACCTGAAACAGTAATGTGAACATTTTGCAGATGGCCTTTTCTGGTGGCCCGGTGATGCTATGGCAGCTGAGAAACCAAGTAGGAGAGGGGAGACTCTTGCAGGTGGCGCTGAGGAGAGCAGGCAGATGGGCTGGCTGTTCTGCTGGCTGCCTCTGCTGTGGTGTGTTTCGAGGGGTTAGGGGGTAGCACAGAACTGGTGTTCCCAAGGGGAGGGCCCTGCCAATGCCTTGCTGTCCACCCTGCTCTGGCCCTAGGTTGTCATCAGAAGCTGGGTTATGGCATACGAGGTGTCCTCAGTTGGTAGTTGCTGGTGTCGGAGGGAACTAATGGAAGCTGCTGATGTGGGCCTCCACGGAGATGCAGCCATGGAGAGGCTTGGTGTGGCAGTCACAGGGAGCAGAGAGCGCACGGGGTTCATTGCAGCCAGTAGTGACTTGGGCCCTACTCAGCCTATTTTCTAAACAGCTTGAAGAGTTCAAAGTGCCCTCTGGACAGAGAAATGCTTTCCTTTACATCTACTAGTCTGGCTGGGGCAGATGCTATCCACCCCGTTGTCTGCCCTCCAGAGGGATGTGACTGCCCCAGCCCTGCTGGGTAGAAGGGCTCACTTAAACTCTTAGTGGTCTGCTACACGGAAAGTTTACCAGCCTGAGAAAATGCAGCCACAAAAAGTGCTTGAAACTCCTCAGGATGATTTTTCCATCGATTGGACTAAGGAAAAGTGCAGAGACCCCTCTGCTGGCAGTATTGCGTAGGCGTGAGAGCTGGCAAGTGGCAACAAGGCCATGGGATGGGAACCTTTTTAATCAGCACATCTGCCTGCAGAGAGCACCTGTGTCTCCCCTCCATATCTCCTATAACTACCCCAGCTGATTTCTTGGCAGATGGAAACTCTTTTAAACTCAAGTTCAAGTAAGTGCTGTTGATTGACAAAACTATCCTTGGCGTTCCTATACGAGCAGCAATCATTCAGGTCTGGCCATAAAAGCAACCCTATTACCAAGGGTGGGATGGGGGCAGCCCAACCCTGAGCAAAGCTAAGGTGGTTGATAAAAAGGTGGCAATACTAAAACAGCTGGTGAAATCGGTGTCTATAGTTCATTGGTGTTTGGCAAGTGAATAGACTTTCCCATCACAGAGTTGTTTCCTGGGATGGAGCTGTGTGATGGTGTTAGCTGCTGGCTGGTCCAAGGGTGATGTGCTGAGGCCCAGATCCAGGGAAGATTTTGGCTGCTGTTGGGCAGAGAAGCAGGTGACCCCTTTGTACCTGTGAGGGTGGTCTGGAGGCTCAGGTTGAACAGATCCCAAGTAGGGAGAGCTGAAGTACATCATTCACTTTTCCATGCATTTAAACCCTTTTCCCTTTCCTCCTGTTTTTTTTGCAGAAGAGGAGGGCTCTCCCTTGCTCTGTGGACAAATTACTTCAGCTGGACACAAAGCCAGGGACTTCCAGGTGGCCATTGCCAAGGCCTTTCAGAACTGTGGGATGTGGGGACAGGCAAACACACCCAACCAAGCCCCTGTTTTTGCCAGTACAGTGATTTTCCCTGTATCTTTATGTCCCAGGCCCAATGGGTGTTATGAGCTGGGACACATGGAAAGCCTTTTCCCTGAACCCAAGGGACAAGATGAGTGTAATGGTATTGCTGAAAGGAAGGAGAAAGGGAAATCTGACTTGCTGTACGATGCCTCAGCTCTGAGGAACATGAGGCAGTCCTTTTAGTCTGGGCTAATAATGAGAAGAAAGTCATGCTCTGTGTCTCTAATGTGCTATTTTTGCCCTGGTTGATGGTGGCATGGAGGGGAGGCCTGGTTAATGGGAGGGGAGGCCTGGTTAATGAGAGAGGAGAGCTTTTTGATGGCAGCCCAGAAGGCAACTGCTGACTCATGTCACCTTTTGTGGTTTGGCACATTAGGCAGTGGGTTGGATTGGTAGGAGGGTGAACATCTGGGAAGCAAGTTTCCATCGGATATTGCACCAGCTGCGCTTGAATGTGCACTGTGGAATTTGGGAAACAAGAACTGGCAAAAGGAACTGAAATTCCCCAGTGTGCATGCTGACCACACCGCGTAAGCATCTCTACACAGTGCTTTGAGATTTCTCCATTGACTATTAGCACAGCCCTGGACCTTGTTATAACTCTCTTTGAACTATGCTGTGTAAAGTACCTTGATCTATGGCTAAAAAGCACTATTCAAGAGCTAGGTATTAGTGTGATGTGGGTTTTCTTTATGTGCTCTAATCTTCTAGTCCTGAAGTGGAAGATTTGAAGTGTGACATGAGAAGTGGTGCTGCAGGAATTGCTCTCGACAGGTCTGAATTTGCAGAAGAGAGCATACCTGGACAGCCGAGCTCCGTGGGCTTCTCCAAGGGGTACTTTTAGGCTATCTGAGGTTTTCCCACCACTGCCTCTTTGGACTCCCTTGTTCACTGCATGGTTAATGCAGTGAGGGTGAGTCTTTTCTTGCAATTTTGATCATTGTGCTTCCCTAGAGGTTTTGGGTGGTGCTGAGGTAAGACTCCAAAAACCTGTGGTAAAGGAGTGTGACAGGAAACAGGGTCTGTGCTGGGAAAGCAGGGCTGGCTCTGTGGCATAAGGGATCACGGACGTGCCGTCTGTGGGCATTGCTCCTGGGAGTTAGATGGATTTTGCAGGCTGACAGGGAGAAATGGTTGTTTTCTCTCTGCCTTGGCTGATCCTACCACTGACACTGCTGCAGGAGTTGTCCTTATGTTTCCTTGAAGGGGCTGGCTGATCTCTCTAGTTGGCACAGGAGGGAAATGGCACAGCCCATGACTGCTGAAAGAAAAGGTCTCAGCTCAGGTGGTGAAGCTCCATGGCCTGGGAAATGGAGCTCTTCAGCTTTGTCCCTGCCAGTTGGCATCTTTTCCGCTGCTCCTTTTCTCTTTAGTGTCCCAAATCCACAAAGCATGTCAGCCTGTCCGTTGTCCTGTAGCCTCTAGTGACTGGCATGCACGCTTAGAGCATTACATGTAGCCTGGTGTGGCTTGAGGCCGTGGAGCTGGATATGCACTGAAGGGCTTTGATGGAGCTGTGAGTCCCAAATGCCAAATTCTTGTCTGCTGCTTGGTGGCTCTCTAGATTGACTGTAGCATTCAAGGAGGGGGTGGTGAGAGGAGAAAAAAAACAGGTGTTTATTCCAGAATTGTACAGAATAGGGCTGGAAGGGGCCTTCAGGGTCATCTAACTCTTGTGTGGGATCAGTTTGACCTAAAGCACCAGCTATACCTGAACTGAAACCAAGTCATGTTTGCATATACAGAAGCTTGCTGAGAGCCAGAACTCCATTGTCTGAAAGTAGGCAGAGACCCAGATCTACTTTGCTGAAAAAGGCAAACTGTATTTAAAAAGATGTTCTTGAAAATTTAGGCAATTTTCTCAATGCTATGCAATGTCTCAGTTACACTAACTTCAAAAATCAATTACTTTCTTTTACACTAAACAATGATTAAGCTGTGCAAACCACTTGGCAAACAAACAGCTGCAACATCCAGAGAATGAGAACTTCTGGAAAGGACCATAGTGATTGCTTAGATACTTGCCTTTGATTAAATTAGAAATACAGATGATTTTTTTTTCCCCCTCCTTTCCTCCAGCTCTGAGATGGGTTATGCAGGAGGCTCTGAACTTGTATTTTACATTCTTGTGCCTACCTCTGAACCCATCTTGTAATAAATATTTGAAAGTTTGACTTAAACTGCTCCAAATGGTTTCTAGATTCCCAGATGAAATGCTAAATTACCTAAAAGACGAGCCTGAAGATGAAACAAACTCTGCAGTAGCAAAGCAGACCTGAAGATTACATATTTCAGTAATTGATAAAAGTGCCACCTTTTCAGACACTTCATAAAAGAAAGAATCTGTGTATTAAAGCCGCAGATTTTCTGGGCAGAATCTGTAGCCATAGAAATCAAAGCCAAACTGTCAGTTCTCCCTCGTTTTCCTGTCCTTTTCAGGTGGTGAACTTCTCTACAAAAGGAAAGGTTTTTTTTATGAGAAATCCTGGAAAACAGATAGAGGTTAACATCCTTGATTTGCAATAGAAAAAGTGTGGGCAGAAAGCAAGATATTTAACTCATGCAAGGCTGAGTAGTCTGCAGGCAGCAGGGTGATGGTTTGCCCAGACATTGGGAAAGTAAGTCTTAATTCCTCACCGTTTGGCTTGCCAATTTGGGAGGGGACACAGGTCTCTCTCTTCCTTGTACAAGAAGCTTGCCTCCCTGCATAAATCAACTCCATCCTCAGGCTTGGCTTGAAAGTTTAGGCAATGCAGGTGCATGTATGGGAGACCCAACTGAGTGTGAGTGCTGCTGCCGAAGGGCTGGAGCGAAGGCTGGGTGGTGTGGGGAATTTATTTGGAGTAATCAAGATGGGATGTGTAAGCTGGCATTTGTGTCACAGGACCTGTCGCTCTTAGCATGCAATATGACTTCACCCACAGGTTTAACTCTTGCTAAGAGGCAGGGTCTGCTTTAGTTGGGGCATTTTGAAAGCCCTGTTGCTGCATACGGTCTTCCTATACAAGTGTTTGGGAGTGGTTTTCTGTTACTTTTATGATCTCAGTGGCCTCCAGCTGCATGGGATGTCCTGGCTGCGTGCAGCCTGGGTTGAATGCAGTGGGTCCCAAAATGCTCTGCACACAGAGGGGCCAGCATCCCGGTGGGGCTCAGCTCTGGGATAGCCAGATACCTGCACTCTGCACATGACAGCCCACCTGGTGCCCACGCTCAGACCGCTTGTGGTTTCAGGATACCTCTGTGCCTTCCCTGCCCTGGGGTTGCCTGGAGGGCTGTCTGCCTTGCAATGCAGTTCAGAGCAACCTTGACAGCAGAGCACAGCCGTGGTAGGAAACTGGGCCACTGTGGGAGACCCAGACCCTCTACTGAAGCTCAGCAGAGCAGTGCCTCACACCTGCAGATGGCAAACGTGGCCTGGTTGTGTACCCCATGATGGCGTATAGCCCCCGAAAGCTTATTCTTTTTGTCAGTTCTTTTTTCTCATCTGGGTTTTAACTTTCTGCTGCTCCTTAACTTTGTAAAATAATAAATGGCAAAAAATATGTTCTTAGAAATTCATGCCTGAGGCTGGGGCTTTTTCTAAGTAGTTTTGACTCTTCAGAGGGAAGCTACTACTAAGCAAAAATTACCATAATTAACTATAGTAAACTGCCTGCCATTTGATGTCTGAGACTTAAAAGCTTCTGTTGGGATCCAGACAGTTTTTGAAAACAAGGCCTCAATGGCCTAATTAAAAAGGAAAGGAGAGAGTGGGGAGCAGGAAAGACTGGTGATAAATCTAAGCAAGTCACAATGAGCTGACAAAAGGAAAGGTAAATGCAGCCTCACTTCTTGGTCCAAAAATATAGACTGGGAAGTCTGGATTTCATCTTGCCCCAACATACTTCTCTGAAGCGAATGGTCCCTGTTGCTCTGGATTTCATATGGGACTTCAGTGGAAGGGAATTTTGGATCAGGGTGCGATGTTTCTCTGAGCATGCAGAACAGACACATCCACTTTAAGATTTCCAGTCTTGGGAAAACACATCAGATTTTGAGTAAGCTCACCCCAAGGCAGCAGCTGCCTTGTGATGAATGTGGGCAACACAAATATTTGTATAGCAATTAACTGAGCAGTGCAGTGATAATAACACAAATATGCTTTCAGTAAGGTAGTGCTCATGGCAGTTTAAATTGTAAATATGTTGATTTCCTGGGAAGCAGGGGATTTACACTGGCAGAAGTGCTCTCTCCAAGCTTGTAAGCTATTATACTGCTACTGCCTTGGTGGGGGGGAAGCAGTTTCAAAGGGGCCGTGATGATCACACAGGCAAATCTGCAGCATGACAGAGGTCAGGCAGATTGCACCAGGGAAGGGTCTGCCCTTGCTCTTCTGCATGCTCAGGCTGCTTAGCTGCCCAACAAAATTTGGGGAGATGGGGCTGTATTTCATCATCTTGTGCTGGAAGAAGCTTGGAAAAGGAGTCCGTGTGAACAGCAACCCCTAGAAGTGAGTGTG
>NW_009260407.1:3561725-3576790 GCF_000687185.1 Egretta garzetta | reverse complement strand
CCCACAGGGCAACCTGAGCCGCATCCTGGTGTATGTCTGCGCCTGGTGGGAAGCATCCCTTGAGGCCCTGAATTGCAGGCTCTGAATTTCAATGTTGCTACAATAACATTTTGCACTGCCCCCAAGAATGTGGCCAGCTTTCCAGCAACAGGGCTGCTGGGAAAGCTTTGCTGCTGGGATATTTGGTGCTGAGGAGCTTTGGCAGGACTGTACAGCTGGAGTACGGGCGCGTGTCTGGCTGCTTTGCAGGTGAAGTGAGTTACAGTGGGAGTTACTGCCAACATCATGGGTGTTCCATGGCTGGGGAGCTCGTGGTAGCTGCTCATACTGCTGTGTGTGGAGGGAGCACATCCACAGCCTCCAGCCTCAGGGGAACAGCCTGTATCTAGGACTACAGGTGTATCAGCCTGAGCTGATGGCTGTGACCTTGCAAGGATGAACAGAGCCACTGGCTGCTGTTGAGAGGGAAGCACTACTCAAAGGGGCAGCCAGGACCTTCCCAGATGCTCCACCTTGTACCTGGTCATGCAGCGCATGCAGGGTCATGCTGTGACTGTGCTCTGTCATCCCTGTGGCTTGGAAGCTGACACAGATAAGCTGTGTATCCCAGGCTGAGCTCTACCTTGAGCTCCTCTTGCAGCCTCCGTCAGTGCTGCTGCAAGCAAAGATGGCAGGAGGCACGTGGGGCCTTTACCACCTCACAACTTCTGGCTGAAGCAAAATAAGGAGCAAAGAGAACTGCTTGAGGGAGTTTGTACTTCTAAAAGAATAATCAGACTTTGCCCTCAAGGAGGAAGTTCACTGGATTGCAGCTGCCTGCCTGCTCTGATGATGGCTAGATATTTCCCTAAGCCTTTTAATGAGAGTTTTGTGCTCACCTTTCTCAAAGCCCTGATACGATGCTGGGTGTCCTGCCTGTCCCTTTCGGCATTTTCTGTGGTGGGAGAAGCAATTTCTTTTCCTTCTGATGTTGACTCATCTCCAGTTGCGGCTGTCTGATGTACAAGTGAGCTTTTGAGTTTGGCTCCATGAATCCTGCTGTTCTCCCCAAGTCCATGAATGAGGCTGTAACCATGGCAATTCTGTTGCCGCTCAGACAAACCATCAATGTGGAAGACTCTGGGTCTCACATCCTTAAAGGGAAAAGCAAAGCTTTCTTTGTTCTGAGAGCTCAAAGCAGAGGAGAAGGAAGGAGTCAAGAAAGGCTTCTGGCCACTGTTTGTCTGTGGCTGCAGAGTGTCTAGGCTAGATGTGAGGACAGCCGGGGTGGGTCAGAGCGGAGACCTGTGATGACCCTGTGCGGTCACCAGCAGTGACCAGCAACAAATGCCTGTGCAAGAACAGGGCCAGCAAAGAGTCATCTGCTCTCCTCACTTCTGTGCTGTGCTCCTGGTGATCTCAGAGGCTTCCAGAACCAGACGTGGCATCTCCATGTGCAGCAGCCCTGCAATACGGGCTAAGTCCCATTCCAGCTACAGCCAGTTTGCAAAAGCTTTGACAAATGCTTCAAGCCCCCATTTATCTATATGCTGAAATCCTGGGCCAGGTTATGGTTTCTTTAAAGCTGTGTAAGTCCAGTGTGATTCCACTCACTAAAACAAGATCACCTTGGCAGTCCTTTCCCATCCTGCTACCATTACAGATGTCATAGCTGCATCCTGCCAAACTTCCTCAGGGCAAACTCCAAGCACAAATGAGAAAAAAGCTACTTTTTCGGCCAGTAGAGCCAAGGTATCCAGCAACTAGAATAAACTACACCAGTGAAAATATAATTTCTGATATCCTGTGGGCTATAGGAGAGAAATCACCTATTTGTCTAATATAAGGAAGTCTAAAATGAGATGCTCCATGTTTCATGGAGGGTGCGGTTCAGTAGCGCAGCTGATCTGATCAAATGTCTTCCTGGTCCTGAACATTTTTATTTTCCCTTTGTATGTCTTTGGAAGTACAGCTAATCTCAGCTTTGATTTTGGTTTTGCTAGTCAACTCCTGCTGAGATAATTAAACTCACTAAGTTGGCAGAAAAATGAACTTGGCTAAAAGTTTTTGCCCAGGATAGAATTAAAGGAAGCACTTTCTGTCATATTAGTGAGCTGAACTGGCTCTGTGAAGGGTCTGGTCTGACACGAGGACAAGGGAGGGAGTGGGACCATGTGGCTGAATGCTCAAGTTGGGGAAAGGGAGGAGGAGGGGTAGGAAGACTAGCACTAACTTTTCTCGTGGCAGAAGACTTTTAAATAATCTTGTGTGAGGCTGAAACATGTCATTAGCTGTGACACCTCACATTGCAAGAGATTAATCCTGTCCACAGGTTTTCAGGCACAGTGGATGGGTCAGACTGTGTTAAACACAGCGCAAAAGCCCAGTGTGAGGGCAACGTCTCTGCTTCCTGGGGGATGGATGTGCTTGGAGTTATGAATGATTTTGTCTGAAATCTCTTCCAGAAAGCCTCTACAAGATTGTTTACATGATTGTGCCTTCTTTAACCTAATTATTCAGCAGAAGCCCCATGTGGAGCTACAGCGTGTACTAGCAGAAGCAGAGGCATTGCTGGTAGACCTATTTTACCTCCCCAAACAGCATTAGACATGGCAAAGAAAGCAGCTGTCTATGCTACAGTTGTTACAAGCTGTTATTCCCGCCTCCTACCTACCCTTTGAGATGATAATGTTGTCTGCAAAAAGCTGTGGTATATATACAGTATTTATGTGCTATAAATTGTAGCGCTTACTGTGAAGTGCACTGTGGTGATGGAACTCCCTTTTCTCATTCCCTGTCTGTCTGGGAGATGTATTGCATAGCTTGGTGGAAAGGCCCAGCAGCAGCTTACACCTGCAGCAGAAATTTCTCCTAGGAAGCCAGGCACAGCTCTGCCTTCAGTTACAAGTGACTCGGTAGCTGGAGAAAGTACTTTGGGGGCATGGTGGGAACCAATGGAGCTTTGTGATGGCCCTGGAGATCACTCATCCTTTTATCGGGATGAGTCAACCCTCTGGACCTGCATGAAAAACAACACGGTTTCCTTGTCGCATTTGTGCTTCCTGGTGGTCCTGACAAACTGTCTGGTCAAGAAGGCCCCTCCATGCATAGTAAAGTTAGCGCTTCCCATTCTGATCCCCCTTGCTTACTGCAGAAATGAAGCAATAAGGAGGCCTTGCAGTATCATGCTATTGCCTGAGGAAGGATGAAGGGAGGGATATATGCTGGTAAAACAGTGGACCAGGGAGCTGTACAGGCAGAAGAGGTTCAGTGTATTGGTAGGTAATCCTGGGATGATTTGGGCATTTTTCCCGAATGAGCTCCTTGCTGTTGGAAGGAATTGGATATGATGGTGAGCATGGCTCTTGCTTTCTTCTACATTTCTGTGGCTTTTAGTCTTGCCTGCTAACAGTCTCAGGCTGCCCTGCCTGTGATGGGAAGTGTCATGGGCCCTGTGGGAAGTCTGTGTGTAATCTTGCAGACTAGATGTTCTGTGGGCCTGTGTGGAAGACCCAAACAAGGCACCCAGAGGTGGAAATGTGGTGACCGAAGGGTCCATACATAGGTAATGGTGGGAAAGGACCATATCTTCAGCACCTAGGTCAGGCATCTGGACCTGAATAGCCATCGTATGACTGCTCAGTATAGTGGAGTGTCGGATGTTCCTGCAAATGCAGTGTTTACCCTGTACCTTACTGTTATGTCCCACCCATGCTGGGCCTTGGAAGAGGACCTGTCTTGTGCTTCATGCTGGAAAATGCCCAGTTACAGTGCTAACACAACATAAGCTGCAGGTTATTAACATCAGCTGCCTGCAATTTCACCAAATTTGAAACTTCAGGAGCCAGATGCTGGGCTGCCTTTCTCCACATCGCTCTGCCAAAGCACCTGTTTCTGAGCACCACCTCTTCCCTTCCCAAGCACCTCGTGCCAAAGGCTGTGCTGTCTGCACCCCCTGTGGCAGCTCCCTAAGGTGCAGAATGTGCCTGGGTCTGTCCTGATGCCTCCTCTTGCTCCTCTTCTAGCTTTATGCAACTCCCTACCCTCATCTCCTCTCACACCGCTGTTCCTCTCAGCAGCTGGAATAGCAGGAGTGAGTGGTTTGTGAACTCTGGTTGAACTGACGGGATCTCTTTGTAACACCCCACATTTCTGCAATTAGGTGTTGTTGTTTTTTTAATTTAATTTTATTTATTTTTAACAGGCTCTGCTCCCAGATTTACTGAGCTGAATGCAATTGCTTAGCTTCATTATTCTGTTGCAATAGGCCTGCTAGCAAGTTTATTAGAGCAATAAGGGATGAAAGGCAGCAAGTTTCTAGGTGGTTATAGTGTGTGTTGTGTAGTGTTGATAAGGCACAAGGTTGAAGGCTCACAGCTTTAATCACTGGAGAAAAACACCCTGGAGAGACAGGATCTTGTTTGTATAATGACATGGAAGTGAGTCATAAAAAAGGAACGGCTATAAAAACTGCCCATTCCTCTTTGCCTGGAGAAACTGATGCTTGGGAGAGATTGTTTGTAGAATTGCTCTAGTGTCACATCTACGGCTATCTTCCCCTCAAGGATTATGGACTAGGTGTGAATGTGAAATGGAAATCCCCTGAACCAGCTCCTTTCTTTATCTGCTAGTCAGAGAGCGCTCCAGTTTGTTGATGAAATTCATGCTGAGGGGCTTTCTACCCCTGCAGAAACCTGCAGCTTTCTGCGTCTGCAGGGGACTTGTCAGATCTCAGGAAGTCTACCAAGCTGCTGCCAGCAGCCCTGCCCCTGTGGTTGTGGGTTCACCCTGTGGTGCTGCTGCTTCTCACCCGCTGGGATCCCATGGGTGTCTTACATGACTGTAAAGAAACAGCATCTTCCTTAGGCCTGAATATAGCCGAAGCCACACCATTTTGTGCATGAGGACTCTGTTTTCCCCAAACAAGCAGGTCATGTACTGCTGCCTCTCATTCTTTCTTATCCTTACCTACTGGTGTGAAATCCAACTTTAAAATCTCTGCTCGTATGCCTACTTTGTCATTGGTCATCACTGCGATGTTTGGCAAGTCATGTCATTGCTACCAGGCTCCTGGCATTACACACCCTGTAAATCTGGGCTAATAGGACATCCCAACACAATCCAGTAATTTCAGGTGAATTAACAAATTTCAGAGTATTAGAGACATATCCTTTAGAAATGCTAAGTAATAATCTTGTTTCCCTATGGAGGCTATTAGAAATTGAAAGATGACATCTGAGGGAAAGATACCATTATAACAACGTACAGAAGCCAGATGGGCAAGTGATCCCCACAGCTTATGTCAAGAAAACGGGAAGCATCTGTCTCTGTGGGGAATGGAAGAAATAATTAATGTATCCATGTACAGCCTGGGAGATTGATAGCTGTAATTTAGCTGTGGCTGTTCAGCACTTCTCTCAGCAATGACAAAGGGGCCTGCAGTGTTACCTGTTTCTTAATCAATCTCTTGATTGCAGTATGGAAGGGGCTGGAGTTACTCTCTGAAGAGGGAGATCTTACAAAGTGAAGCAGCAGTGACACACAACCATATGGGACACCATATGTGAGGACAACATCTGCAGAGGGCTTCCCCCCCCCCCCCCCCCAAAATCTTATTTAATTGCAAAGGGTTATTGGATTAATACGCAGATGCGCTCAACAACCATCGCTGAAGAGCCCTGTGCTGTGAATCAGGCTCCTGTGGCAGGGAAACCTGAGCAGTGGAGTCCCATGACAACATCAGAGAAGTAGCAGATTGCTGATTTAACGCCCCAATGTGCAAAGCCGGCCTCTGGAGGCATTACTTGATCTCTGGGATTAATGCTGAATGTTGTGGTCGCCACTTCATGTCATCGTAAATTGCTGGCATTGCAGGGCACTGTGAAGTCAAAGTGCTTGTTCTCGTTTTGCAGTTCTCAATCAGCCGTGTTGTAGCAGCAATGCTCTGGTTGCTGGAACAGTATAAGCCTTTTTGTAGGTGGAGTGATGTGGCAAGGGTTAATGTGCTCAAAAGCTTGTCTGCTCCCCCACATCCTACATCCCAGATGATTTCGTGTGAGACATTACCTCTGTCTGCTAGCGTGCCCCCATCTGTACAACACTTTGCAGTGCCCCAACACACCTGCAGCATGCTGCTTGCTCAGAAAGCAGAGCTCCCAGAAGTTTCCTCCTCCTGGGCTGCAGGAGGAAGCAGGATATGGCAGAACTAGGTATCAGGATTAAGGTGTTGCAGGTCTGGTCTTGACCGTGGTTCCTTGTGGCAGAGACCTCAGGGCAGGGGTTTTCCAGTGATGCAGTGAAGTGAGGCAGAGCGGGAAGATGAGAGCGGGGTGGCCAGGAGGGAAGCACCCGATGCCATGGGGCTCAGTCCCTGGAGCTCAGCTGAGGATGTTTTTTCCACAGATACTCATTGGTATAAGTGCAAGGTTGACAGGTTAAGACACAACCTCAAAGCCCTGCTGAGGAGTGGCTGTAGTAGAAACAAGGATGGAGCCCAGGCTTCTGAAGTCCCATCCCTGTGTTTCAGTCCTTGGAGCCAGCTTTGTGTCTGGAGAAAGGACTTAAATGATGGGCTGATGTGATGGGGGGCACTGGGCCCATTGGTCTGTGAGCGATGCTTCCTGATGCAGCGTGTGGGTTATATATCTGACAGGCCTCATCAGGCTATGTCCTTTTTTGTGTGTGTGTGTAAATCAACAAATAGGGGGCCTTGCTTTTCACCTGGCATGGCCCTCAGATGTGAAATCCATTGTGGGAGAGAGGTTTCCTTTAAGAACAGAAAATTGTGTTTTTCTGTTTCATAAGCCTGATTCTGTTTATAGCCTCTTCTTGCTCTGTTCAGCTTCCTGAAACAGATTTTCATCTGGAGTAAATAATATAACTCTTCCCTCCGGTGGAACTGCGATGATTCACACCAGCTTGGGTTTGGTTCCACTAACCTTAACTCCTCAATGTAATTAACTAACGCAATTGCCCTCTCATACCCATGCTTCACATCTTTGAGACTACTGAGATGATTTTATATAAAAATAACATAAATTCAACCCTTTTAAAACTTCTTAAAGATCACCCTGCTTCTGTTAAGGATGGAGATGCTCCTTTGATCCTCGTGATTTGTCAAGCATGATTTTCATGTGACTCAAACTGGTCGAGTGCATAAGGTTTTTAGTAGCACAGTGGGTACCTGGCATCTCCTTGCTTTAGGAGCCCTGATGCCACTGCTAATTTAGTGTGGTGCCCAGGCTTTAGCACCGTTACTCCAGTGAGAACCCCTAGGGAGGGCTGCGGTGATGGTGCTCTGGCTGAGCTGTACTGGAGACACTAGGTGGAAGGCAGTTTGGAAACAGCCTCAGCACCTGCATCTTTTCCTTCGTGTAACACTTTGCTGCTGTGGTTAAACTGCAGGGATTTCCTGACAGGGGTTATACTGAAATGTGCTCATTCACCCTGTACTGATCACAGTAAGATAGCTGGAGCAAACAGATGGTAATGGGGAAATACATCGTTTTCTGGGTGCAGTTTGAATAGCAGCTGAACTGCATCGATCAGTTCGCTTTTCTTTAATGTCTTGAGTCACTAGACTGGAAGGGATAGGAAAGAAAGAGGGAGTGAATTGACATCATTGCAATAGATACCTTATTGCCCCATCACCTGGTTCCTGCATCCTCCTCATGGTCTGACTGTTCATCACACAGCCCTGTAACCAAAAGCTCTCTCTTGCCACATCCTGGTGTGATGGTTTTGTTGTACAGTGAGGATGTACAATGAATCCTTCCATGGCTGCTGCAGTGGCTCTGGCCAAGGACCCATGCCGTGGTCTCCTCACCCTCAGAAAAGATTGGAGTGAGCCAGGGAGAGGCATTAAGCCCCAGCAAATTGAGCCTGTGATGCACTACAGAGCTCTCTTCTCTCAACATCCTCCTTTCACTGGGGAAGGCAAAGTGGTTTGGTGATGAATTTCATGGAATGGGACACCTGAGAGCAACAGCTATTCCAAGTCTAGAAGTGTGCTTTATGGAGAGATTATGTTTTTGTTTAAGCTTGCTTGGATGTTGAGATGACGGCTGTGTAGAGATTGCGTGGACAAATGAAGTGAGAGCTAATGCTCAGCAAGAGGGATGCAAGCTTCCCAGGGGGTATGGATTTGCAGTACAACACAAAATCAGATTTCAGAGATCAGCCATGCTGAAAAGATATCGACTGAAGATAAAATGCAAGTACTTACCTGCTCATTTTCTGCAATGCTTTATTGCTCGCTTCTGTTTGGTTTCGCACTAAGTAAAGGGAACTTTGTCTTCTTGCTCAGGCACTCTTTCCTCCTTCAGGAAAGCCTGGAATACAAAGGAGAACACAAGGCTTCATTTTCTGAGTATGCCAACAAACAAAAATTTTCATGATTTGGCCATATCTGCTGTGGACTGATGTGACCCCCTTCACCTGTTGAGGATTTTTAGCCTCATTTTCCATTATGGAGAGGAGAAATGAGGACAAGGAAATGATGTGACCGAGTGCTACCTGCTGTACTGTCCCTGGTGGTGTAGGGGGATTGTCTGGTTCCTCACATGCAGTTCTGACTGTGGCTGGGTGCTGCAAAGGGAGGGTACAAGCTACTCTGTGCCATGGGGGCTCTAAATGTTTAAGTTAGTTTAAATGAAAATCCAGAGGCCAGGAAACCTCCAGAGGGCTGCAGAACGATCTACTGAGGAACTTTTCCTATGCCAGGAGTGACCAGAGGCATGTGGAGACTGAGTGTGGCTGTTAGCCATGGACCACCCAGCTGGTAGAGGTTGGACTGCTGGAGATCCAGAAACCAGGGGAGATGGACTGACAAAGGGACTGGGGAATTTGGACTCTCAGGTTTTTAGCCTCTCATTAATACTCAGGCAGGTGAAAACCAGAAAGTTTTTGAGAAAATCCCTGTTGGCGTCACAATTTATCTGAAAATGGAGATGATGAACTGTCTGGTTGTGATGAGCAGATAGATCTTGTGTCCCTATGCTGCTGGGTCTCATGCATACAGGACCAAAAGTCAGCTGTGGTTTAAAGCCTTTCTGAAACCTATGTGGTCCCAGTTCAACTCCTTGTGATCAAGGTCTCCTTTCCAAACATTCCTAGGCCTGAATGGACAACCTGAATTGAGGTTGTCCCCATCGATCAGGGTGGATGGACAGGAAGGGCTAAGGTCCTGTACCCCTGTTGTGAGGACAGTGCCTGGTTCCTCATGCTTTCAGCAGGCACCTTCCATTGCCAATAAATTCCCTTTGTAAAACACTGGAGCAATGCAGGCTGGTTGCCACTTCCTACAGGCTATGAAATCAGACCGACTCCTCTGTAAAGGAAAGCAAAGATACGGGCACAGGTGTTCAGGTGGTGGTCAACCTGCGCCCTGCCTCTTCCAAGGCCTCTAGGGGAGAAACACACCAGGAGGAGGGCAGAAATCCAGAGCTGCTGAAGCAGCTACAAAGGAAATCATGTGTCTGTGCACGTGTGCATTTATCTCTCTGCATGTCTGTATCCCTGGATTTGTCCTTCACTTTCTGTGTTCAGAGCTGGTTGACTAGCTTTAAAAAAAAAAAAAGTGCATAAATGATTTGCCAATCAAAAATTACAAGTTATTTATCAAGAGAGTGTTATTTATCTCTTTGTGGAGCTAGCCAAATTGCTGGAAAATGGATTTCCCATGAAATTAGTGACCTATCGACAGCCTAAACACCAGGGGGACGCTACCTGTGATTGCCAGCAGGCAGGCTGTTATGCACTGCTAGTGAAAGGAGGGTAAGAGCAAAGTAAAAAACCAGCTGAGGGGGTGCATGATGTGCATATTAAGTGATTATCTCACTATTATGTTTCCTGATCTTTTTAATTATTTCTTTGTTTATTTAGCATATAATCCTAAGGTAGAGATATATGTAAATGAATAATTGGAAAAAGCCCCCATATTAAGCTGCAGGAATCTGCCCAGAGAAACTGGAGAAGTTACACCTGTAACAAAATCCAGCATGTTGGGCAGAGCTCTGCCTGCTAGAAGTGTGTGGCATGCACGGCGACAGTATTGCATACATATGGGTGTTCCTGGTAATGTAATAGCTTGTACTGTGCAAGTGATCTGTAAATCCCCAAATGTCTTGGACAGTGAGATCTGCTGGTGGCACTCCCATTGGGAGATGGCGAAGTGGTGGCTGAGATGGTATCAGCAGCCATTGGTGGCAAAGCTGGGGAGTGGCTTTTTCCCTCTCCCCTGGGCTCCTTTGCTCTCCTTCCCCAGGGACCAAAAATGTGTTCCTGAAGACTATATCATAGGGTACAATCTTGCTTTGTGCAGGGAGGGAGGTCTGTATGGCTGGCTGGACCATGAGATCTCTCACATCAGGGCTGCTTTGCTGTAAGAGCTATAAAGTGTTCTGGGTATGACTGGTCATCCTCAACATGCTTATCTGGGAAATGCCAGATCCCACACACGTCTTCATTTTTTGGTCCCCTATAAATCCTGCTGGAGCTGACAGGGAAAGAAGGTCATGACTCTATTTCCCTTGAAGCTGAAGGAAGGCTCCTGCTGACCCCCATGATGGTGGATTAGGTACTTCTTTGTTCTGCCCCTGCAATCAGGGCTTCCATCTGGTTTTCCATAAATAGAAAGCACCAACCACCTCAGAAATCCTTGTCCCCTCTCTCGACAGCTGGGGTCATGCAGGACTCATTAAAGAAAGTAAATAAAGGATGTGGGCAGGCCTGGCAGCGACAGCTTTCTCATGGTGCCAGCGGGCCCTCTGCCAGGTAAAGCTGAACTCCCAGGGAAAGCTTCTCAGAGTGCCTTTGGGATGTGTACAGAAGAGTTCTGTGGTGAGATGAAATATTTAAAACCGCTTTGGGTTGAAGCGAGGTGGGGGAGCTGCAGCCTCTTTAATCTGTGCACAGTTTTAAGACTGCATGTGAATCATTGATGAGGAGGGCAGAGTGTTTCTAAAGCTCTGGCAGGTCATTAAACCTGGTGATGGACTCATTAAACAGGGAGCTGCGTGGAAAGCCCTGGACAAAAGTACTGGAGTATTTCACATACATTGCCCTGTGGAGCACCAATGCCTTTTACCTGTGACTTTCAGGGTATTGTTGCAGTATTTATTAATAAAGGAGAATGTCTTCGGCCAGTGGATCATGTTGCATAAGAGGAAATATGTGAAAGAAGCTCTTTGATCTGTCAGGCAAAAGCATAAGAAGATACAATAGGTGGAATTCAGGATTCGGGGTGTTTCTAACCATCTGGTTGTGTTACACGTGGGGTTGGGTAAATCACCTCTGCCAGCTCTTTAACTGGGGCGGAGAAGGGCAAGGAGTGTTGCACTGTGTTCCCATGGCTTCAGTGGAAGAAAAGTAGAAAACGCCACTTTGCCAAGCAGTGTCCTCAAACCCATGTGTGTTCACAGCTTCTGCTGGCCGCAGTGCCCACACCATAGTGCTGTTTGACCTCTACTTCACCTGCTGTTCTGTGCCTTAGGCTTTTTCTGACCCACCTGCAAAGATCAGACATGCTCTTCAATGGGTTGGATAATTTTCCAGCCATTGCAATGACAAATGCAGTGTCAGATGATCCCTTCAACTGGTCGGAATTTCGTTTTCTTCTGAGAGAATTTTGCTTTTCAGTAAAACTGTGCTTAAGTGCTGGCCGTAGACCTGAGTCAAACCTGGCTTTATTACTTATAGTCCCTGTGCTTCCTCTCTAATTGTTAATTACACAGACCTAGATACTGGGATGGTGTAAACTGGAACTGCCCTCTTGGCTTCAAGATGGGTTTACAGGATTTGAACAATATCCCCTGATTGTCTTACATTTACATAGCTGTGTTCCAAAGCACTGTGCAAATGTCACACAGAGGAGATGATATCTGCCTTCCTTCTGGGGAGGAGGGGGGCTGGACGTTGTCCCTCGGTTGACAAGCAAGCAGCAAATACCCTTTTCTGCAGAAAGGCCGCAGCTGTCTGCCCTTGTTTCCCTGGCCCTCAGGAGAGAGTGGAAACAGCTGCAAAGGAAAAGAGCCTTCAAATTTGCAATGTGGAGGAGGAGCAAGGGGTTAGCAAGGTGGAGGATGCTTCTGCCTTGAGAGTTCTGAGTTCCTTCTCCCTCTGCTTCTTGGTTGGGCTGAGAATGGAAGAAGCTGGCAGCAGCTTGGGGGGAAGGGCTTGTCTGGCATGGCAGAGGTCTGGGGATTTCTCACTCGAATGCTGGGCTCGCTGCTCAGGTAAGTCCACGCGTTTCTCGAAGCCATAGCTGGTGAGGTGGGAAACAGCTCTATCCCCCTTGCCGGGCACAGTAGCTTCGTCTTGACGTTTATGCTTTCTACTTAAGCTTTTGTTGGGACAGCTTACTTCTAAAATGCAATTGCTTCTGGCAGAGTAGAGAGCTGATTACTACTTCCTACTGCTTAGGAATCCAGAAGAGAAAGCAAAGAAGAATTAAATAGGAAATTTACCTTCTGCTGCACGCAAAGGTATCCAAGATGCTCTAGTTTTGTCCTCAAGTAAACAGTAATTGAGTTGTTCTTTGCTTGCTTTGGTTTATTGCTTGAAACAAATAAGCTCTCCCTTGAATGATCCATTTCCAGAAAACTTGTAAGCAGTGTGCTCAGTGGAGGTGGGCAGAGGGGTGTGTGTGAGCACTTGAGAATGCACAACTGGGAACAGGGAGGGTAGTGGGAAAGAACAAATGAATTCTGACACTGTAAGTGAAGATTAAGCCGTGAAGAGGGTGAGGCTTCAGCTGGCAGCCATTGCATTAACAGCTTGGATATTTCAATAATCAGTTTAAAGTTGAATTTATCAGGCATGCAAAAAGCTCAGCTCTTCAAGGTGTGTGGCTGTAGCTCAAAGCCATTGAAAGTCAAGAGAGATTATGATGGTGTGATGTAAAGAAGCATTAATGACATAGGAGCAGATTTCTGTTGCTCATGATCCCAAACTCCTGTTCAACTAGGAGCGGAGGAGGAGGTGGCAGCTGTTATTTACCCTCTGTAGAAAGCTCAGTCACTGCCTGAAGCTGAACCACCTCTGGACTTTCCTAGTAGCCGGTGGCTCCCCAGTAGCATGAAATGTGCCTCTGTCTGTCTGCTTTTTCCCTCCAGTTGAACAAAGTGGCCTACAGTGGGCAGACACAGCAGCATTAGTCCATGATCCTGCTTGTCCTTGCCCAGATGTGCTCTGACCTGTGTACACCAGTCCCTCTCAAGTCAGTGTGACTGCTCTCCTGGCCAGACCTTCACCAGATGTAAATCTGCGCAAGCTTCTGGCTTCAGTGGGGCGGGAATGATTTGTAGTGTGTTTTGCAGTGCTTCTACTGGGGCAAGTCAGCAGGCAATTGCCTTGAGGAGAACTGGCTACCTTAGGAACCTCCGTCTGGGGATATCCAGCAGCCATGCTGTGCTGCCTAGGGTACTCCTCTGCCTGTAATTACAGGTGGCAACTCCGTTAAATGCCATACTAGAAACTGCTCTTTATATCCCACTTAAGCAAAAACACCTTGTAAGAACTGTTTATTCCATTTTGGAGCTCTGTGGTGTGTGATCCCTCTTTACCTTCAGTTCCTCTCTAATTTCCAGCCCTCAGATTGGAAGGGACTCTGTCTCCAGTGGTTGCTCCAGTGTGCAGCCAGTCTTTGGCTGTGCCTTTTTGGCATCTAGCAAAGGGCAGCCCAGGCCCTGACTGCCATCAGCTGTCCCACAAGCCATTACTGCAGCTGCTCTCCATTTCAGCACATGGGGTGGTTGGGACCTGACCCACAGACAGGGGAGTGGTGCTTTGAGGTCCAAAATTCTGCTGTGGCTGGATGGAGTAATGGTGTCAATATGGAAAGTGCTTGTCTGGAAGTGTTTTTTATGTGGTCATGGTTGCTTTTTTCCTCTGTAACAGAGGTAAGCCTGAGCCTTCTACTAGGCAGGTAAAGGCCCAGCTCTTACTGATAGAACAGTGAACAACCAGCCAATCTCCCACCCTATTGCTTCACCATAGAAGAAAAATGTCTGTGTTATATTTTGCCCTCTGGAAGGAATTTGGCACAATTCTGTAGTCTGCTGTGTTTTTTTGTCCTATTTCTTTCAGCAGATCAGTGTGCCAGTCTGAGCTTTTCAAATACAGTGGGACAGCAGAACATAGAGACAAGTGGGAGGGAAGTTCAGGGGAAAAAAAAATCCTGAAAGAAGCTACCACTTTTCCCCAATTTAAAGGGCTGGAAGAAGATGCCTTTGGAAAGGATGAAAATGCTGAAAATAGTTTATATGGCTAGAGGATTAAGGAGGGATGCATGCGCGCATGCAGAATTCGTGCTGGGGAATGGCCTACAAAACAGGCCACAAAAGGTTGCTGAGAGCAGTAACACAAAATTAAGAGAAGGCAAAACTGTAGGCTGAAAAGAATTGAAATAGTCCTGGTGAGATATCTTTAACAAGCTGTGGGTAATTTCCTCAAGGGAAGTGATAGACTCTCCATTGCTGGAGTTGTTTAAAAAGTAAACTGGATGAAACAGTAAGAAATATGCTCTAAGGACTAATCTTCTGTCAACTTGATGGATTAATGACCTAATTGGTCCTTTGGTTTCCTTCCATCTCTCATGCCCACTGTTCTGTAGCAGCAGCTTCTAGTCATTAGGAATAAGACTATGTGAAAGGAGTAGTGTTACTGGAAATACTCATTTACTTTTAGTGATTTGGTCTTCTTCCAGACCCCTTGGCCATGAGAAAGCTTTGGTGCTGTAGGAGATAGTATGGGTGTGGGGCTCAGAGTCCCAAACTGAAACTTGCTTTCCCTATAATGCCTTGAGTTGTTTCTGTCTCTTAGACAGGATATTCTGAGATCTGTCCCAAAGCGAGCTACTCTTAAAAGCTGTGGTAATTCATTGTCACTCCTTCAACTCATGGTTGGGCTGTGCCAACCTACTCTTTCTGCATGCTCCTTGGGGTTTTTTCAAGGCACAAATAGGCAGACAGATTGTTTTCACATCAGATCTCATGGTTTTGGGCTATCTGGTGATGCAAAACAGACAGAAAGCTTTGTGAACATCCTTCTGCCTTCCCTGCTTATTTTCCATCTACCAAGTTTACTGT
>NW_009260407.1:3527468-3561681 GCF_000687185.1 Egretta garzetta | reverse complement strand
TGTTTTGGTATTCTGGGTACCTGGAAAATACTTTTCATGTATTGGAGGAAACTGGATCAAGATATTCAAGTGACCAGAACCTGTCCTGCACTGAGAGAACATCAGTGTGGTTGGAAGTAAACACAGCAGGACACAAATGCAGCTGGGTCTTGCACCTATCTAATTTCATCCCAGCAATGATGAAGGGCATCCTTTTTTCTTCCCTTTCTCCTTGACCGTTTACCCTCCCCTTTGCCTCTTTCTGTACCCCTTAAGATCTACTGTGTTGCTATACTCAGGATTTCAAGTGCTGAGAAAACTGTCTCACTGTAGTTTCCTTGTCATCCCTTTCACTTTGTACATCTGCTGGTAAAGCAGCCTGGCAGTAGATGAAACTTTAAATACCTTAGACATGCATTTGCATTTGAAGAAGGAAACAAAATATGCATGACTCATCCTCATTCAGAGTCAAAGACTCTTTTCAGATTACCTTCCTGCAATCAAAATTTGACTTTTTAGAACAATTTTAATTGCTGTAGGTTTTGTTTTTGTTTGTTGTTTTTTTTTTGGTTTTTTTTTTTTTTTTCTCCCCAGGTTTAAATGGTGGCATTCCCAGGGCATCTTATGAAAACTTCTTCAGTTGATAGATGTGACCTCTGGATTTCATGATTTCTTTTCAGAGTCTTCAGATCTATGAACTTCTGAGCATCATCAGTCCCTCTAACCTTGGATGGGGTTATATAGGCTGAGCCTAGGTTGGAATTGGTCCTAGTATTTTCTGTGTGCCCAAACTCAGCTCAGCCCTAGTATTTTTCTTACTTTCAACAGCTTCCCTTCTCAAACTGCTTACAGGTGTCTGTTCCCTTAGAGCTTCTTAGTGGGTTGCATTTACTGCTTTTAGCTTGACCAGCACAACCTTGGCAAATGCCACATGAAGCTGCAGCTCCTATGACTCTCCTTACGTTTTACCTTTTGTTATTTCAGTGCTTACGTGTTTTGTTCAGTATTACTCAGTTGTAAAATTACCAGAAGGAAACTTCAGTGGAATAGGACTGCTGATCTGTCTGTAGTTCAGGCTAAACTTAAGTTCATTGGCATATAGAGCACAAACTTGATGCTGAAAGATGTCTGCAGACTGCATCCCTAGTTCAGTGCAATGCAGGGTTTATGCAGGTATGGGAAGGGATGTGATTGCACATGTGAAGACTAGTGCAGGTCTTGGAGTCCTTTGAGAGAAGTAGTGGGGTTTTTGACCAGTGTTGGAGGGAGATGAAAATGGTGAATGAGTGATCTTTTAATATCAAATGCTGGAAGATTAGAAAAATAACAATGTCATCTTAAAAAAAAATGGACTAGAGTCACTTGGAGGGGAATGGTGCATAGTCCTGGCTGTGGGCAGCAATCCCAGCTTTTGTTATCTCCAAGTAACTGGGAGGGAAATTGAGGAAAGAGGTCCTGGTGAGGAATGAAAACAATTACTTTAATAAATCTGGAAATGTTCTGAACACCCAGTTATTCAGTGTCCATATGCAGTCCTTTCTCCAGCTGCTAAAGCTGAGGAAAAAAGTAGGAAGGCTTTCAACAGAGATTCATTGGCAATTAGAAGGGAAATATCCACTGTGCTGTGTCTGTTTCCCTTGGCCACTTCCACTTAATGAATGCCCTTACAATAGCAGCTCTGCTATTGAGCCAAAGCAAATTCTGCACCATGTCGGTTAGTTATGTGTGCCCTGTGGACAGTGAACAAAAGTGCTAATGCATGATTTATGTATCAAACCAGCACAGTAACATTAACTAGCTAAGCTGCCCAATGTGCCTGTTGAACAGAGGCTGCATCTCTATAGGCTGAAGTGCTTCTCACCCTGACCTGCCTGTTTTGCTGGACCCACCTTCAGAGGGGAAAGCATCCTCTGTGCTGCTGCTGTGATGCTCGAGCACTGGGAGGAAAACTCTCTGTGCTCAGGCACCTTACAACAACTAGGACACAACACTATTAATAATGGGTGTCACCGAGCTGAATGTACCTGCTGGACTGGGGGATGCAGGAAAGTAACAGAAAGGGTCTCTCTAGGCGGGTTTATTGCAGTCAGTTCCTCAGTGATGTGAATAGACCAATTCTGGGGGTTAATATTGTCTTTTAGAACCTCATAGCAGGTTTGTGGTTCTCCCTTCTGGATTCTGCTAAGGCCTGACCAAGTGGGAATGGGGAAAGGGGACATGTAAAGAGACCAAATTAGAACTGTAAGCCTAAGATGGGTGGGACAGTTTGAGTTGGAAGTCAGACCATTTTCCTTCTCCTGGCTTTTGTATTTTGGTGCTCTCAGCAGCAGCCAAGGGCTGACCATTGTACACTGGGGCTGGACTGTCTTCTGAGCTTGCCTACAGCTCCCGGCTCTGTGTGCAGGTGCTGCCTCTTGAAAATGCTTCTGGGGCATGGCCAGCTATAGGCTGTGTCTTCAAGCTCTGTAGGTTTGTGGTGCAGGGGCAATAGTACATGAGATGCAAGTAAATGGTATGAGTACCATATGGATAACGGCTATTTATTAATAACACCTATTCTCTGGCTGCCATTTGGCAAACACAACAGCTGGACTGCCCTATAAAGAAGTTCAAATGATTTCTAGGAATGGAGACATTCACTTGCTCTGTGAACCTTTTGTAGAAAGCGCATTACCTGCAAGGGTATGCCATTTTCCACGGATCCTTACCTCTTACAGTTTTATTTCTATTGTTTCATAGTGTGAGGCTTAGGAAAGCCACGTGTAACCCAGCAGGTGGTTGCCACTTTTATCTTGTTGGCAAGGTGTGGCAACAGGATAAAAGTCAGGAATGATCTTCTCTATTGATTTAACTTAACTCCTGTTCAGCAGAGAGCACAATTAAATGCAGATATACAGCTCTGCCTGGCTGTGTGGTCCTCCCAGCCCGTAACATGGGTGATAGTGAGTAGGAATGTCAATCCTAGCTGTTCGGGTGCTTCCTCTTTCGAATCTGTGCCATGTTTTAAAAAGTGTGAAGGCTGTTCTTTAGTGTCTGTGGTACTGTGTTGGCTCAGCTGGAAATCCTGGCTTTGGGAGTTAGTCCACCTGTAAATAGAGAGATTGCAGGAGAATGGAATAGCTACAAAATGTTGTCCTCTTCTTGTGGTATGAGGATGTTCTCTGCTGTGCTCACTCACCACCCAGGGTTAAGTGGTAGAATTGCTCCCAGCTGAGCTGAAATGGGACAGCGTTGTGCAGAGCTGCTTGACCAAGCAGATCATCTTGGTATCAATCAAGTGTTGGGATGTCATGTTTTGAAGCTCCTCAGTTTTATTTCCTAATGCCCTTATGATGGCTGTACCTGCAAAAGAGCTGTGGTGTGTTTGGATCTGGCACGGTGCTTTGTATGATCTTAAGTGTGTCTATTAAAACAAAAAAAAAAAAAAGGCCATATTGAAAATCAATTTTATCCTTGCAGGTCTTGAGCAATTTTATAAGATATAATAAGATGAGCAATCTGGTTCTGGCAGTGAAAAGAACAGATGCCAAGCTATAATTTCCCTTACCAGAAAATGCTATAGAGTCACTTTGTGTTGCAGAAGGAAGAATCTGTGTTATCTGTGTTATTAATAGAGGACAGTTAAAACTTGGAGTCCTGAGAGCACACACTTCATCTGGTCCATGCCATATGGAGGACGGTAGGCAGGGACACATCATGATCAGCCAGGAAAGAGAAGACAAGATCTTGGAGCATAAGAGGTTGTCTGTACCTTGACTGAGCAGCAGCAACTGTTGGGGAATACATCCTATAACACCAAGGGATTGTGTTTCTGACTGTAGGAACCCTTGCTTGTATTGTTTTGCCAGGGCCAGCCTCCATGGAAGATGGCAGAGCAAAGTTGGCATTGCCCATTTGCACAGAGCTGGTAGCTCTGGGGCCCTGACCCAGGTCCTTTGCATACTTTGCAGCTGAATGGACTCAAGGAATTGGCCAAAAAGAAAAAAGAAATTGTCCCTTAACTGCTGAAATTTGCCTCTGTCAATATATTTCTTATCTCTAGCAGTATTCTGGGTCTATCACCACCAACTCCTTGTCAAGGTCAAACACCAACCAGCTTCTAGAACAACACAACACCCCTGCCTGCTTATTCTGCAGAAACAGATGTGCATCACTTTTAAAGCAGGTACTGGCTGGTGTAGGGTCACAGGAGTAAATTCACACCTGAATTTACTGCATCTTTATAACCCTGGGCAAGCAAATCCTAACTCATCTAAACAGTCTTCAACTTGTTCTCTATTCTGGCCAGCTCTCTCATCTCCTTATTAGAATTAATTGTGTTAAGTATTGGGTCACAACTAACTGTTCTTTCTGGAGGCTGTGGCAGAGATACTATTGCATTCTCAGCATCATCAGTTTTGTTCTTCTCCATTAACTGATGGGCTTATGCTTTTCTTTGCTCTCCTCTTAGTTTTAATGTATTTATAGAGCTGCCTTTGTTGCCTTTATGTCCTTGTTAGTTGTAATTCATCTTATGCCTTAGTCTTTCCATTTTATCCCTGCATGCTTATGCTATTCCTTTATACTCTTTCTTAGTTGCCTGTCCTTGTTCCCATTTTCTATACAGTTGCTTTTTGATTGTTTGGAATTTAAAGTGCTCCTAATGTAACCATGTTGGTTTCCAGCTATGCTCACTGTCTTTCCTCTGTACTGGGATAGACTGCAGTTGTGCTTTTGATACAGTCCTTTTCAGCACTAGCAGATCTCCTGCATTCCTCTAGTTTAGATTATCTTCCCAACAGACCATGCCTCACAGTTCTGAATGTGTTGAAGCCTGCTGTTGTTTTTTTTCTTTTTTTCTTCTTTTTTTGAAGTCCACTGTCCTCATTCTCCTGGTCTCCTCTGCTGTCTTGTGATCACTTCCACCTGCATTGCCTTCCACCTTTCAGTCCTTAACAGTTTCTCCTCATTGGAATCAAATCTAAATGCCCCCCTGCTTCCTGTGGTTTTCTTCACCTTTCAAAACAGACTTGTCACCATCACAAAGAACTTAGACTCTCTGTGTCCTACTGTACTGTTTTGAGTAATCAACACCCTCCAGGAAAGGTGATATTTCTGCTGTTTACCCAGAAAAGACTCATCCACTTGCTTCTCTTTGGATCATCCCCTCCTCCCCACTTTCTCTAGAGCAAGACACCTGGAATAGGGCCTGACGTTTCTCCTGTTTCTGAGCTTCAAGCAAACACTGCTGCCATAGTGCAGCACACCTTCGCTTTTTCGATGTAGTTATTGCCTTGAGTATGTGTATACATAGCTTTCCCTGTACTTTTTTCTGTGTGGCCTTATTTCTGATAACATAATTTTAAGTATGGAAAAGTCCCAAAGTTATAGACCAAGTGAGTGAAAACAGAACAAGATCCTATATAATCTATTTCAGAAACCAGTTGTTCCTTCACAGTAAGTTTTGAGCTACTGTGAAACATCTCTAATCAGTATTGGGATCTAATACAAAAGCTGGTAAAATAATGCTGGCCTATTACAGCTTTGCTTTGAATGCTGTCTTCCCCTCTCCTGGACAAGCTGTACCAAAGGCTGTATTTACTATGCAATTTGAGGCCTCTGATACTACTGACAAGTGGCAGGACAAGAGGAAATGGCTTTGAGTTGTGCCAGGGGAAGTTTTGGTTGGAAAAATTTCTTCATGGAAAGGGTTATCAAGCATTGGAACAGGCTGCCCAGGGAAGTGTCTGAGTCATCATCCCTGGAAGTAAAGACATGTAGATGCGGTGTTTAGGGACACGGTTTAGCAGTGGACTTGGCAGTGTTAGGTTAATGGTTGGACTCAATCTTAAAGGCCTTTTCCAACATAAATGATTAAATGATTCTATGATTCTACTTGTTTCTCCAGAGCAGAGCTACCTGGTCAGATAACTCTGGGAATCAAGAGACTACATCAATTCTCATTTGTCTTTTCCCCTCAGTGTCTACAGCTGGGCCTCTCCTAGTTTTCTGTCAAAATAAAGTCACACCCCTTCCCAAAGAAGGTGTGTTTGCAAGCTTGGCTGGTCTTGGGCAAAGACTGGTGCCACCAGTTTAGTAGAAGGAACAGATAAATGTGGACGTGAAAGCAGGCAAGCATTTTCAATAGAACTGATGCACAGTTAAATGAAGGAAACAATACAGATGCAGAACAATAACAATTTTTATTGGACCTACAACCCCCTGCACTATTTGATATATCCATAAGTGCTATCCACCAGCACAGGACCTTGAGCTAGGTATGTACACGTACAAGACCCAAGTGTTCATGTAACATCTGGAGTTTTTACCATTAGAGCAGAAATATCTGCCCTTCCCTTCTTTGATAGCAATAGTAGGCATTTGTTCTGGACCAGTGAAAAAGGGTGGCATGATGCACACCTTACTAATGAGGGCAAATGTATTGAAATAGGAGAGATGAGATGCTTAAAAGCCTCCTATCACCCTGTGCTTACCGCTGAATGCTGGTATTGCTCTTTGCTTTTCAGTGAGTCAAATAATTTCAAGATGCTTTTAGCCAGAGGAAGGGATTCACAACACAGTTCAGGCTCAGGTCTGGAAGGTTTACATTCCGAGTTTCCTTTTTTCTGGTTCCCCTCCAGAGTTGCTTCAACTTGTAAGTTGTTTGTCAGAAAGTGAGAGGGGGAAAAAGTTTTTCCAGTCTCTGCTGCAAATAGCAGAATTTACAGATCCGCCTCGTCAGTAAAAAAATTACATTTCTAGGTATTTAAACATTTTGCATATTTCATAATCTTAACCACAATGTAAAGCCATAAACTCACATTGTTCCAGTGCTGTTTATTACAGTGCCTTTAAAATATCATAACATTTAATGCAGTGTCTTGCTCATTTGGACAATTTCAAAAAGAATCCTCTTTCATAGGTTGTGTGCTATGGTTTCTTACTATCTAATTGTGAATCATAAAGCACCCAGAACGTGTTGCTTATGTAAGTGTTTTGGCTTTTGTTTCATTTGGCAAAAATAAAATCACAGATGCATAGAGAAGCTTGAAATTAGGAATTCTAACAGGTTCAAAAGTCAGAGTAACTAGAAAGTTGGGGTGCATTATCTGGTTTTGATCCCATTACTTTTGAAAGCTACTTCTTTCTTTTTTTTTCCTTTTTGAGTTCTTAAGCTGGAAGTATTAACACATTATATTAGATGCTGCTGCAGTCTTGCTGACTTAAGAATGTTTCCAAAAGGTCGTTTGCCTCAAGTGAGAAAGAAATGCTTCCACCATAAAAAGCTTAGCAGATCATTTCCCCTTCATGTAGGCTGATTGATTCAGCTGGGGCAGATCACAGATAGGCAAATGGTTTGACTACCAGCTGGGATAAGAGTGGTAGGTTCAAGTTTCTACTCTGCTCTAGAGTTAATCCATTACCAAAATCAGAGGTGTTCAGCAGTGTAACTCTGAAGAGGGGTTAGAGATGCAAGTTTTTGATTTGGATATTGCAGTCTCTGAAGTCCCTGCTTGTTAAAGGCATATGTAAATAACTCCTTCTAGTATTTGGAGGCCAGAAACTTTAAAGGTTGTTTAGTAATAAATAGCTGGGACAGAGCTTGTCTACAGAAGTAAACTCAGGGGACATACAGGGTAATCAACTAATGGAATAAATTAGCCTCTCCTAAGCTCACATGAATGCCTTCATTCAGAAATAAAGCGGCCTTAGATTAGAGGAATGAGTGGCAGGGCTTGAAAAACTTCCAGAACAATGATGTCCATTTGGGAGTTTAAAGAACCTTAACTTATGTGTGCCACCTCCATGCCACTTGCTGATTCACCTCATCTTTTCTGAGCATTCCCGTGATGAAATGGGCCACAGTTATGTCTCATACTCGGTTATCTGAGCATAATCCTAAGGTTTAGGCTTCCTTTGCAAACACTGATGGCAACAAATTCAAAACCTGTTCTCCACAACTGTAACTGGCCTCAATATTTCCCATCTGTTCCATTAATCCTGTAGCCTCATTCCCTCCAGCTGTGCTATTCAACCATCTGTGCTAAGTTAAGAAGAATTCTTTGTGTCTCTCCATATCTGTATGTCTCTGCCACGCTGACATATTTTGAGCCTCACGCCTTGTCTCACAGGGGCATCCTGGCGGTGCTGCGTACCTAGGCTGAGAACTGCAGCACTGGGTTGCATGGGTGTCGAACTGAAGCGCAAGGCCTCTGTGTTGGCCTGTTCCCAACGAAAAATGAACAGTGAATTGGTCTTCATATTGCCTTTTGCACACCTGGTAATTTTTAAACTAGACATAAAAACAAAAGCGGCCTTCACACACGCTCGGCATAAACAGAGGTCAGCATTTGGCTCTGAAGGAAATAATTTGTAGCATTAATGGAGAATTATTAGCGAGACCTGTATTATCCCATGAAGTATGAGCCTGCCTTCTGTGTGCAACAAGACAACAACCAGCTGTCCAGGGATCTTTAACCTCTAGAGTTGACAGCACGAGGATGAAAACAGAAAAGTCTTCCTGTTAGAGCAGAGGGATCAGAGGAGGCCTGTGTAATTACTAGCCATTAAATAAAGCATGCTCCTACATCTTCAAATGCCAAGCTGCATGTATAATTAGCTGATAAACTGCAAATGAATAATTATCCAGCAGCAAAAGCCAGAGGAGCGGAGGGATGCTTTTCACCACCTCTCTCTTCTTATGTGGAAGAGTGCTATGTAAATTGTTTATTTTAGCAAAAAGTTGGTTATTTAACGTTAAATGGCACGATGACTATATCTGAACTGGGAGACACCATTTCACAGCTGGCCCCAGGATTCGCTGTTCTGCGAACCGCTGGTGAGATTTATGTGGCTTGGAGATGGATGGTGGTTGTAACTTCAGTTGTTTCACATGGGCTCAGTTTGCACACACACAGTCCTGAGGCATCTGAGGCAGAAGCTGCTGCTGAGCTACCTGGCAGTTACTCAGCCCAGGGAGGTTAGCAGCCTGGGGATGTTTGTAGGACTGGAAATCTCGTCCAGATTTGCAGGACGGAGGTTGGATTTTCAGCTGCCTTGTGCTGGCGCAGTGCTGATGATGTGAGGATTGCTCCAAGGTGCTGATTTACGCCACCTGTGGTGGGCTGCGAGGTACAGATCCTCACTCAGGTTACTGTGCTGACTTACTGCACATCAGCTGAGCTGCAGTTGCTGTCCCTGACTGCTGGGTCAAAAGAAAATGCAATTCATTTTAATCTCCTTTCATTGCAGTCTAACTTGTGTTAGGTAATCTCACTCTTTCTGTGATGTAAGAGTGTTTCCATGGATATTTACAGTACCTCAGATATGTCATCAGTTAGATGCCTGTATGAGCCTCTCCTGTCTTCATAATTACTGAATCTCTAAAAATAGTTTCCTTCTAGACACGTCAATGTTTCTAGATTTGGCAAAGATAGGAATGAAACAAATGGCATCAGACACAGGGAACTGAAATCAGATTTTCTTCCAACTAACTCCCCAATTAATGAATTTTCAAATCAGAGAGTATAGATAGAAAGGTATTGATTGTCCCGAGTACTTCTAGACCTCAACAGGTTTAGTAATGTAGCTCTGTGCCTAATAATCTGAAGTGTACTTATTGTTTTGTGTCCAAGGAGTGGGCTGTTGAATGGAATTACGTGCTTGCTTGCAGTATGTTTCTTAGCCCTTAGATGTCTCCTGCTGCTGAAAACAGTTTGGAAAGAGCACTCCATGGTTAACAAGAAAAAGGAAGAGCATAAGTTCTGCTGAAGCCTCTTTTTGTCACATTTAATGGGTGGCTTTAAATGGTTTTTTTTGAGAAAATCTCTAATTCCATATACCATGGCAGCTAACAAGGGTGGGTAGTGATGCTTATAGTTTCCAAATCAGTTCACCCATTTCTTCGTAGAACAGCTTTTTTTTTAATTTTGAAGCTTACAATTAAGTCTAAATATAACACTTCAAGTAAAGTAGATATGTATTTCTAAAGTTTGAACACATAGAAAGTGATTCGTGATCATAGAATAGCAAAGATGTTTTTTAACATTAGATTAATTTACACTCTAGAAGAAATAGCATTGACATGCTGGAAGTGACTTCAGAATTTGCCTCTTTAATAAGTACATACATAAAAATGACTTCATATGCATAAGTTTTCCTCTCAGATAATCCCATAGCATTTTTCAGATGGATGTACTAACTAGAGCCAGTGAAAAATCAAACATTTTTAAAATGCAACCTGAGAAGTGCTAAGTTTCAGGAAAATTTGCAGATTTTGAAAAAACTGAAGGATTGCTACAGCAATTGTTTTAAAATGAAGTGCTTTTTTATTTTCCTGCCTCTTTGGTTTGCATAAACTATTCCCACAAAAAATATGGGGTTTTTAAGTTCAAAAACTTTTTGAGAATCTGTTGTGTTTTGAATTTCTTCTTTTTTGTGTTGGCTTCCTCCCCCCCCCCCCGCCCCCCCCCCCCCCCCCGCCCAAGTACACCCAACATGAGCGATTGTAAATCTGATAGCGTTGAACATGGCAGCAGCTGAACAGTGAGTGACTCAGTCTCACAGATTTAACTCTGGGAGTCAAGGCTGTGAAGTACAAAGACAAAACTGGAGGAAACTTAGGAAAGCTGTGGTTCAGAGGGTTAAAACATGTTTGGGAGAAGAAGTCTTATGCCCTGCTTCTTTCAGTCAGTGCATTGCTGTTTTGATTATCAGGATTAATGATCTTGACTTTTAGCTCTCAATCAAAGGGCAGTGTCTTCAGTGCAATTCATTTCTCCTACCAAATAGTTGGTTTAGAAGCCATTAAATTACCTTCAGAATCTCCAGTGTTGCTAGAAGCATCTATGATTGAAGTTGGTGGATATTTTCTGGATGGAGTTGATTAGGTAGTTTCTTCATCCCACTACATTTTTAGAAAAATCAAAAGCTTTCTGCTTTGAGAACTTTCTGGATAAGTTGGTGACAGAATGACCTGGTGGAAGGAGGTGTGCGTAATGGGCTGGCAAGAAAGTTCCCCTCTGCAAATCATTGCACAGTGTGTAACCAGAGCCTGTGAGGCTTTAGGTCAGAAGCTTCAGCTGCCACAAGGATCTCAGCTTCAGTGTCCCCTGTATATGATGTGCTTGTGAGGATGCTGTTTCCATGTCTCTGCTTCTCAGACTCCTTTCTTTGTATAAAGAACTAGGCAATCCCTATGCTCATTCCACAGGCCTGTAGTTGAAGTATTTACCTGCAATAAAGATGACCAAGGTCCAGGTCCGAAACAGATACAGAGACCTCAGCACAGATTTCCCCCACTGGTAGGTTATGAGGTGTTTTGGGTTGCATGCACATCCATGTCCAGATACTGAGCAGAAGTCCCAGTCTTGTTGAAATAAGTTTCTTCTGAAAAGGAAAAAAGCTTGAATTGACAATTTCTTGTGAAATACAGGTTTTGACTCAAAAATTCCTGCCCTGCTCTAGTTTTAACCCTGCTTAGCTTGTGATATCTGATTCGATCAAAGTACATACCGACATGGCTGCAAGTACGATATATCCAGTGGCAAACCTTAAAGTGTACAAAAGAAAGGGAAATGAAATTAATTTTCTTCTCAGTAGGCTTCCTGGAACACCTTAGTATGTAAACCACAACATCGTTCATAGTAATTTCTTATCCTCAAGGTGCCGGCTCTTAAATTCTGGAGGCCTTCAGAGATACCGCACAGCAGTGTTTGATAAGAGACACCTCCTTAAAATTTTAGCCTGGGCCCCTCCTACTTCTCATTTCCATTGTCAAGTAAAACAAAAGGAAGGGGGACAATCCAAGGACTGAAGTCACTGGGACCAGATAGGAGGTAATAGGAGAAAGGTTTGTTGTGAAGCCTTTTGCAACTTTTTGAATTGTGCCCAGTTACAATGGAGAATACTTGGTCTCACTTAAAAGTAGCTAAACCAATTTTCCCTCTGTGCTAACATTCAGTATGGAAGAAGGCGTTTGGCTCCCAGAAGGTAAAGAAAATAGAAATAAGACTGTAGTACACTGAACAATTTTACAGATTAAGGATTGTGTTCTTGGATGGTACAAAATGTCATTGTCTGCTTTGTATCCACAGCACTGCAGTGAGAATTGGCTGGCTGTTAGTCGTTTTGGGCATTTGTTCAGTGCCAAATGTCTCTGTTCGTATGGGGAAGTTAGGGATGGTACAAGGGAAGTTTCTAATGAACCTCACTGAAAAAACAAGAAGAAATGTATGTCTGGAACACTTACACTCTTCCATATGAAGTTTCCAAAATCAGTTGAACCTCTGAGTCTTTATGAACCACTGAAACTACACTATAGAAAAAAAAAAAAAAAAAAAGGGGGAGTGACAGACTTCTCCAAGGGCATGAACTGAATGTAGGCAACTTGCAGAGGTGCCAGGATTGGTTTAAAAAAAAAAAAAAAAAAAAAAAAAAAAGGGGGAGTGACAGACTTCTCCAAGGTCATGAACTGAATGTGCTAAATTCTGACTCTTACCTGTGAAGAAAGCTCTTATTTCAAGATGCCAGTCTTCACTGGAAATATAAAATGTTGGAAATCTTACAGGAGGGACAGCTCTTTAAAGGGCTCTGATCTAATTTTTCACTTCCAAAAGTTTTGGAAGAAGACCTGTTTCTAAACAATTTGAATGATGTGATTTTTAACATCCTTATTAAGAATTATTTAAATTGATTTAGATCAAAGCAGCCATTCCTGAGTGTGTGGAAATACACTAAACAAGGTCTTTTGCTAGGTGTATTTTTTGTAACTCTTTGATTACATCTCGTTTCATACTGTATCCTGGGATGTGAAAATATTAGAATAATTGGGTCTTCTCAGTGACTTTTTGCTCACGCATGTTATTGCAAGGTCAGTACTAAGAGGCACATTGCTGGAAACATGTTACATTGAGATGTTCATCAGCTGACCTCTACAGAAACACGATACATACTACTCACATTACACTGTTGAAGTTATGCCTAATTTTTAAGACTTATTATAAATCAGACAATTTGAGTGGTCTAAAGATCTATTAAATGCTAATTTTTAATTACACAAGCAGAGATGAAGGTGCTTAAGTATTTAAAGAGCAGCTGGGTTAACTCCTCATACTTCTCACAGCAGTTTGATCTTTCCTGTTAGCTGGTACTGTATTCCTAGTAGCTTTGACTGTACTGGAAAACTATTGTTGGTTCACTTCCTGAGTCTTATTGCGAAGAGCTTAGCACAGTTCTGAAATATATATGTAGAGAAAGGGAAGACTGCTTAGAAAATTTCCATTTAAGAAAATCACACAGTTTGATTTGCCCTTGTCTTAAAGACTTCTAGGCCAGCATTCTCAGACCAAGGCTCCTAAGATCATGGAGTGTATGAGATTTTCTGATGTTACTCGTAATCATGAAAAGTTAGGGAGTTAAAAGTAAAGTTGGGGCTGTATTATTCTCTGAAGTCATAAAAATGAAAAGCTTAAGGGGCCTTTTAGGATTTCACTCTGAGATCATGACACCAAATCATTACATAAACGAAGTGTCAGGACAACCAGGTGCTTGGTGGACACTCTGAGCTGCATCAGGTCAACAGGATGGTTTCTTCTTTGGTGTCATGCAGAAGTGAGAATGAGTGTAAATGGTTTTGCCACTGGTTTTCTGTGTGATGCTTGATTGGTCACTTAAGCTTTCTGTCTGTAGTCTCCTAGCATGTGGAGAATTGAAATCACCCGTTGTGTCTCAGATCTTTGGCTAGAAAACAGAGGTTTGGGTTCAGATCTTGATCATGCTCATGAATGTTCCATACTGCTTCCTATGTAACTTTCTTGAAGCAAAGAAATTTCATCTGTTGGTAGATTACCTTCTTCCTTCAAAATGGTGAACAGAAAACTACCACAACACAAGCTTTGTCAGTTCTGGTCTATTCAGGTTCAAATGTCATTTGGGACAATAACAAACTTTGTTGCCTTCAGCTACAGAGAGTCATGTTCTAGCTGAATTGGAGCAAGCAATAGGATTGCCTGGGCAGTGCAGAGAGAAGGATGTGGAAGTTTTGGTGTTACTTGTGTGTATCGAGTAATGCATTGCTTCTGTCCTTAAAAGGAAGCACTTCAGAGTTTGACTAGCGGGAAGGCATAAATAATTGCAAGAGGATGATGTCCCTCCTGGACAGATTCAAGAATGCTTCACAGTCACAGGCACTGAATGGGAGTGCAAACAGCTTATACACAAGTGTCAGGGTACTAATGAGTATTATATGTGCAGAGATGCCAACAGCAGGACTCCAGAAGTTGATGGGGGCAGTCTCTTTTCTTTTGTAGGTAATGCTCTACAGGTTTTCATAGATCAAGTAATTCTTCAAACAGCAGTGAGAGCAGGACCAGGCTCTAAATATCTGGCCTCCTATAGACCCCAAATTATGAAGGGTGAGAGGAAGAGAAGGTTTCATCTTGGTCTTATCTCACTCTAGCTTTGTGCCACAGCTAGCTCTCCTGGTTTTCGTAGTGTATCTTGTTGATTTGCTCATATACCACTTCACAGGCTTCTTAATCTAATTTTCTGACTGGAAGAAAATCCCATATTATTATTTTGTTCCTATGGTTGCTATATTTTGCCTTAAGACTATTTTCGCTTTCAATCATAGCTTGGGGATCTCGGAGCTGGCAGTAAGCAAAAGATCACAGGTGAGGATGAAAGCCCTTGGAAGACTGAAATGGCTTCTTGTCAGTCCACACTAGGCTGCCTTTAAAAAGTAGGTTGCATGAGGAAAGCAGGCAGAGACGTCCAAGGTATTAGATTAATCTAAGCCACTGCCATGCTTGGGGAACATGAATCTCTGCAAACAGTTCTACTGGGGACCAAGAAATTAGTTGCAGATTCCATAATGCATCATGTGTGCACTCTGCTATTTGCTAACACGGCAGTTCACAAGGATGGCCCTTCACTGCCTGACCTCTAGAGAGGCACAAACAGGACAGCAAAGCACTGCACCAAGAGCCACTCAACAGAGGCCCAAAGCTCTGGCTGCCAGAGGAGATTGCTCATCTTTGCATTGCAGCACTGAGATTTGCATTACAAGAAAAGCTCTGGGAAAGAGCAAGTCTCGGTGGCTTCAAAAGCCCTGCTTCCATGGAGCTCTCTACGATATTTTCAAAGCAAGTTGTCTTAGGCTATTTCATGGGTGCTCATCAGCCCAGAGAAAGGTTCTGGAGAAACATTTCTGCCTAAATTTCTGCCTTTGTTAGTCCTTTGGAAGCAAAAGTCTTGTAAGAATCTCCTTGGAAAGCTTTTCTGGAGACAAAGGAGGCTTTAAAATCTCCAAGAAAATGTAGAAATTTGTAAATGAAAAAATTACCAAAGACTTCAGATGGCTCATGTGGTTGGAACCCTATAAATACACTTTATAACAAGCCCCTGTTATGGCAACAATCAGTCATGTACTTCTCTTCATGAATTTCTGAGGCTGTCTCTGGAGCTTGGTGGGAACCCATCTGGTGGCTGAAACCCTTCTGAGAGACTGCAACGACTTGTTTTGTGTTCACAAGCTTTTGACCACTACTAATGGTCAGACAGCAGGAAATTAAGAGCAGAATAGTGAGGAGGGTGCAGAGGAAAGGTCTTTCACCCTGTGTTCCGAGGTGGTCTTAATTAAACATAAAGGGCAAGCAGGTTTTTTTTCCTCTTATGCACATTGAAAACAACTGCTCGTATGTGTCAAAAACATTTCATTCCCTTCATGGCCTTCTCTGTGTATTGATTTCCTCAATTAGTAGTGCATGGCATGTTTCTGTTTTTAACAAAACAGTGTGGGATTTTTGACATTTAAAGGGTTGGACAATGCACATGAAACGCACATGCTGTTTAAGACCGTCTTTGGTATAGAGATCCCTAGATCTTTTTTTCACCAAATACTTACAGCTTCTACAAAGCACCCCACCCTTCCTGTCTTTGCAAAGTATTTATGGAGAGAGAAACATACTTTGTTTCCTCTAATTGATGAGACCTGTATAATGCCTCTAGCTGCAAGGAAAATAATGAATTACATAGAGAAAGGAAAAAAAACCCAACTTTAGTTGTTTGTGGTTTTTTTTTTCCTGAAGTGTTGACATCAAATACTAGACATCAAATGAAGAGAAACAAAGCCCCTAATGTCGTCTTTTTTTGAAAAGATATAATGATCTCTCCCTCTCTAACAGGCAGTTTATTTTTGGTCACCTTCAGAGCTCTGTTTCCTTTGCTCCTGGTAATGGGAAGATGTGCCCCTGAAATGTGTCGGTGTGGAACAAGGCTGGAGTTTGATCTGAACATTTTAGTAAGGATAATCAAACATTTGTGCTGTGTGCTGCTGTTTTTCCCACTCTGCCAGCTGTGAGCCGGAGATGCTGCTTGATCGGAGCACGAGGGCTGAGGTCTGTCCCGCTTGCTGACTTACCGGTCGCACTGCCACGTTGACTCTATCACGCTATCGCCTTGTGCCGCTCTTTTTCTCTTGTAATGTTGGGCTGCAGTTTGCCAGTTTTTTAGCCAAATTCCAGAGAAGCTTCCTTGGCTCCTCCGTTTCATTTTTATTGCCCGGAGCTTGATGTTTTGTAGGATTAATATGGTTTCAATGTGGAACAGGTAACACATTAAATGAAGCTGTAATGAATTTTGGTCACTCATTTTTCCCTGTTTCTGATGTTTCCTTGCTGTATAGGTGGCTCCCTTGGAAACTCCTGTTAGTGGAGGAACGGAGCCTGGACGTTTCTGCTCTGGAACGGCAGGCTCTCTACCAGGCTAAGGCAGAACCTAATACAGTTCTTAGCAATATGAGGGCTGTGATATTGCTGGCTGTGGGAAACCAGGCTGACACTTGTCAGTTTGGCTTAACTCAATAGGGCTGGCCCCGTGTAGTTAAAAGTCTATGTGACTTGCTAAGCAAACTTTGCCTCAAGGTTGAAGTGCCAAATTCCAGTGGAATTTAAATATCTCTTCACGGGCATTTTTTAAAATCTCAGCCTGTGACCTGCTGGGTAGGTTCCATTTATTGTATGTTGTATTGCCTGCCTTTCTCCTCTAATTTTTTAAAAATAAACTAGGCTTGACGCTCATCAGAATTGAAATAGCCATTTTCTTGACAGGGATGTTATGATCAGTGATTTAAACATTTTCCTTGAAAGAGGGCAAAATATTCAATTTTTAAATTTAGTTAGCCTTTGTTAAATACAGCACAAAAATACAGGTGTTGGGGGAACTTAGCTAGTCCCATTTGAGTTCTATAGGTCTCATGAGATGTTTACCTGTTTTCAAGTTGGTCTATACCTGGCTTGTTAGTTCCTGATTTGCTCAGTGTTTAGGCAATATTTGAGGTCTTAAAAGTTTGCTTGGGTTGGGTGAAGAAAATGCTGGTGGGACCAAGCACTTTCCTAATATAATTACATACATAAAGGCTGTATACAAGCCTTTCTTTCAGTTTGCAGCCTGCCCCAAAGCTCCCTCTTTCTTTTTGGTGTGCATACTCACTCACTTGCAGAACCTCCCATGTGTGGATATACAGCCAGTCTAGTTTCAGAATCGTGACTTCCCTTTCTCCCACTAAGCAAAGAGTTGTTTCGTGGTTCCCTCATTCCACCCAAATGGAAGAAAGCTACCAAACAGTCTCCTGGAAAGTGATGTGAGCGCCTATAGATCAAAACAAGACAGCAGTGGCACAGAGGATCTCAAATATAACCATACTTGGACCTTGGCATGCAGAAAATAAATTTATTTCTAAGGCTATGTTTAGGCAGCATATAAAAATATATTCTTTTTCTTCCCACTCAGAATACACTTTGTCTCATCCACTTTTATGTGCCCCTGCTTTTTGACACAATGCGCTGAGTAATACGTGGTCCCCAGCAGAACACAGGACAGAGCTCTCTTGTCATATGGAGCTGTGAAGGAGCCCTGAGATTAAATTATACAGTTAGAGCTGTTGCTGCCTACTGATTGATTTCTGACAGCTTGCTCAGGAAAGGAATAAATTTATAGAGATGTATTAAACTCTTCATGCCTACCTTCCCCCTCTGTTTTTTGAAAGGATGGTCCCCTTATGACTACTGAAAGGTGAAACAAGGGTGTTTGGTGGATGAGGAAGATGCTTGCCCCAGTTGTCCACCTCATGGTAGCAGAGCTGCTTGGGTTTCCCTTGTTCTGCACATCCCACTGCTCAAGGGGGTTCCCTTGTGAATTTTAATATCAGCAGCTACTGGTTTAAAGTAGAAGGGCCGAAGTCCTATACCTGCCACTGCCAGGGTGCTTATTGCAGGACTCTAATCTTCATGCAGGATTAAAGTGGCCTCAGGCATCTTACAAGGGCCGTATCCTAAACTGCTGTAACTTTTTGAGAGTCACTGGGTCTATCTGATTTATGATGTGAAGAACCAGCTAGCTTTGTCATCTGAGGACATTTCTAGCCTGGTGAATGTTCAGAACATGGCAAATTCATACAGAAGCCCATGAACTGCTTCACCAGAGCAAGTCATGCTCAAAAAAACCCCTGTCCCCTCTTTAACTGGCAGACCTGGTATAACACAATGACCCTGGTGCTCTTGGGAAGCTTCACTCAATCTTCTGCTAAAGGCAACTGTTCATTCACTCTGCAGCGTAATTACCCTATTTCAAGGCTAGAGCTACCTTCCCTTGGGACAGGTTTCACCTTTGCTCAGCTGAGCGTGTGTAGGAGTGATCCCCAGGAGCACATGGAAAGCAATTTAAAGCAGCAAATTCCCTGCTGCTTTTGGAAGCTGTTAAATCAGATAGTTCTGGAGTGAAGAGAAGGTACAATGCAAGAAATTTTCCCGTTCTGAATAGGGTGTCTGTTGTGAGCTGACACGGCTGTTTTCTTCCAATGAGAAATTCTTCGAGTATAAATTTTTCAACATGGATTTTCTTTTTCCTTAACAGCAGCAACAAAACCCCATGATAAGGGTGGGAATTTTGATGAATATGCTGTGTATTTGTAGCATGGTATTTCCTCTAGCTCAATAGATCTATGATAAAAAAGAGGTGTGGATACAGAGGACTAATATTTTTCCCACTTGTTTGGCACTGATTGATGGGAAGGCTACCTCTGGCTGTACGTTCTGTCTGGAATGACAGAAATAGGTCATGAGACTGAATGAAGTTGATAAAGGGTACTGGTCAAATCTCTGCATGTCTCATCCCCAGCAAGAGAGTTTTAATTTGGGCATGTGCTTTTCTGGCTGCGATAGAGTTAATTTTCTTTATAGTAGCTCGTATGGGGCTATGCTTTGGATCTGTGCTGGAAACAGCGTTGGTAATTCAGGGATGTTTTAGTTACTGCTGAGCAGGTCTTATACAGAGCCAAGGCCTTTTCTGCTCCTCATTCCACCCCACCAGCAAGGAGGCTGGGGGGGCACAAGAACTTGGGAGGGGGCACAGCTGACCCCAACTGACCCAAGGGATATCCCAGACCATATGACATCACCCTCAGCATATAAACCTGGGGGAAGAAGAAGAAAGGGGAGACGTTTGGAGTGATGGCTTTTTGTCTTCCCAAGTCACCGTTACATGTCACGGAGCCCTGCTTCTCTCAGGATGGCTGAGCACCTGCCTGCTCAAGGGAGTGAATTCCTTGTTTTGCTTTGCTTGTATGCGCGGCTTTTGCTTTACCCATTAAACTGTCTTTACCTCCGTGAGTTTTCTCGCTTTTACCCTTCTGATTCTCTCCCCCATCCCACCGGGGGGGAGCGAGAGAGTGGCTGTGTGGGGCTGAGTTGCTGGCTGGGCTTAAACCACGACAAGGCAATGAACAACCCCCTCTGATTTGCCTTTGACTGCAGTGCGCTGTGCTGATGTTTGACCTACAGAATCGGGCAGCTTATGCTATAGAAATGAAGGTCTTTTTTTCTGGAGCCTTCTGTAAAGTCCAGTGGAGGTGGTCCTCAGATGCTGCTGTGGTGAGCTCTTGCCATCACTTCGGAGTGGTTAAAAATTTCTCTGTTAGTTGAAGGCTTCAGCATCCTTCAGTCTGGGGTTGTTTGTGCAGCTGAGGTTCTGCTTGCTCTTAGTCCTCCACAATGCTGGGTAAAACAGATCTGGGCAAAAACCACCCTTCAGTGAAAAAATTGGTTTCCCAGGCCTCTGTTTTGCTATTTACTGCACACACAGCAAAGCCACAGAGCTGATTTTATGCATGGCCTAGTGGGTTTAATTGGTTTGATTTTTCTGGGGATCTTGGAATATTTTTACCAACATGAATTAACCCTTTCTGCTCTCTGAGATGCATAACCATTTGTGTTGTGCTTGGGAGAAGTACCGTAAATAGTCTGAAAACAGCTGTTCATGGAGGACCAGTTTTGGACTGGTTGATTTTGTTCGTCTGTGATCAACAGATAGCATTTTGCAAGTTAGTACCCCCTGTGATACTTCTAGAAGGCCGTAGAAATCATCTGCTGGATTTTTTGTTTGATCTATTTCACATAAAATTCCCAGGCAACTTAACAGATACTAAACCAATGAAGTTCTGTGCAAATAAAATACCATAAATCCCTCCCAACTTTAATAGAAGAGAGAATCATCTTTGGGTTTTTAATTTTATATTTTGCTTGTTGATAGCACTTATTATAGAAGCCTCTCTGCTCTAATATTGAACAGAAAGATATTTTCTTTCAGTTATTTTTAGTTACACTTTAAGCTTCCATTTGTAAACAGGTTGTAAACAATTTGTTTTAATTAAATGTTATTAAAACGTTATCTTCCTCTCCAGCAGATCAACAGGACCTTTTCCAGAGGTGTGTGTAGCCAGCTGTAACACAGTGTTCATGTTTGTAACAGGCTCATGCTCACCATGGCTCAGCTGCACTTTGCTGGTGGTTAAAGCCCACAGCGAAGATACCAGATAAAATCTGCCTTCTGTTCCCTAACCTATTGCTGGCCTCCTGTCTATGCCATAATTTTCCCCATCTTCATTTCGGAGATAATCATATTAATTAACCCTTTATAAAGACAGCATTAGTTGAGAACTAAGGCTTATTATAATAAATTACATATGGAACATTAACAAGTACCATGTGATCTTAATCTTAATGAATTTTATGTTTCTCGCAGAGTCATTTCTCTCTCTCCCTCTTCCTGCTGGTTTCAATCACTAATATACTCAAGTCAGCAGCATCTTGCAATATGGGAGAGGGACTAGCTTGGAAAACTCCTAGCTCCCGGTCAGTGGAAAGAGACAGGCACAATACCTAAAGCCCTGCAGCAGCTTCTTGTTCTTTCAATTTTTAGACACCGCAGTAGAACTCTAAGAATTTCTTTGGTGCCAGGAGAAGTAGTGTGAGCAGGGGCCGGTGTGACCTGCTTACAAGAAGCCCATGTTACAGCAAAGGGGTGAAACTCAATCTCTCAGGTCCTTGACTGATGGGCTAATAACTGGGAACTTGCACCCATTTGTGTCAACAACCAGCTTTGGTCCCTGTTTTCCATCTTACAGACAGGAGGAAGGGAGGTTCACAAAGGAGAAGCGATTGCCCCAAACCACTTTACGGTATCAATGGCAGAGCTGGCGCCAGCTGCCAGCCATGGAGAACTTTTGATGCAAGATGTTGCATTGCTGTTTCTAAACGTGTACAATTAAATCTGCTCTGAGCTTAGTGCACCTTTCTCTTTCATCTCTGTTATGTGCAGGTTTCCATCACAACTGCTATACAAATTATCAGCCTGACCTCTCCCAGAAGCTGCTCTATTTGGTGGATGATGGTTTTTTTTTTTTTTTTTTTTTTAAAAAAAAAAAAAAAACCCAGCCTGTAAATTCATGCCTGCCGAGCCCTTGGAAACAACAGTGGGGTGATACCTGCCCACCTGTCTTCCAGACACACAAACCAGGTAAGCTTGTTGTGAGGAGCCCAGGTGTGTTTGTGTGTGTGCCCCTTCCCTGTGTACCCAAACCCCAGGCTGAAGCTGCACCTTTGAAATCACTCTCGCAGAAAGTGTCTTAACTTTCAAGAAGTTGCACCAGGAGCAGCAGAAGGTATGAAGACTGCTTTCCAGCATGGCTGTGACTCTCTTTCTGCCTTTTCCATCCATATGACTGGGTCCAGGGAGAAGAAGGGCTTAATTTTCTGATGTCTAATAGAAAACCCTTCCCAGGAGCAGACATTAATTTGGGGATCTCCCCTCTGTCCCATTACTTGTACGGAAAGTCTTTTGAGGGAGTTCATATCTCTGAAGCCTCCGCTGCTTCATGAAACTGGTTTGAAAATGACCAGTTAATTGAAAAGCAGTAGGGTGGGTGGGAAGGAGGGAGGGACAGCTGGCCAGGCACTCCCCTAAGGGATTTCCAAAGTTCAATGAGCATGTCAGGGGGCGTAGGGGTGGGTGAGTTAATACCATTAACCTGTACTACCTGGAGTAAGATTTGTATGCAGAGATTACGTTCAGAACCAGGGAATTTTCTTCTCCAGATATATCGGTACTGGACTGTGGACTTAAAGTGGAGATATTGGGGTTTACTGTAGCTGCCTTTGCTTGATGCTCACTGGACTGTTTGTCTCTCCTACCAGGGGAGTAACGCACCAGAGCGTGATGAGTTTGCTTTTGTGAGTAGTATTGCTGCAAATGGTGAGAAGATAGGAGACGGGAAGGACTTAGTAGAAATATGTTATGCACGTGACTAAACCTTCCCCTTAAAGATAGGGGTTTGGTTATGGTCTAAGTAGTTAGTTAATTCAATCAAGGCACTATGTAGATGGCAGGAGCACTGGCTTTGGTGGTATTTTTAGACTAATCCCAGTGTTCAACGGATGCAATGAAAAGTGAGGCCCAACCTCTTCCAAAAATTTGGCTCTGCTAATCTTTTAAGAGGTGCTTGTGCTTCAGCAGCAGATGTCATTATAAGAATTTTACTTATCCCTATATATTCACTTTACAACTGACACCCAAGATGGACCAGGCTGTGCACATAATCAACTCACAGGGTTTGAAAAGAGTTGTTAAAAAAAAAGGAAGGTTTCGTTCTTGGGGTTCTCATACTGAGCAGAAAGGGACTTCTCACTTGTTTTATTCTGAGAACTGTTTCTCCAAGCTCTCTTCTGAGTGCTTTTCTGTTCCCTACTCACTCGACCGGGGAATGGAATAAGCTTGTGTTAGCTAGTCTTATTTTTTAATCTTCTCATCTGTGTTATTTTAATGAGGACTCTATCTCTCCATTTCAATTGGTCATTATTGCTTTATAGTGATACAGCTGTTAATCAGGTGTTAACCAGGGCAACTATATCATAATTTTCCTCCTGTACCTTTATGTTAGCAGGATAAGCAACCTGGCTTGTGTTCTCTGATTGCTCCAGGTTTCCTACAGCAGGCTTCTCCCTCATCCAATTTTTGCTGGTTTTACCTATGTGACTTTTTTTTTTTTTAAATTAAATTTTGTGTTTAATGGAATTCTTTTATAGCAGCACTGAGAATTAGGCTGCTTTACCCTAGGTTAGGGACAGCATTTATTAAAAAAAAAAAAATAAAAAAAAAATCCTCCAAGCAGAAGAACAGCAACATGTTCACACTCAAAGAGCAGAGACAGTTGGCTAACTAGTTTCACTTGGCACATGGAGTCCTTCTGCCTGCTACCAGCCCGTACTCTGCCTAGAAATAACAATCTCGCTCCCATGTCGCACCCTGATTTGGCTCTGTGGCTCTATTTGGTGAGGTACTGCTGGAATATCTGACACCGCTCTTGAGCCTGGGACATACAGCTCCTGTCTGAAATGGCTCTTATTCCCAGCTCTTGCTGGGCCTGGTCTTTGCTGCCAGGCTATGTGCTTGTGTGCTGCAGCTCGCCACTAAGATCTGTTAATAAACACAGAACTTTCTGCTTATTATCCTTCATATAATTATCTTCTGGACTGTTTTTCTTCAGTGCATCTCATAAATGGCATGCCATAAAAGATTAAGAGGACAAGTTTTAATCACTCTCTGACTTAAAAGTAAAAGGTGATACTCCCAGTGGTGAATAGTCCTGACTCTATTAAAATGGTCCTATTTTACTTCCCACTGTGTACCCAATGGATAATAAGCACCACTTCTTGATGGCCAACGCTGAAATTTTATGATCTGTACCCTAGAGACGTGCTCCTCTTCAGTTTCCCATTAAGAATGATGTGGTTACTGTGTGCCAAGTGCATGTAGCCTCTTGTGCTTTCAGATCAAGGATTTAATGAGGTGTCTCAGCCGCTGAGCGTGTCCAGCCGGAGGAAGCAGAAGCTACTGTAGCAGTGGGGTTTGCTGACGTTGGGTACAACACGTGGAGGGCAATGGTGGTTCAGATAAAGAGTGGTAACTTGTCATGGGGGAAAAAGCTACCGAGCATCCTTCAGCCTAGCAAGCAATAAGGTGAGCCTATACCTGTGTAGGAGCTCCTAAATAATACCGCATACTGGTAGAATGCTCCTAGAGTGAATGGAGCTGTGTGGGGAATGGTGCACTTGCACAGAGGATAAAGCCTAATCCCAGAAATGCCATTTGTGCTCAGTAACATACTGTTTGCTCTACTGTTTTTTGTTGTTACTGTTAAGCCAGTCTGTGGGACCGGAGAACTATCTCCTCCTCAGCTGTAGACGCTGCAACATGGATGGATCTGCCAGGCAGGTCAGCTGCAACAACATGGCATTAAAGCAATCCAATGCAACCTTGGCAAGCACATGGCCCGGTCACGCAGCATTGATTCACTAATGACATGCTGCATAACCCAATCCTACTTGGATCTGATGGCTTCTAGACATGATTGATTTCAGTGTTTGCAAGGAAATGCATAAGAAAGGAATAAAGAAAATAAATTATTCTGTGAAAGCTGGTTTTGGAAAGTAAAAATGTTTTGGACACCAGAGGGGAACTCTGTAGCAAACTGGCAGCCCTGTGTATCCTTTTCTCATACTGTGAGTCTTCATGCTAGCTTAGGAATGTGTGGCTGAATGGTCATCAAATCCAGCTGCTTCTAGTCATGGCAAACATGTTACAGCTGTGTGTTCTTCAAGGATGACAGAAGACCCACTCTTCCTTCCCACCACATCTCCACAAAGACTCCGGTTCATTGTCACACACTTTTGGTACTAAATACCCCATTTTTTTGAATGGCAAAGTACCACATAACACAGGAGACCTCAAGGGCTTTGCTAAAAGTCTATGTCCCTGCAAAAGCTAGGAATTGAAAGTGCTCAAAGGACTTCAGGATGAGGACAGCCTCTTATTTAGAGGGGATTATTTCTGGCAAGGGGCTGAGAGAAGAGTGGAAATGCAAGCGCTGAAGACTGTAAATCTCAAAGGCTTCTTTTCTGTTTACTTCAGCAGATTCTAAGAAGTTTCTACCTGGATTATTTCAAATGTTGTGCAGGACTTGGCCTGGCTTAGCAGTTCTTCTCCTGCTTTGTTGCCTTGTACAGCTTGAGAAACATGAAACCTGATCCATTTTCCAGGGTGTATTTTTAATTCCCTCCCTACCTGTCAGTTTCTTGGGTTTGGACAGTGTTTTTGAGGAAACTCCTAATTCAGCCTTGTGTATCCATTCAGCAGGTAAAAGACATGGATGCAAAGCCTATATAGAAAATAGCTGAGTGTCTGCCAGCCGGCTCCTTCCTTTCAGGCACCTCATTAAGCCTCCAGTTCTCATACAGATGTGGTCTGCACCTCTGAATTGCTCAGATTTGTGTGAGGACACGTTGGGAATTCTGTGAAGCTGGAAAGCAGCTAGTATGGGAATAGAAAATGGAAATATGTTTGTAATTAAGTGTTTTCAGTGTAACCAGAATCTCAAAAGTTATTACATGCATTTAGTGCAGAATTTTGTCTGTCTGTAACAGCTGACAGAGCCATTGCTTTCTCAGTTCAAGCCCCGGTCGGGGAGTTCTTTAACTGTATGAAACTCTTCAAAGCAAATAGGAATGGAAACATTACATCTTGGCTTAAAAAATTCATTCAAAATGGGTTTCTATTTGTAAAATATTTAAACATTTGCCTGCAGTCATAGGAATACAAGCAAAATTGTGCTACTGCATGAAAATCTTATGAACTAGCACAGAAATGGAGGTCTAGATGCAATTGCAGTTTAGTAGATGACTCAAGTATGTAACTGTAAATTATTTTCCTGAAGAATTACTTACTGAAAAATGCTTTATTTTATGAAAATTCCATAATGGTCACATAGGAGAGAAATACGTATCTCTATACACACATATATAACGTTATCATGCGAAATATTCTACAACAGACTTTCGAACCTGCCAAAATCAGATTGGAGCTCTGCTTCCACTGAACCTCTCTTTGCCCTTTCATCCTCCTGTTTACCTGTTCATCCTTCCATCCATGCCTGCCCCTTTGGCCAGGACTGTAGTTTGTGTGGGTTTGTGATGTGTAAAATTTATGGTTTCTGTGCTGCCAGCAAATGAAGACATTTTGTGTTCAGGAAATTATTCTCTAAGCACTGCCTGCCTGAACCCCTTTGCAAAAGTTTCTTTTTGACCTGACTGGATTTTTTTCCAGCTTCTTTCTTGCTTTGCTACCTAAACATGAATACAAAGGAGCACCAGACTGTGGGTTGGGGTTTTTTTAGGGAAAAGAAAAAGAAGCAGTGAGTGGGTGTGTTTGGGGAGGGAGTATGCCTCAAAGAAGGCATGATCTGGATGGGAAGTGTGGCTGAGGCAGACAGCTAAAGTCTATTCTTTATGGCCAGTCCTCTTCCGACCCTGGTGATCTGGGCCATGGTACCTCCTGAGGGACCCCTCCGCAGCTGCCACCGCCTCCATTGACCCAACTCAGTTTAGCGGTGGCCCACGGGGCGTTAAGAGTGTTGTGTGGCTGTTGTGTTGGTGCCAGGTGTGCAGCCATGGTCCCTGGGGACAGCAGGGCAGGAACCCTTTCCACCAAGGTGTGTGTACGCCTTTGCAGTTGAGAGTCGAGGCTGCTGTGGAGCTCTGCAGGGCAAGGAGCAGTGCAGAGCTGGGTGAATTAACATATTTATGTTGTTCTACAGCCCAAAGAAGCGAAACTATGGTGTGCTAAAGCTACTTGTCTGTTGCTTATGACTACTGCACTACTTCTGTGTAATCAGCCAGAAAGCTATCTTGGGAAGCCTTGTTTTGCTTCTCTTGATATTGAGAAGAAAAATCCCATTTACAGCAGTGATACAGAAAAAGGAAGGAGCAGATGCTGGAAAAAAAATTGTTTAAAAACTGTCTTGAAGAGGGAGGGTAGGTGCAGAAGGGACCATAGAATAAAGTTACCAGGTTTGGTTAGGTATGTGACACAAAAAGGGCAGAAAATTAAGCAGCCTTTTAAGAGGGATGCCTATAGGTCTGTAAACACTGAAGACTAATTCCTGAGGGCTGGGGATAACATTACACAGATGTTTGAAATGCAGTGAATATGGGTCCTCTAGCAGGTGGTGCTGGGAATCTGGTGATTCTTTGGTAATGTTTTTCCATATAAAGGTGTCACAGGGCTTAATGTCTTCGTCTCACATGTGCAGGGATGCTGCATGTGAAGTGGCCAGCAGGCTCCACTAGGCATTGTGGCAGGGTGTTTCGACCTTCAGCTGCTTCGGCCCTGGACAGAAGGCTTTGGGATGGAGGCAGCACCATGCACGGCTGTTGGGGGTGAGTATGCAGTTGACTCCTAGCAGCTGGTCACTCTGGAGTGCCTCAGTGTTGTAGGACAGTGGTGGGGTTCCTGGAAGAACAGCTATTGTTATGTACATAAGTCAACATCCAGGCTGCATGGGGAATGCTGTGCTCACCCTCATGTGGCTCCAGGAGAGCCTTGCTTTCTCCAGAGCTGCAGCATGCTGCTACAGAGCTGTATTGTGCTGATGCTGGTTTTTCTAGCTGGGAGGAGAGGGTAGGAAGGGGCCCTGGTGAACAGTACTAGACCTGTAACCCTCAGCTTAAGTCTCTGAGGGACAGTCTGCACCTTTTAAATAAATCTCCTGTGTTCTAGGTTCAGCCCCACGGTCCATGCTCCAATTAAAGGGAGTGTTACAAAGGCTGCATCAAACCAGCGTGGTTAGTGAAGATGCATTGCAGTCCTGTTGCCTGCAGCCAATACAGTTTTCCTTGGCATTCTCCAGGCTTGTCTGTTCTTTCCTTTTGGTTTGAAAGCTTATAGTTACAGTTCCTTGACCAGGAGGCAGCATTTGGGCACCTATAACTGTGCAGCTGCATCAGGGCAACAAAACTGCAACTGCTGTCAATAAAGGCCTGCTATCAAGCTTATAGGCCTGAGCTGGGTCCTCTGGTTTGGGTGGGGTAGTGGAAGGCTGGGAATCCACCATGTCCCTCTCCTACCGTGCAATCTCTCATTGTTGCTCCTGGAATGGTTGCTCCTTTGATGCTTACTACTACGCTCTGTCTTCAGTGGTGCCAAATACACCAATGTGTGCAGAATTAAGTGACTGATTTTAGCCAGATTACAGCAGCTCACACAGCACGCTGGGTTCACAATTACACCGTGGCCTGCTGCAAGCTTGAGAGAGGCATTAACCTTGCTGCGGATGTCTCTCTACCGAGCGAGCACTGTGCCCTTGTCTGCCTGCTCCTGGGAGCAAGGGGCAGTCCAGCTGTATTTCTTTCACTGTCTGTACTGACTTACAGTTAATGTTTCTCAGGGCTTTTAAATACAAGTAAAATGTAACTCCTGGGCTTTCTGGGAATACGTCTGATTTTTCAGGTTTTATCTTTGTCATTGATCCCTTTCCAGTTACTTCAGCCAAAGGTGAGAAAGTGATGTGTGAATGATGGAGCAGCTCTTTTTTTGTAACTAGGCTGTATGAAAGGGTCAGCTGTTAAGCTGGGATTCTTACAGAAGCCCCAGAAATAGGATATCTCTGCTTTTGTGCAGCCAAGACAATTACTCCAGGGAGAACGCTTTTCAGTGCACTGATCGCCTTTTGGCTCTTATACTTTTTTTTTTTTTATTCCCCCCTGGTGGGTGAACTGGACAAAGACTACATACGGGATGTATCCTGTGAGGTCAAACCCATTGCAGGTATTTAGTATGGCCTCCACAGGAAGAATCGCTCAACTCAAGTTGCAAGAAAGTGACGATGAATGATTCCTGTACAGGGTTTGCTTTAAAAGCATTTGAAATGGATTCTGAGCTGACTTGAAGTAGAGCATAGAAGAGGAGAATAACTGATATTTAGTTTCATCTGATAAGGGTCTTCAGGTCATCATGACATAGTAAAATGGGCCTGTAATTTAGTGGTGAACACTAACAGAACAGAGAAAGCCTCCTGTCCTGAGTCCTCAGTGATGCTCTAGAATTGCTTCTAGTTACTCTGTTTCTTTTTAGACAGTCGTAACTTGGGCTGATAAAATGTTCAGTAACCTGGCAGACCAATTGGTGGGAGGAAATACATCTTTCATGGTACAGGCTGAAGAGAAAATGAAGGTTTTTCCAGAAGTCTTAAGGAAATATTATTTCTGGGACATCATTATGCCACCTGGAGCTATTATCCTTCTTACATCTTTCCTAATTCAGAGAAAGCAGGTACAAACAAATGTGCAGAAAGGTTACCATTCAGTGTTAAGTTCCAGGTTTGTTTCTTTGGTTAACCAGGTACCACACTGTCTAGACAGTATTTTGCATAAAACCATCATTTCAAATTTAGGAGACACAACTGCCAGACTTCTGAGCATTATAAAGCAGCGATTAGGGGATTACGAAGCAGATGCACATAGCTGATCTGTCATCCTGCTGAGGCCGACCTTCATAAGCAAATCTATCCTTGTGAGGGAAGGGTCTGGACATGCTAGTTTTCTGGTGTTTGGTGGAACAGGTGGCTCCTCCACATTTTCCTACTAATAAAGAAGACCTCATAACCAATTAAAAGGTGCAACTGTGGGATAGAGGAAGGTCCCTGAACCCAGTGACAACTCTTTGGGCAGCTGACAAGTGGCTTTCAGAGGTGCATGAAATCACATCAATGTGCACGGTTATTACCTACTCCCTGTGTAGCACAAACGTTTACAGCAAAGCTACAGGTGCAATGTGGGTACATGTTAAATCTAGTTATGACTTGGCTCTTCATCAGGTGAGCTTCCTGCAGTGCGTAGCTACATGGACTGCCCCGTCTGTTTGGTCTCAAAGCACAAACTGCTACTGCCTGAGCAGAAAATGTAATTCTGCTTCTCAAGGCAAGATTCGCCAGCCTCTGTCTTTGGCCTGCAGCAAACAGAGACATACTAGCAATGGAAGGCCTTTATTAAGATCCTTCTGGAAAGTATAAGCAAGGGACGATTCATTTAACGTTTTTTCCCTGTGGTGTGCAGGTGCAATGTGAATGCAGAGCGCGCCTGAACAAGGAAGGTGACAGCATAATAATGTCATGAGGATCTAAGTGCCACACGCTTGGGTAGAAGAGCTCATTCCTGAGGAGATGAAATCAAGTCTGCTTGCGGCTGCATGTCTTGAAACCACTCTTGCAGGTCCGGGTTTGCTGGAGTGTAGATTTAATGCTCGCTCACTGAGCTTTTCTGCCAGTTGATTGATGAGGTAATTGACAGGCTCTTAAGAAGAAGGAGCTAACGAGTAGAGATGTGTTGCAGGGTTTCCCTGTTCCGGGTGGACTGGAAGTGGGGCAGCAATGCCGGAGATGAGCTCTGGTGATGGACATTCAGCACCAGAGCTTGCACCACAGGTTCAGGTTTCCTCATACACAAGAGCACACGTGGCTTAGGGCTTCAAGGATTCAAGGCAAAATCATGCACAGCATGTGTAAGTAAGGTACTTGGGAGATAATCTGCTGTCACCTGTTTGGAAGATTATTTTTTTTCCTGCCTACCCATCAAAGTCCAGCTTAGACTGAACAGTGTGATTCTTCAGTGCTTGTCCATTGCTGTTTAGGCAGTAGGAATTATCCTGGATGCTGTATGACATCTGCCTTGTAAAACATTCTCTGATATGGGTATGAAGGCGTAGTCAAACAGAAACTTGTTCAGGAATTGTAGGCAATCTGTGAAACTTGGATCTGAGGTACCGGTCCGTTGTCTTGAATAGTGACGCTGGCTGATGTGATTTCTGGACTTGTTTCTCTCACAGAAGGGACATTTTTAATTAGGATAATTTACTTGTCCAATTTCCAGGAGAGGCCCATGAACAGCCTTATTAGCATACCTCATAAGAAAGTGAACCTCCTCAAGAATTGGAAGAGGTAGAATTGGTGGGGGAAAGAAGGGAATGTTTTAAGCTGGCATCAGTGCCAAAGATGTGATGCTACATTCCAGTATCTCCACAGAGTCTGTGGAGAGACATAGATGCTTCAAGAGATGGTGTAGAGTACCTTAATTCAGTGCCTACAGTAGAATCAAGCAGAATGTCAACCCAAAGGAGTCTCTGACTCATTCCTGGTTTTTTAGTCTTTGTGCCCGGTTCTCTAGGTGCCCTTTAGTTTTCTACTGTGCTTGAAGATGTAATTTGATTGCTAGGGCCACCTCCAATCCCTCCATTCTCCTTTGTGTGTGGAGTTCTTCCAGCCCGATTTGTTCCTCCCACCCATCCCTTTGTATAGAACCGGGCGAGCAGCCTCCAACACAATGTGCCCGAAAAAGGATTGTGCAGTTGTAAGGTGCTTGTCACCATCACACCTCGTTCACAGCAGGGAGATGACTCAGCTGCCACCCCACATGGCTGGGATGTGTCACCAAGTGAACGATGACATTTTCAAATGCAGTGGGATTTGGAAGTAGAATAGAGGGGAGAGGAGGAGTTGGACTATGAAAGGACATTGGGGAACATCGATGTTTCCAATAATCTGAAGCTTTCAGTTAAAGAAATATGCAATTTAAGGAAGTCAGTATAACACTGTCACCTAAGCACATTGCGATCTAGTCCATTCTTTTATTTTGCAGTGAAGGGAAGTCTGGCCCAGTAGTTTGAGGTTTTGCATACAATTTGAGTAATCTAAGTTCAGCAACCTGTTCTGCAGTAATTTTTTTGGATCTCTCTTACCCCATCTTTAAAACAAGGTTGAAAATAGTGCTCCCCTCATGAGACCATGGGAAGATTTCAGTCACAGTCTATATAGGTTATCATCATGGAGTAAACGTGATTGATGGACTCCCCTGATGCATCAGTGTTTGTGAAGCTTTTGGAGCTCTCTTGATGGGTAAAGCCATGCAAGTGCAAAATATTATTTAAGCTATTCTGGGGGGCAAAATACGTTCACTATTTTTGGTGGCCTAGTTTGGATTAAAAGTAAAACTATTATATTTAAGTGGTACGCAGATAAATGAGCCTCAAGGCTCACATGGAAACTAATGCATGGAGGCAGCTTTTTTTTTGAAAGTACGGGCTGTTTGAGTGCTTCCGATACTAGAGATGGTGAAATAGATGTCAAAACTCAAGCAGTTAGTCTGGGGTTTTATGTAGAAACACTTCCTAAGCCGGGAGGTTTTCACTCCCATGGATAAACCTCATATTTGTTCTTCACAGCAACGGGCAGCTTTGTGAACAGCTAAAGGAGGAACAACGGGGGTATAAAGTGGGGTTCAATCCATCACAGGCTTCCTTTGCTACTGTGGATAAGCCACTTAGATGCAGTGAGCCTTGGTTTATCTGTAAACTGGGAACAAATCCTTATCCTGCCTCACAGTGGCACTAAGTCCTAATACTCATTTATCAGATTTTTTTTTTTTTTTTTTAAAGACCATTTGTGTGCAATCTTGCTGTCTGGGACACTAGAGAGTCTCATTTGGATGTAGTCTAAAACAAAGTTCCCTGCTGCTTCACAGACATTAGGGGACCATTTGTTGGTGTTAGACATGAAGTCTTGGCCAGAGTCCAAGTTTAGTGTAGTCCCAGCCTGTCTACCAGAAATTCTCCTTTGCATGTTTAGTAAGACATGCTCTTGTCTGTTATGTATGTCTGTTGTGTGACATTTAAGTGTTTTGAGTTTCCTTTTGGGAGAAGGAAACATATAAAAGAATGAAAGAGCGTTCTGTTTAGATGGGAAATGCCTAAACATGTTCTTTCTTTGGTAGAGGCGTAATCCTATATTCAGTGCTTAATGAACAGATGACAATGATAAATGTTTGAAGAATACAGTTATTGAACAAATGTTTCAAGCCAGCAGGTGGAAACATGGATTCAGTTAGTGTTTAGGAGTCCAGAAACGTAGAAGCAAAGGTGTGGAATGAATATTCTGTGTCAAGAAGTCCAGGTCTGTGCTGTTGAAGGCATTAACTGTTTCACTAACTGATTAAACTCACTTTAAAACAAGCAAGGGATCACCGCTACCAAAAAGTTGTTCTATAGTCCAACACTTGTGGTTAGAAATATTTCTTCATTCCCCAGCTTAAATGCCAGTGCATTGTTAGTTCTTTCCTTAGTGTTAGTCACCTAAAACGTGAACGGAGAACAATCGTATCCCTTTTCCCTTTTGTTTTTCTAAACTAGGTTCACTTTGTGGGATAGATTTTTCTCTTCCTGGTCATACTGTTAGCCCTATTTGTACCACTTCTGATCTTAGTAGATCTTTGTGAGTATAGGTGACAGGAACTGTCTGTTTTATCCTAGGAGAGAGTTCTTGTAATGGCCTAACAGCTTGCTTTCTTACTGGAAACAAGGCACCTTGTGTTTTACAATGATGGGGGTTTTTTTCCCCATTCCTGCATTTTGTTGGTGTCATCTGCTGAGCAAGATGTGGCGAGTGATGAGTGGTGTCCCTCAGGGGTCCGTACTGGGACCGGTGCTGTTTAACGTTTTCATCAATGACTTAGCGAGATCGAGTGCACCCTCAGCAAGTTTGCAGATGACACCAAACTGAGTGGTGTGGTTGACACACCAGAAGGACGGATGTCATCCAGAGAGACCTGGACAGGCTGGAGAGGTGGGCCTGTGTGAACCTCATGAGGTTCAACAAGGCCAAGTGCAAGGTCCTGCACCTGGGTCGGGGTAACCCCCAGTATCAATACAGGCCAGGGGAAGAAAGGATCAAGAGCAGCCCTGCTGAGAGGGACTTGGGGGTGCTGGTGGATGAAAAGCTGGACATGAGCCAGCAATGTGCGCTCGCGGCCCAGAAGGCCAACCATACTCTGGGCTGCATTGGGAGAAGCGTGGCCAGCAGGTCGAGGGAGGTGATTCTGCCCCTCTACTCTGCTCTGCTCTGGTGAGACCTCACCTGGAGTACTGCATCCAGCTCTGGAGCCCTCAGCACAAGAAGGACATGGAAGTGTTGGAGTGGGTCCAGAGGAGGGCCACAAAAATGATCCGAGGGCTGGAGCCCCTCTCTTATGAGGACAGGCTGAGA
>NW_009260407.1:3499452-3527455 GCF_000687185.1 Egretta garzetta | reverse complement strand
TAGTGAAACACTGGAAGGGGTTGCCCAGAGAGGTAGTGGAAGCCCCATCCCTGGAAACATTCAAGGCCAGGTTGGACAGGGCTCTGAGCAGCCTGATCTGGTTAGCGGTGTCCCTGCTCACTGCAGGGGGGTTGGACTAGATGACCTCTAGGGGTCCCTTCTAACCCAAAGCATTCTATGATTCTATGATTCTAATACAACATGCTCTGTCTTTTCTTTTGATTAGCTCCTGGCTTAAAGCCACAAGTCTTATTAGTCTTTAACTGCTGGCCTTGACTGTGATCCTCCAGTGTACTCATGATGGTTCCTCCATTCCTGCCACTGGCCAGTTTCTGGTATTTCTAAAGTGTAATTTCATAAGTGGAAACGCAGAACAAGCCTGGTCCTTATGGGAATCCATTAGTAAATTCCCTCCATCTTCATATTTCCCTGTTCAGTACTACCTATTCCCATTTCCCTTGTCAGCAGTTCTTGCAATTCCTGACCTAACCCCCTTCTTTTCCATCTTGCCTAACAACTTCCAGTTTAGCACCATAGCAGCTGCTTTACTTGGAGTCCAGGTAGATGAGATTTACTCCAGTTCCTTTGCAGAGGAAGTGGTTACTTTATCAACCACAGTTATAGTAATATTCTAATCTAGCTTTGGGAAAGTCTGCCTTCAATTTATCTCTGTCTTGGATTTTTTTTTTTTCTTGAAAAGAGATTGTAAAATCTTGCATGAGGGTGAGGCCAAAATAACTGGCCTGTAGCTACTTAGATAAATTTTTTTTATTTTTTATTTTTTTAAAAATCTCCTCTAACAGATAATCAAGAAACCAATTAAAAGTCATTGAAGCCAGGTCTGTGGATTCACATGTGGATCATCTGGTCTCTCTGACTAGCGCAAACAAAACAGGTAGAGATTTATTTCTTTTCCATGGAACCAGTAATTTTCTCTCCTGTGTGTGTATTTCCAAATTGCTTTGACCCTGTTTTCATTATTATCATCTTTAAGAAAAACTGAGGTAGACTGCTTATTCCGTCTGAGGTCCTATGTCAATTACTCTAAATCTTTACCTCGTTTGCTGTGGACCCGTTTCTTCCTTTCTTACTTTCCTTTCAAACATGAAAAAAACCCCTTTCTATGAAATCCTTTGTTTCTGTACTACCTGATCCTGGGGCTCACTGTTGCCTCTGGTGTCCTTCCTGAAGTACCTGTTCATCCAGCTGTATCCAGAACCCTTCCCTATGAGCCTGTCTCTCCTTTCTGGGGTTGCATGATCCAGGTAATCCTTTCACCTTCAGTTTAAAAAGTAGTTACCAAACCTTCTATGGAGTCAAATTCCTGAGGTCTCTGGCCCTGGTAACTTTGCTCATTCTTTTTATTTCTCCAAGTAACATGAAGAAATATAGTTGGTTGGAAGAGAGATATGTACTGACCCAGTGGAAGCTGTTGCAAGTCTGGAATGTTTTGCACCTAAATAAAATAGCCTGCTTATGGAAGAAGGATGCAGCCTCATACATATGTGAGATCCAGTGACAGGGGAGACCATTTCATACAAAATGCCAAATTCTGTACAACCAGAGAAGCCTTCTCTGTGCTAAAAGAGGTAGAGAGGGAGATAAATATTTGAGGAGAGACATGAGCTGTCCAACAGGATGAGCACACAGCAAAATGTACTGAGCTTCCCTGCAGGCACCCCAGCAGCAGAATCGCCTTAAAACCTTGATGCCTGGTCAGCTTCCATTGCCAGCCCAGTTGTTTTGGGAAGTTTTTTCTGTGTGTTTTTCTTTGAAAGTGAAATGTGAGAGTCCTTGTCCTCGTGTCCCATCAATCCATGCATTGATGTGATGGAGTGGGACCAGCCAAGAAGGAATGCCAGTTTATTCTTTTCTGCCTGCAAGAATTCTGTTTGGTTGCTCCTGATGCCATGGTAGCAGATTGTGATGTGGATCCTCAGCTGGCATAGACTGGGGGAAGTTTGCTGAAGTCAAGGGAGTTGTGCTGATTTACACTCATGGGTGTAACAGAGGTGAATTTATTCACCTCTATCAGCGTTCCAGGGCTGGTCTAAACCTGCAAATAAATATTGGGCCAGTGCTTATTTTGTTTGGAAAGTCTTTTTACCTTGATGATATTGGATGATGAAGTCATATTTGCCAAGTTAAGAGGGCTCAGACTGGGCTATTCCACAGCAAAAGAGTACAGATACAGGGTAAAATATCAACCCTTCAGGGAAAAGCTGTCGCAGACTAGGCTTCCCTATGAATTGAAAAGGTAGGCAGACACACAGAATTATTTCTGTTTGCAACCTTTATTGCTGACCAGCCAGGTTGTTTAAACAAAGGCATGTTTGTGAAGAAAGCTGATGTGAAATAGTCATGTCATCGTTATTCCCCACCACTGTCTTGGTTAGGCTGTATCCCCTATAACCTGTCTGTGTTCATTCTTTATATTTTGGTTTTAGATCGTAGGGTGCCTTATTGCTTGGTTATCTGTACAGTGCCTTACACAGTCCACGTGCAATGACAACTGTCTCATTGCTCAAGCAAGCATGGGAAGACAGAGATGAAATATTATGTAGATCGATACAGGGAATTCTAGCAGCCGTTGATGGGGAGTTGTGGCCGCAGTGTATGTAATTTCATTTTTCTGGTAGGACAGTTTCACTTCAAAAATTGTCATAGCTGCTGAAATGCTGTCCTTGGGTTGCAAATTATGACAATACACATGGTCCCCCTGGGTACCGCCCTGGTTGATAAAGCTGCTTCTGTGGACCCTGAGCTAGCACAGGATATTATTTGATTTTGATTTAAAAAGAGAAAGGCTAGAAACGATTGGCTGCAGTGATGGTAGTTCTCTCCCTCTTTCCCCTTCCCTCAGTGCAAGCAAGTCATGCTGTGGTTAGATAAGATCTTGATTTATAGAACATCAACTCCACTTTCACTGTGAGATAAACTACCTCTTACTTACAAGGTAAAAGTGTGTAGACAGGCAGCAGCAAGAGTAACCATTGTACAGTAAATCTACATATGATAACTGGTTTCCGTAGCTACCACATCAGACTCTTGTGTCCTTCCTCCTCTTGGCAAGTAGATTCCGAAATTAAATAGCTCTAATTTTGTAAGTGCCCATCCGTTTAACTCAACAGAATCAGTTGTAGATACCTGCAAAGAAAAGTTGGGAGCTGCAACGTCACTAATTTGGCTGCTTTAATCTGTAGACTACTCATCCTCCTAATTTACCTATGTGTTTGTCACTCACTAAGAGTGGCTCGCCTGTGGAAGAGTTCCCATCTGGATATGTTGATCACCACACACATGATAAATGCTGGATGGGAAATTGGCACTAACTAGGAAGCTTGGGGCTTCACACTTCACTAGCAGCTCATGTAGGTGAAAGCCATACTGTTGGCTTGGCATCGATGGAAGAAAGGATGTTCAGCAGAGGAGAAAGCTGCTTTTGGCTACCCTCTTGCTCCACTCAGGATGCTATTTGCCCCCCCCCCCCCCCCTTTTTTTTTTTTTTTTTGCTGCCCCAGGGCTGCAATGCAAGTCATCTAGGGAGGATGAGGTTTCTCAAAATGAAGGATGATCCAGGACATAGATAACCAGTAGCCCCATGAGTGGGAGAAGGAATGATTTGTTCATACTGAGGAAGAGCTCTGGTTTTGGTGGAGTCCTACCATATGTTCCTGCACTCCATACTTAGCACAGCTATTCTTGGGAACAACCCATCTCTCCACTATGCCCCTACTGACAGGAGTTACATCAGCCTCTCCACTGCATGATTGCTGTTCAGGAAATGTTTTGTTGCATCTATTCTCTGATCCTTCAAATTACATGGCTCTACTGCTCTTTCTGGGAAAGCCTTCAAGACAGCAGTTTTCCCTAGCTCACTTCTGCCCCATTTTGCTCTAGGTTATTCCCTCTGGCATATCTCTGTGTGCAGCCTTTGCAATACTGGTACTTCCTGATGAACGCTACTGTATTGAGGGTAAACTAAAAGAAAGGCCGGGAGAGATCCTTGGACTTGTCTACACCAATATGCTGTGCAGAATTTCACAGTAAATTGCTTCTACCTTCACTGCCTTCCTGGGTTATGTGAAAGGGTGCAGCCTAGCACCTTCGTCGCTGGATGGAGACTTGGAAGATCTGAGCTATTTCTGACTTTTTGTCTGGGTTTCCCACCAGCCTTATGGGTCACCTCATGTAAAGCATCTCACACCCTCTTCCCTTCTACAAAATTGAGCTAATAATGCTGAAAAGTGTTTTCCTTTGAAACATGCTTTGAGGCTTGCTGATGAAAACTGGTATTTACAGTCATCTGTGTGTGTCATGGTTGGTTGCTTAGTGCACGTTGCCCATCAGTGTCTTTCAAGTGTGTCCTGGTTTCGGCTGGGATAGAGTTAATTTTCTTCATAGTAGCTAGCATAGTGCTGTGTTTTGGATTTAGTACCAGAAGAATGTTGACAACACACTGATGTTTTTAGTTGTTGCCAAGTAGTGCTCAGACTACTCAAGGAGTTTTTGAGCTTCTGCTCGGCCAGGTGCATAACAAGCTGGGAGTGCAGCACAGCTAGGACAGCTAACCCAAACTGACCAAAGAGCTATTCCATACCATAGAACGTCATGCTCGGGGGGGTTAATCGGTCAGTCGGTCACGGGCAGAGTGATCGCAGCTTTGGGGTGTGAGATTGCGGCTTGGGGGGAGTGATTGCTGCTCGCGACGGGCTGGGCATCAATCAGTGGGTGGTGAGCAATTGCATTGTGCATCACTTGTTTTATATATTCTGTATATTCTCTTACCATTATTATTATTATTCTCTCTTATTAAACTGTTTCTATCTCAACCCACGGGTCTTACTTTTTTTCCTTTTCTCCGATTCTCTCCCCCATCCCACTGAGGGAGAGGGGGGGAGTGAGTGAGCGGCTGCGTGGTGCTTAGTTGCCAGCTGGGTTAAACCACGACACAGTGGCAGGTAGGTGGCAGCAAATTTGTTATTCTTTGATATCTGTCCCTTGTGCTGGCAAAACTGAGTAGGGCTTTTTTCATGACAATGACTACTGTTAGCTTATAGCAAAACTCACACGAGGGAGATGGAAGCATCTAACAAACACTAGTGGTAGAACTCTTGATGTGCCCAGAACAGAAATGGCTTTGCATACAGAACAGCCACTGCTAGACTGCAATTTACTGACTATGTCCTGCCATCCACATAAGCCTTTGAGGCATTATGCAACTGTGAGGCACAGTAAACATTGATTTCCAATGCATGTATCGGGCTCTACAGCTGCAAGAGTTTACAGTCTGGTCTAAACAGGCCTATTTGGAGGCAAAAGGCATACAAATGCTGGGTATGCAACGTGTCCTTAGCAATGAAGGCTTCAAAGATGGAGTGAGGCTTTAGGCATCAACCTAGGCAAGTGCCACACTCCCATGAATTTAAGGAGGGGTTAAGTGCTTGCATGTTTCCCAGGATACAAGCCCTAGTCCTTAGGAGACAAGGGACACGTACATCTCTTGGCTGTTTGAAGAAGGGAAGGCAGCGTACGATAAAAAGAGAGAAGTCTAATGGATGTGTGAGATGAAAGTAAAGATTGAGAAGGAATGATGAAGATACCCGGCCTCAGCATGGAAGAACACATATAGCTGCCTAACGTGAGACAGTTCAGGATGTGAAATATGTAAACATGAGATTTGGAAAGCAGATGACCTCTGCACATAGCCACTCTGGTTGCTGGAAATTACCCAGGAGATTTGGCCATATTTTTGCATGTTATCTCCAGTGATGAGGTATCTTAGTCATAAATCTTGCTCCATGCGGACATGAAAATTTATCTTAGGACTCAAGCAGTTAAATGAAATATAATCTTCCCACCATTGTCTGCCAGCACCTCACTGTGTCTCTCTTGTTCCTAAAGCAAGGCCTTTATTGCAAGGAAGCCAGTAACAAGGCAATGAGTCATTTCTCAGAATGCAAAAAAAAAAAAAAATTTATCCTGACAGTTGCTGAAGAAGATTGATATTGCAGTGTAATAATATGTAGTTCCTACTACACCTTGTAGATTCAAAAGACTTTTTAAGATATGTGTGTGTGTTGTCAAATGGCCTCAACACCGAACTTCTTGAGCTTCAAGCTCCATATAGCCCAGCAGTAAAGACCTCTTTGAAGGGAAACTTGGGTGCTTTTGAGTTAACTTAAGTTCATGTCCACACAGCATCCTTACTGTCAGACTTCAGTGACTGCTAGTCAAAATCCTCTGATGGAAAACTTTTTGCCGAATAGCTGTCTTCTTTAAATTTGCTTGTGAAATTTTTAGTTGGTTCTAACAAAGGTAAATAAAATCCTAGTTTTATAAAAGCTTTTAAGTAAGTTCTCATTATCTTCTGAAAAATATATATATTTTTTAAACATTCTGAGAGGGATGGGAAGAGTCAGCAATTTCCATGCTTTCCCTATTCTTTGTGTAAACAGGAACAGGCTGCAAGAAGTGGGGAAGAAAATGGAAGTGATCAGAAAAACTTGTAAAATTATTGCTATTTTTAAACATGTATAGCTTAGTTTTGAATCATTTTTATAGGAAAAACAAACTACCAATGGTTACAAATTTGAAATGAAGCTATGCATTTTATTTTAAATTTTGAATATACACTTTGCCCAAACCAGCTCTATTTTTTACCAAAAATTCCACATAAAAGGGAGAAAATGTGGCAATCTAGCTTCTCCGTGTAGCACGCTATGAGTTACCAAGAAGCCTGAAGTGCAGGGAGCCCTGAGAGCAGCTGCTCTGGAAGGTGGAAATCCATGGCAACTGTATGTGTTTATCCTTGGCTTGATCCACAACTGGTTTTAAACTGTAGGGTAAGCAATTATCAGTAAATCGAAAAATAATAATTTGACTTAATTTTACTAATTACATAAATTAATTATTCATTTCCCCCCTTCAGACTTCCTAGTAGACTACAATGCTGGTCCTTCACCTCAGGAAAGGGAAGGAAAAGATATAAGTCCTCATCCTAGCATCTCTGCTTTCTTTATAGATCCAGCACCTCTTCAGCCTTTGCCGATGCCTGATGGCAAGCCACGGTGGTGCGTGCTTATAGCAGATGACTGCTAACATCTGGGAAGGGAAAGAATCTGGAAGCTTGGAGTTGCCATTTTGCATGAGAGCTATGGGCTGTAATTCTCTGCCTTTGAACATGTGAGTAGGCTTATTTGGTTCCTATTATATCCCATTTGCCTCCTTACTAGGGAGGTATAGCATCCTCCTAAGATAAACAGTTTCTGAAAATGCTATTCTAGAAACAGTTGCTATGGTGGAAAACCACTTTGTCCAGCATCCCCACCCTGCCTCTGCTAAAATCTGCCTCCCCTGCTACCATGGGCACTGGGAACTGTAGCTGTAGACCTGACATGAAGGTACAAAGCTCCTCACATCCCCTGCTTTTACAGCGTATGCTCCTTAGTTTGCTTGATCACGCTCCAGGGATTGCAATCAAAGGGGTCAACCTGCGAAGTACGATCCTCTCGCCACAAACCTTCCTGGCAGTATTGAAGTTGGCTCAGAAAGCCAATGTGACTTTAGTATTAAAGAATGGGGTTTTGTATTTGGATGGCTGGGAATTTGTATCTCTTTCTGGTCTGACAAAAGAGTTTAACTCTTGTTCTGCATGGTCTGGTATCAGACACGCGGGCTAGTGGAAAGCAGGGTAAGATGAAGAAATGTGATGTGTGATGCTTATTCCACCCTGACGTGCTGGTTCATGTGCCATGCTGATATGAAGCTCTTCAAGCACAGATGCATGGGACTAGGCCCTCAGGCAGCGTGCATTGAGTCTGACACCTGCTGCTCCCACTATGCATGCAATATAAAGTTGCATTTGCCCTCCAGCTCTGTTAAGACAGTCCTGGTCTGGTGGCTGCAAATTAATAATTTCTTTTCCTACCCTTTATATTACGTGCTTAGCACAAAAAAGTTTTTGGCAGTGACAATCTCTGTACTGCATCCAATATGACAGTCCCAGATGTGGTTGCAATCTTTTAAGCGCTGTTGCAGTGGCTTTGCTAATGAGTTCTTGCCAGAACTACTAAACCAAATCCTGTGGATGTTGGTGTGTTTGTACCACAAGGAAGTTCTCCCTCTTCTTCTCTCTTAGCTTGGTTTCCTAGTTGCCAAAGTCAATGCTGACATCAGGTACACGTATTTGGTCACATAGATGATGGCTCCTTCTCTAAGCTGAACTATTCCTGTCTCAAAAGAATGGAGAATTTTGTGATTTACCCTGGAGCACTGTGGTGTAGCTGGCAGCAATAAAAAAAGCTACAGCAGTGAATGAAGGAAGGTCTTTTCCAGATGATTGGGAGTTCAGGATGCCTTCACAATTGAGCTTTTGTTTGCTGTTGTTCTTTTTAAATAACTAAAAATTCAGGGAGTGTGTTGGGGGAAGCCACTCTGATGTGTTGGGTGCTCATCTATCCGGGGGGATGTGGTCTGAGCAGGGGGGACCGTTTCCTTCTCTGCGCAGAACAGAGCAAGGATTGTCCGAGTATGAGAAAGGCAAAGCAGTGATCCTTCAGAGCACGGCCTTGTTGCTCTGGGCTTTTATATTTGGAATCAGGGTTTTCTTTAGCTCTGCAATGTACTGTGCTGTGAGGCAAAATGGATGAAAAACAGAGTCTAGGAAAAAGACTGAGATTTTCTTGGGTTCATGCTGATGTTGCCCCCCTGATATCTTTGTTGTTGTTGTTGTTGTTTTTTCTGAGATCTGTATGTCATTTCTGTGAAAGCAGGTAAGGGGGTCTGGGACTTTGCTTTCAGAACCTGGAAGAAACTAGGCTTTGAAGGAATATGTACCACCACCCTTAATGTAATAATACAAAGCTGAGTTCTTCAATGTTTGGCATCGTGTATTGTTTGATTCTCACTTCTGTGACACTCCATTCTTCCACTCAAGAGCAATGCACAACTTTGGAGCTTTGGTGAGGGAAGGAATGTATTTCCTTATGGCATAGCTGATTGCTACTGGCCTTCATTTAGGGGCAAAATAGTGAGTAGAAGTCCTCGTGGCTTGATCTCATTTGGCAGACTCTGTACTCCAGTGATGCCAATGAAAGGAGACATGGAACCAGATAGCACCCCCAAATTATCTTCTGTCTGTGCCCATAATCATAATTCCAGTGAGCAATCTCTCTTCCTCACACCTAAGGGTTGCCTTGAACTGCTGCTGGGGTGAGGTCCCCACATCCCTGCACAAGCTGTCTACCTCTGCAGGATCTCTCTTTGGTTTGTGCTGGCGAGCGTGTGCTCCTGGCTGGTAGCTCTGCCCCAGGCCCTTCCTGTACTCAGTTCAAATGATGACAAGAAAGGACAGTGGAATTATTCCAGCACCTTCCTCTTGTCTCCGGGCCATCCTGACTCTGCAGGGATTTTTAAAGCTGTACTGTTTTTCTCCTAAAAACCTCTGTGCATGTTTTTCCTGTTTGCAGGGTTTGGATTTGCTAAACCAGTTCCCTTGCTACTGGGCACACCTTTTTATCTTTGAAACATAAGCTGCAGAATATGTATTCTATTTGTTTTACCAACTTTGTTAATCATACTGCAGGAAGATGAGCTGCGGAGCTGGTCCTGGATGAGGGGTAAATGTCATGAATGACATTTCATTTCAGCCCCTCATATTCAGGCAAACATTCAGGTGTGTTTCATGTGCATGAAAGTAGGAGAGTATGAACACAACTTTGCTGCTTTCTCTTGACTACTCACCATTTAAGCCCTATTTTTCCTTGTTTGCCTTTCCTGTAATTACATATGTTGTTCTTACCTCCACACACATTAGATGTGCCTTGATAGATTCAGGTCCTGGTGTAAATTTTGAGTAACTGCCTTGATTTTAGTGGAGCTGGTTTTTTGGGGAACAACTCTCTTGCAGCTCCTGGAGTTAGAGCGTTGTAAGCCAGAAATGAATCACAGAATCACAGAATACCAGGTGGGAAGGGACCTCAAGGATCATCTGGCCCAACTTTTCTAGGCAAGAGCACAGTCTAGACAAGAAGGCCCGGCACCAGGTCCAGCTGCGTCTTGAAATTGTCCAGTGTGGCGGAGTTAACCACATCCCTGGGGAGATTATTCCAATGGTTGATTGTTCTCATTGTGAAAAACTTTCCTCTCATGTCCAGTCGGAATATCCCCAAGAGCAACTTGTGTCCATTCCCCCTTGTCCTCTCCATGTGACTCGTTGTAAAAAGGGAGTCTCCATCTTTGTAACTATCCTTTAAATACTGGTACAGGGTGATGAGATCCCCTCTGAGCCTCCTTTTGTCAAGGCTGAACAATTCCAGTTCTCTCAGCCTACCCTCACATGGTAGGCTTCTCAGTCCTCTGATCATCTTGGTGGCCCTTCTCCGGACCCCCTCCAGCCTGTCCACATCTTTTTTTGTATTGCGGGGACCAGAACTGTACACAGTATTCAGTAGCTCTTGACCTCCCAGGAACAGATGCTGGCCCCATTGCCTTCCTATGCTATTGGCTTCAATTTGCTCTCTTCTACTCTCCCCATACTGCTGGGAGGAGAGTCTGGTGCTCTCTGCTGCCCCTTATCTAGGGGTCTTTCAGTGCCACAGGAGGGGAAAAGGAGGAAAGACAGGCACACCCTGGAAAAACGCTGCACTTCTCTCCAGTGCTGAACTTGGAGTCTTTTACCCATATTTCTGATGTGATGCTTAATTTGGCCACAGCCAGTCACGTTAGAGGTGAGCCCGTGCCCTGCATATTACATGCACATGAGCTCAGAAGTGACGGATCTTCCTGGGAGCTTCCCGCAACAGAAAACACAGAGCAAGTAGAGGCTTATGAATGAATGATTTATTGTGGGGCTGGGTAATGCTATTCTCATGGCATGGGACAGAGATATTTGATGTTGTGCTGGTCACTAATTCACGTGCGAAGCCTCAGGCATTGATCTGTGTGGATTAAATGCACGCTGAAGATGTTTTCTGTGTTGTGCCACTTGAAACTCTCTCTCATGATGCAGGGCATTCAAAGCAAATAATTTTCTGTTTCCCATTTGCCAGAGAATGTGTGCCATTTAGTTTGTAATTGGAACACAGCATGCTGCGTGTGTCTCTGCTAGATCATGAGAAGTGGTCCATTTTCTAAATTGCACAAGTATTTGTCACCTTTGTTTTAAAATGGGAGTCATAAATTTTATGGAGCATGTGAATATATACATTAGTTTTTTCACACAGGTGAATCAGTCGTATTCTGATCTGACATGGGCTTTATGACCCTGCTCAGGTTACATTTTGCACTAAATTTTGCCTGTTGCTTCTATATTTAGATCTCAGCTTTGAATTTTTTTGAAGGAGACAAAAATAAGAAAAAAGTAGGCAAACCAAAGGAGCTGTGCTTCTATGTGTTATTCATAAGACAAGAGATTCAATGAGCTATGCCATTTTGGCATGTTGAAGATGCTTGACAGTCCATTTCTTATTAAATATGGTACGTTTAAAAACTTTGATTTTACACAACTGCGGATCTGTTTGATTAATGTGTTTTCTAGGGAGTTTTTAAATACTTGAATTGGCTGAGAAAAATCCACTAACCCTTAATGGGGCTTGACAGTGGCCTCAGCCTGGCTGTGATGTGGAATGTCACCTGACAGGGGAGAGAGAATGGGTTATGTTCCTAATGTTATGGGGGATAAAATGCAAATGAATTAATGGAACAGTTTTCCTTCACACTTCTGGAAATACAGTTCTTCAGGTCAGCAAACATTATGAAAGCCTTGCCATCCCTGCCTCTGAAGAAACATGTGCCTTTCAGCAAGTGAGAATGGAACTCCTCCTATTTTTTCCTTTTGTGATCCAAATTTTTTTCCCTTGAATATGTGGGGGGGTGTTTGTTGTTGTTTGGTGGAGGGACTGAAGGAGGGAAATGGAGGCGGTTTGCAAACAACATGACTTAACCTGACAGGAGTTAATCAGAGTTCATGTGCCAAGCCAGTGTTAGTCCAAAAAAAAAAGCACTGCTGCTCATTCTGGGAGAATAAACATCTTTGTGCTCTTCAGCTGCCTTTCTACTTTGGCAGAGGGAGAAAAGGGTTCAAAGAAATGCTGTAGCATTCCTGTCTGCCTATAATTTGTAATATACATGGCATCTGTAGTGCAAAAAGGACTGCAAAGTGCAGTGCAAAGAAAAATGTTGCTACAGAGTTGAGGCGGGGTTATCTGAAGCACATAATTTTGCTCTTGGTGCTGTTGGTGAAAATTTTTACTGTTGCTCAAAGAAATTGAATTTAGACCATGGCCAAGACCTGTTGAAAACCCCATGCCTTTTCTGAAGTTAACTCAAAAGGAGCTTTGCCATTTTGTCATGTAGGATTGAAACCAATCAGGAAATCTGGAAATGCTTGGAGTAATTAATGGGCAATGAGGTTGGGGGAGTGACTGTAGAGGGAAGAAGCTGTCTTTTCGGCCCATTGGACTGAGAAGTGCTAAACTGAGGGGTGGGCTGGTTTGCAGGACTGAGGTGTGTGTTGGCTGGAATAAGTACAAGGACTACAGACAGATTGAACCCAAGCTTAATTCACTTTTGTACTCATGGACTGAGTAGACAGGCAGTGAGATCTTATTCTCTAGTGGATTTGTTGGTCTATTTAAAGCATAACTCTGCTTACTCTGCTGGGATTCACTAGTCTTACCTCAATATTGTTATTTATGAGTAAGGAACAAACTTGACTGGAGATACGGATACAATATGCACTCTAACATTAGATCAGGATTGTATTATGTGGAAGCTAGGTTTACATTACATCTAAATAAAATATTGTCAGCATCTTGCTCTGCCCACAGCAGTACATCTTCTAAGATTCAGAGACAATTTCCATCCTGTTCCTATCTCCTCTTGTCACCAGGAGCCAGATTTTCACAAGCGGGAGTCACTCAGCAGGCCTCATCTTCACATAGACCAGTTTTCTGTGCATTGTTTAGGGTGTCACAGTACGACTGTAATTTATGTCCATATTAAGGAGGCTTTATAGTGGATTTAAGAAGCTTTAGCATAACGAAACTGATTAAGTGCCTTCAGTTTTTCCAAATACACAATATGCAGAGGACTTTCTGATCCAGGTGCCCAAGAAGTGGTGAAACCCATTCAGCCAATGCACCTCTTGACAGTCAAAGTGTGAATCAAGAATTCCTCTACACTCTAACTGGGCTGGAAACAAGCTGTTGTACATAATTTTTTCTCCATGATACAAACTAGGTTGTTCATCTCCTCACTTATCAATTAAAAGAGTTGCTTCAGAGCACACAGGTCTCATTAGATGTGGAAACTCAATGCCTTGATCTATCATAAATGGTTTAAGATTAATATGGAGGAGGCTAGCTTTCTTTTAGTACTTCACAATTTGATTTAGCCTAGATATTATTTCCCAATGGAGAAGGAGTTGTTTACTTTCGAAATATCAGAAGTGATGGAATATTGAGAATCGATCAATCATTGCCTTGATGCTTACACACAGACATTGCCGAGATGCAGAGATAATTACAAAATGCAACGTTCAGGTAGAGTCGCTTAGAGAAGTGGTTTGATTAAACCTCGGCAATTAATGAAGGGTGAATCCATACCTAGCAGTTACTATGAGTGCATTATGAAGGAGGCATCCTAACTTTTGTCTTTGAAATGTATTGTCTCATGCAGAGATATTAGTGTATAAAATGGTACCACCTTTGTTAACATAAAAAACATATCTGCCTGACTTGATTCCCTGTGTCACCAATGTTAATTGAAAGCCCATCCTTTGACTCCTGTAGAATTTCTTTGAAGTGGTGCAACTTAGAACAGGCTTTGGTTCCAAGTTTCTTTCATTCTCATTTGCTTATATTGACAACCAGTATAAATCTATGAGGGCAAAGAGTAAATTTGTTCTCCCTTTAATGAGACCACTCATGCAAGGGCTTTGGGATTAAATCTTAAATTGGCACCTTTTAAATCTCTGATACAGTTACAGATTCAGTGAGCCATGTAGAGCTCTCACCTTTCTTACAGCTAGAACTAGTTGGAAATTGCTTTTCTTCTTTGTCAAAATATGTTTTCTAGCAAACATTTAGCGTGCCTGCTAAAACAGCGTAAAAACCTGCACAACAAATGTAGTTTAGCTGAAAATATTCAGCTTTATTTCCTTTTCTACAGAAACAAAACACAGACAAACAAAAAATAGATAGGAAAAAGCAGATGACATCTGGGGATAAAATCCATTGCTCTGTTTAAAAGAAAATCTTGGGGAGGGGAAGGAAGAGGAAAGGAGCACCAGATAACACAGTTTTCTGGTTCTAATCACCCATATGTTTAAAGACATACCTCCTCTTTGCGCCTTCTCCAAGGCAAAATGGCAAGACAGACTAACTAGTAAAAGTGGTGTCTCTCCTCTTCACCATCCTCAGGTTTCCTTGAGTTATCTCTTCCCTATAAGAAGTCAGTCAGACAGCAGATACGTCTCTGCTGTAGCTGTGAGATAACAGCTCTTTATGATGCAACAGTTGTGGTGGAATCCAAACTGGGAGCGGCGGGGGGCAAAGGCAATGAGCATCCTACAAGGAAAGGGACTGCTTCAGTCTTCACTGGGTTTGTTGGGGGATTGCACACCTAGGATTCAAGGTAGCTTGCATGTCTGAATGCGTTGTCTCTCTGGAAGAGTACTTCAGAGTTTCTCCCTGTGAACAAGGGTGGGCGAGGGGCTGGAGGTGGGTTTGCGTGGCAGGGAAGCATGTGGTAGAGGCAGTTCGTGCTGCCACAGTCATGCATGCAATGTCAATAAGTGGTCATGAAATGACTCGATTTTCACATTGTACCCTGGGTGTTTGAATCTTCAATGTCTCAAGGCTTGGCTTGGAGCTTGTCTTTAAATAGTGGTGCTCAGATATTAAAAAAAAAAAAACCAACCCCAAACCCTTGGCAACTTCCAGTATGAGACCCTTTTGTTAGTGAGAATACTGTAACAAATCCAGGCTTTAATATTGCATCTGTTGGGAGATACTGGCAAGGAATTGCTGATCATACTTTCTCTGAGTACACCCTTGTAATTGGTTGCTATGCAAAGCAGAATTAATGCTAGTCCTGCAGGCACCTATGTCCTTCAGTCTCAGCAAGAATAGATCAATGCACCACGTAAGATGAGGAGGGTTGTAGAATGTGCAGAAAGCCAATTTGCAGACCTAAGAATGAATAAGTCTTCTCTTCTGAGGCAGAAGAGTTGGGAAAGGGAGCATATAAATAAGGAGAAACTCCCCTTTGAGATGAAGTGGAGTCCCTGTCAGAAATAAGTAAGTTTTGGACCTCTGCTCAGGGCAGTGAGTGCAATGAATTAAAGGTGCAGAAAACCTGGCCGTGCCTGTGTCAGAAGGCAGAGCAGCATCAAGGATTCTGGGCTTTTTAGTTCCCTTTGCCGTTGATATTACCTCAGTTGCCCAGCTGAGCCTGTTCTAACTTTATATCCTTTAAGTTGTTAAAAAAAAACCAAACCCAAAAATCAATGTATGAGCTGCACTTCTCTTCAGGAGTGATACAGTTTGCAAAACCCTCTGGTATCCACTGGAAGAAGGGGATAAGAACGTCACATGTGTTCTGTTGGCTCCTCTCGTGGCAGGGTATTTTCAGAGTGGTTGGGGTTGCTAACTCACACTTTCATTCTGGAGGTATTTATTCAGTAATGAATGAGGCAGAGGAGCAGACCCTGAGAAATCTGCACTCTGATACCCTGCTGAGTCTGCTCAGACGGTAACGTAGGATGCCTGTTCTCTCCAGGGGTGTAAAGTACACCATCAAAATGCAGAAAAACAGGCCTCTCAGAAAAACTGTGCCTGTAGATACAAGGAAAATGGAGAAATGAAAAATTAAATTAAATCAGTTTTTTCCTCAAATGAAGACAGATCTCACATTGCAAATGATGAGAAGCCTGCAAGATAACGCACCAGTTAGAGGCTTCTGTATGGATTTAACTGGAAAGAGGACAACCAGCAGTAGAGTCCCAGCACTGGTTTGCAAGAAAGCTGCTAATAATCACATCCCTGTGTCAGTCGTGAGCAGTAGAAATTAGGAAAAGGAGGAGGAAGTTAAAAGTCAGCAAACTTCCTTACATCTAATGATGCCCTCTTGGACATGTGCTTTCTGCTGGGATCTTCTAATACATCCAGATTCACTCTTGCTGCTGCGGCTGTTACAGACTGTTAGTGCTCTGGTGCTCAAAGGCAGTGCCTAAGCTGGGTTTGATAGTAAATAACCACATCCTCCAAAACCTCTTCTGAAGAAGTTAGAACAAAACTAGCTTCCTCTCCAAAATTTCCCTGACACTGCTGAATTTAAAGAGAGAAGGAAAAGCTAGAATAATAGGCTATGTTGTCAGTGCCGACTCCATTCTTTACAGAAATATCTGCTGAAATGAAATTATGTGCTCTTTTTGGCCATACTTTGGCAAAAGAGCAAACACTTAATCTTAGTGCCTGCTCACAGTTGCTTGACTTCAAGGCGATTTGATCAAAAGTTTTATTTAATTGTATGGCAAGCAGCTTTTAGGTCTCCTGGACCTCATGTGTGTGATGTGGAAACAGGTGACGACAGCAGGTGAGGGCTATGTTGATATGTTCTCCCTTTAGTGAATTCATTTTGGGTACCTGTAAGAATTTATTCTGAATTCTCATGTCCTGCTTCATTTCTAAATGAGGAAAGTGAACTTGGGTTATAGTGGTGGATGAAAAACTGGACATGATCTGGCAATGTGCGCTTGCAGCCCAGAAAGCCAATTGTATCTTGGCCTGCATCAAAGGAAACATGGCCAGCAGGTCAAGGGGGGTAATTTTCCCCCTCTACTCTGCTCTCTGAAACCCCACCTGCATCCAGCTCTGAGGGCCCCAGCGCAAGAAGGACATGGACCTGTTAGAGCAGGTCCAGAGGACCACAAAAATGATCAGAAGGCTAGAACACCTCTCCTTGGGAGGACAGGCTGAGAGAGTGTGGGTTGTGTGGGTTGGAAAAGAGAAGGCTCCAGGAAGGCCTTATTGTGGCCTTTCAATTATATGAAGGGGGTTTATAGGAAAGTTGTAGAGAGACTTGTTACCAGGGCCTGTAGTGATAGGAAAAAGGGCAACATTAACGTTTTTAAACAGAGAGATGGTGGGTTTATTTTGAACATAAGGAGGAAATTTTTTATGATGAGGGTGGTGAGACACAGGAACAGATTGGCCAGAGAAGCTGTGGATGCCTTGTTCAAGATCAGGTTGGATGGGGCTTTGAGCAACCTAATCTAGTGAAAAGACATCCCTGCCCGTGGCAGGGCTGTTGACTAGATGATCTTCAATGGTCCCTTCCAATCCAGACTGTTCTGTGATTCTGTGAAATGTACCTATGAAGGGCAATGGGAGAGAGAGTCAAAATAAGGGGAATAAAACCTGCTCTAGAAAGGAATATAAATGGTCAGTGGGCATTACCTTCAAGAGCTTTGCCTGGGTGGCTGCACAAATAAAAAAAGCACCGGTGAATAGAAGGAAGTCCTGCTCCCTCTTCGCCATGAGATGGCTTTTGCTGCACTCATGGACATCCAGCTTAGGCAGAACAGGAGGATGCTAAAGAAGAGAAACTCCTAGAGCTTTCTTTGTGAGGTATGGCATGGAGAAGGCATTAGAGGACCAGCAGCAAACATAAAAGGCAGCCGAAAGTTCAGCCAGGAGTACTAAGAGCTGTCTTACGTTACAGGCATGCACGCAGCCTCATCTCCCAACTCCCAAATCTGGTGAGCAAAGATTTGATCCCTCTGGTATTGGCTTAGCCAACGCTGCTACAAATTTTCTGTTTCTGGTACGGAGGGGGATACATATCTGTTGCTCTGCTACCTAAAAAGGCAGACATCTATTCTAGCAAGTGTGGTAATCTAAGTCCAAGACCTAAAGGAACCCTGAATTGAGAATTAGAGATATTAAATCACTTTGGTTGCTGCAGGGAGAGATGTAACCTTGGTGTGAATGGGTGTGTGTGAGCTCCCTCCTGTGTCTACTTGTGTGATAAAGGTGGACCTCAATGAGAGACCTAGGCAGAGAAGACTTCAGTTGCCAGCTTCTGAGTCTCCTACGCTGGTAATGCAGTGATGATGGCAGTATAGGGGCGAGTCTAGAGACAGGAATAAGAAATACTCTGTTCTGTTTGGGCTGGCGAAAGTTCATTGCAATATAAAAATGCTATTATGGTATTAATAAGAAACCCACTTGTGGAAAGCGCGGTGTCAGGCTGAACCTGCTACTTGTAAAATTTACACAGTGATCCACAAATTCTAATCTGTTTGATGTAATCTAAAACTTTAGTTTAAAAATTCTTCAAAGAAAAATTTAAAGATTTAAAGAAAAGACTGTCTCTGTTAAGGTCTTTGTGAATTTTCTTTGTCTCTTCTCCCTCTGATTTTCACTGAGACCAAAAATCTCAGTATTTCAGAATTTCAAATCAGTGGCATTTGAAGATCATATTTTAACCCCTTTTTCCCCCTCTCTTTTTCCAGTATATGATAGAAAACTGGAATGAATAACTTCCAGCTGATTTCTTGTTCTGTTTCTCTGTTACTTTCATGGTTTCTTTTGCCACACTGTCAAGCTTCCAAGGGTGAAGAACAAAAAACTGAAATCTTTACTTTCCCTGGGTTAAACTGCAAAAGGTAGAAAGGAAGAAAGACGGGAAGAACCTTTCCTTTCCTCAGAGTAAGAAAACTGAATTGGCAATGATGTATGGCCAAATGAAGGGTTTGTGTGCCTTTAAGCTCCTCCTTTTCTCAAGGTACGTTGAGTGATCTATGAGAAGCTACGATTCCTTTCCAGCAAACCTCGCTTTCAAGTCTCATCTGTTTGTAACTTTGAAATGATCTTAAAAAAAAAAAAGGTCAGAAAAAAGCTGTGAATGGACATCATGTTCTATCTTGGGATAAAGTGGGGTCCAGGTGCCCCCATCCTCTTTTTTGACCCAGATCTGATTCAGGGTTGTCCTGTTGCCAGCCTGAAGGTGAGTGAGTGGTGTCAGTCACGCCAAGTCTGGTCGTCAGTCTGGTAACTGGGCTGAGATAAATCCTTCGAGTACCAAGCTTATTTTTCTCAAGTCCTTACTCAGGACACCCCTCTAAAAAGGAGCAATAATTCAAGCACAGCTTTTGTGAGGAGCAGGAGAGTGAATGCTTTCTGAGGAACATATGCCTTCTACCCCTTTATACAACTATGGGATGGCCAAAATCCCATTCAGAACTTTGCCTTTGAAGTGGTGAGGCAATTTCAGCTCCATTTTACAGATGTGGAACCAGAAAAGAGGTTTTCAATTATTAGCTCCGGGCTCTGAAGGGAAAATCAGTGCTGGTTTGACCACTGGAACTATCATCTCTATCTCTGTTTGGACTACCGCCAACCCCTTACAGATTAATAAGCATAACAGTGCCTTTCAGCTTTTGTCAGACCATCTGATTTGATCTAACCTGTGGATGTGAAGATGAAAGGTTGGTCCCCGGGGCCCTCTGCTTTCCTTTACCTTTTCTGTCTGAGTGCCTTGTTTCCCTGTCTTGCCTGCCCACTTTTGGCGTTTGTCCCCTGTGCTCCCATAACGCTAATACTGGTTTACATCTGACTCTGTGCAGAGGACTGCAGCCTCTTCGAACAGCAGCTGCCTATTTAGAGATGCTTACAAGTTTCCTTTAGTATTTCCTCTCCTCTCCTGGCAACTCCTCTCAGTATGATTTATGAATAGCAAGCATAGCTGGGGGTGATGCGAAGTACCAACTCCTCTGAATTCCAGTGATAGGAGCTGGGGTAATTAATAATAACAAACCAGGAGTGTTTGCTTTACATGGAGATCACGTAGCAGAGAAGTGTTATTCTGTATTCTTTGGGAATGGGGGAAGTCAGTTCTAGCCCTTCCCTGTGCTGTTAAATCTGCATGTCATTTTCCTTAGATAATTAAGTAATTCCAGCCTCTCAAGGAGAGAGACTCCCTCCTTTTTCCCTGTTAGCTTGCAGATGTAGTACATGTACCTTGCGGCATATCAATGCTAACTATATTACCATGCATTATTGCAGTAATGGAGTAGAGTAAGCCCAAGGAAAAATGTTCAACCCTTGCCGATTGCATTATGAGCATGAGGATCTTTTATGTAGCAGGCTTATTAATTGCACTTTCATTTGTGTCCCTGAATTTTAACCCTTCTGAGATTGCTCTTTAGCTCCGGAGTACCACTAAAATTGCTGGGTGTTGGATAGATTCAGAAAAGGGAGAATGATAACAGTGGTCTCTGCGGTGCTGCACTGGAACCTGGATATCTGTAACAAAGCTGAGGAACAGATTTAAACCACCACCAAAAGAGGGCAGCTATTAAATCACTTAGTGGAACATAGAACAAATATACTCTGTGTTTGGAGTGACAAATATTGTGGTCAGGTGCTCTTTCAGGGAAGGGGAGTGAAGGGGTTTGGCTCCTCTGCCTGTGCACCCTGTGGCCTGCCGCATGCTTTTGCATTGCACAAAACGCCGGTGCAGGTTCTTCCTCCTCCCTCCCCAGATGAACTCCCCGATTTACCCCAGCAGCACTTTTATTTTGCGAAGATCAGCCTCCTTAGCTGTTACATGTTCTCTTCACGGGGCCAGTATTATTTTGCCCAATTTCCTGCGGTGGTGTGAAACTTCAGTTAGCCCCCTGTGAGTTGAAGCTATCAGCCACGACAGCCTAGCAAAGGCTATGATAGCTGCCACCTAGTTTTGCCCTTCTTCCTGTCTTAGAGGTGTTAGGAGCATAAACTTGCCCGAGACTCCCCCTTTCAGAATGTTTCAAACTTTATTGACGTGAGATTTGATTCAGCCTGTCTCCTTTTAGGAGCAAGCTGCTGCTGAATCAGTGCACAGGAGATCCGGGGGACTGCCAGGACTGGCTTGGTAAGAAACCCCTGCCTATAGCTAGCTGCTTGCTGTTGTCGTTCTGAGTTATTTTCCTTGCTGCTTTCTTGTTTTGATCTTCCCCACTAAATATACACCCTTCCATTCATGTTGACTAGTATAAAGTCTTTCCTCAGCGCTGTAGTTCAATTTCTCTCTTGTCTGGGGATGTTCTTAAAAGAAAGGAAGGATATAGCCATAGGTGAGAATCTTAAAAGGTGGTGTTTGTTGTGGGAGAGAAAACAGCACCAAGCTGTGGCAGGTTGAACATCCTCCTGTGAAGTCCCGCCATCAAAGCTGGGGTCCCTGCCAGACCTGTTTCTCTCTAGCTTGCTAAGAAAATCCCGCCTTTGCACACACACGCACAAATTGCTTTGGATTTAGCTTGAGCAGACAAGAAACAAAAACAGCTCCTTCCCCTTCTAGGTCTATCTCGAGCTTGGGGGAAGGGGGGAATGTAGAGTGGAAGACAGAAAGGTTCTTCTGGAAGAGGACACAAAGTGGAAAAAGTACATGGGGTGAGAGCAAAGTCTTAATTGTAGAGAACTCTTCCTGTGTCACTGACCACAGCAGCTTTGTTCTTCTAGTACGTGCTCTGAGGGGTGGGAAAAGGCAGGTTGTGTTGGTTTTCTGTCTCATTTCTGATTGCTACAGGAGAGTTTTCTAAGACAACTCCTGTGCAGTATCTGGCTGGCTGGAGGCTATCAAGGAAGTTTTCCATCCTTGTGGATTTGTGAGTCATTGCTGTTTCTTTTGCCAGTAGCCTGTGCGGACCTGATGTGGCTGATGTTTGGTGTCCCTCCTTATTTGAGGCTACTAAGTGCTTTAATTTCTTCCCTGGGGGCTTCTGCCCCAGACTAGGGGAGGAAGTAAGTCTACTGGGATTGCTGAGGACAATGTCACCTGGTTGCCCTGGGAGCTACCACTGTGCTGCATGGGAATGCTCTGAGAAGGCATGGTCATCTCCAGTCGGTGACACATTTCTAAGCTATCCCCTCAGTTGCAGTTTGTGTTATACAACTTGCGGCCTTGTGGGGACTTTGGTTTACAGCTGGTAGTACAGCCCTGAAGGGCTAATTACTCCTTAATCAGCTTTAGGGATGTCACTGTTGCAATCTTTGGATCATAACAGTGATCTCTGCAATAAGGCAGTCCTAGGACTCCTCTAGAAGGGACATCTGTGTCAAACAAAATTCAGTGGGTCTCAGATGGTAGCACCCTTTGGTGGGGATCAGGAAAATACAAGTGATACTGCACACCCACCACAACTTTAGTTACACCTGATAATATTTGGTGTTTCTTCAATGATTGGCATGTAAGTAGGATCCCAACCAGCAGATGCTTGGGAGTCATGGAAATTTAATCTTTTTGAACTGAAGTGGGAGCAACTGACTTTGTTGAGTCTACAAGCCATGTGAAGCCTTGGAAATTCAGGGTTGTCCAGGCAGGAGAGGGTAAAGGCTCTTGAGGAATCCCAGCAGGATACAGGATGAATCACAGAATCGCAAGGGTTGGAAGGGACCTTGAATATGGGATATTTTTTCTTTCTCTCACCTATAGCCACTAGCTGTTGATATCTTTTTGGTGGAATTGTCGAGAGGATGGAGAGATGAGCTCTGGCAATAGACCTTCCACCACAATGCAGGGTGAGGAGGGACAACTTGAGGCTGACAGACCACAATTTGTCTTTTCATTGGCTGATTTCACGTCTTCCAAAAATATCTCCCTTTTACCTGAGTCTTATCCTGGTATTTTAGCTGTGATCCGCACATTGTACTGTGCTTTGGCTTAAATGCAGTCGAGTCTGTTTTAGAGAAAGGTAAACACATTATGTGACCTCTCCAGATCCCTATTTTTGATGGTTGTATAAATGCTAGTCACTTCTGAAATGGTCTCACCTTAGTGACTAGTGAAATCTGGTGGATTTTAAACCCTAATTCAAAGCCTGCGCTTCATACGAAGTGTGCTTTGGTCATGGGGACAAGTCCTGCTCTGACAGTACAGTCATCAACTACTTTTTTACTGCACCTTCAGATACGCCAGCTGAGCTCCTCCGTTATTCCAAACCTGTTTCAGTCAAAATAAGGAATAGCTGAAATGCTTTAAGTGACTGTTAACGTGGGTCACCTGAGCAGCTCAGGTACCAGGGCTGAACTGGATGGTAACTGGTTGCTTCCAGCAGGTGCAGTGGGTGAGGATGGATACCTCTTCTCTTGGAAGGGTGTTTGAAGTGTGTTTACCCACCAGCAAGAGGTGGCAAGATTTAGCACTGTGCTTTCCTTCTACCGAAAGTTTGTTTGTGCTAAACCTCGCCCTGTTCAAACAGCTTCATGCCCCTGAAAACACAGTAGCTGTAGCTACTGTTGTCCTATTGTGTCTTGAATAGAAGACCTGAACCCTTCCAGATCTGCCCTAGGGAAGGAGTGGAACAAGCCTAGGGGAAGTTTCACATTCACAAAGACTCTTTGCACAGCAAGGCAGTATTTGTGCTCCGCTTCTTAGCAGCAAAGGCCACTCCTAAGCAATCGTAGACAGGAGGCTTCATTAACAACCAGAAATGAAAAGTTGATGAGAGATGCACAAAATTTCAAACAGTAAAGAGGATTCCATTCCTCCATGGAACCTGTGAGACTGAGGTATGCCTTTGGACAAGAAGGGAGACGAGGGTCATTTACTCTTTCTGAATCCATGACCATGTGAATATTAGTCACATTCCCTGTTTTTAATCAGATTTTCTCCAAATGGGATATCTTAGTACTCCTACTATATTCTTGGATATTATGACATCTTAAGCCACGATTGTGCCTCTCTTCATTACACGTGGTATAGCTGGACGCAGCTTTTTAGATGAGCTCTTTGAATTCAGGAGACAAAGAGGGGCTGCAGGTTTGAATGTTGACCCAGAGCTTTCTAAGTGATCCTAAGGAGCATACTTCCAAAAACTTGGCAAATGCTTCTGAAGATCTAGGATGTTACTGTGGTCCTGGATGATTTGAAATCTAGGAGACAGGGGATTCTGTATTTCTGACTTGGGGTCTCTAAGATAGAAATATAGGCAACCTGCAGTATACAATGAATTCAACACTGTGAACTCGTGTGCTGCACAACTTATCTTTGTATGTGCTGCAAGTCCATACACTCATTCCATTCCAATAAGCTCTCTGGCATTCCTGATGGAGCTGATTTTCAGCAGAAGTGAATTTTCTTATCTTGGCTTTAGGACCAACACCAGAACCCAACGTTAACTAGGAGCATGAGCTAAAACCTGCAGAATCTCCCCAGAGTATTCAAAACACCTCTGCCTTCTCTGTGCATCGCTGGGTCCTTCACTGGTGCTGTGCAGGTTGTGCACCTTCTGGGCAGCCTTAGCAGTGGGTGAAGATAGTGGAGCTGTCTGACCATTCCTGAATGAAAGGGGCTCTTCTGTCTCCCACAGACATGGTGTTTGGATAGAAAAAATAGGAGGAGGGTTGCAGACAGGCGTTCACCAAACCTGGAATTGCATCTGCTCACACCGGTGAAGTTCTGAGCTTGAGGTTGAGATCTGCAGAAGTGGTTCTGCACTCAGCTGAGCCTCTACCTGCTGCAGTTCCAGTGTGGCCTGTGGCACCCTCTCCTGCTCTGGGGCACATGGGATGGTGTGGAGCATGAGGATAGTGGTGCTGTGATGTGGCGAGGGGACCTACTACTTTGTAAGAATCCTGCTTCAAGATCAGCTGTGGTCAGATTGTCCCATGCCTGGGATGTATAAGACACTTCCCCTGGCATGCTGGTATGTGGTACCCATGTTTCATGCTTGTGTGCGGGGCTGCTGGGCTCCCACTTCATCGTTTAGTGTAGGAGCTAGATTCCCTCTTGCAGCATCTGCGCAGTGGTTTTTGCAGCCCGTTTAGGAGCTTTGCAGCGAGTCTGGCAGTGCTAAAGGCTCCCTGCCATGGGCCTGCTGTGCTTCAGAGACAGACTGTCTGCTGCACCCCCCGACTGGCTGTGCTGGGAGAAAATCTGTCCCATAATGGGGGTTGTACTGTACCAGCAGAAATGGTGGGGGCCCTGCCTGCAGGTGACAGTCTGAGGGCATAGGGACACTCCAGCTTGTAATGATTTTTGTTCAGGTAGATTCAGGCTTTTCCTTAGTAAACAAGACAGCATTAGCACAGAGCTGCTTTGTTTTCCACTGACTGGTCTCACACATAATAAATATGTTAAAGTTAACTGAAGCAAGCATTGATTTTTCTCTTAGTACCTGTGAGATTTCCTCCCTTGGGAGGGCTTGAATAGTGCTGGAGACCTTCAGGGGAGGGTGTATGTGTGGGAAGAGAGTGCTGTGTGGCCGGGGCAATACTTTTTTCTCCCATTCCGAATTTTCCTCCTATGATCTCTTCTTCAACTACCCCACTTTCTTTCAGGTTCCAGGAAGTAAGGTTTCAGCTCCCACTCAGAAATTTCCTGGGGTGACAGTGTCTGGGAGACACACTCAGGGCCTCCAGAGGACAAGGGGCATGGAGTGATGATGGGCAGACCTGGGCAAAACAGAAGGCATGGGGGTACTGGGGAGCAGGTCTACAGCCAGCAGTGGAGGTAGTGTTGGTGAAGTTATTGACATGTGTGATTGGTTTCATTTTTTTTTTTTTTCCCCAAATGAAAGTCACAGAATAGGGGGGAAAAAAAAAACGAAAACCCCAAATGATCAATGCTGCTTTAGAAGGCTTTGGCATGAAATGATTGCCAGGCTCTATATGTTTCTTTCTCTAGATAGTGTCATCAGACTTCTTCCATTCAAATAACCCTGTCCAAACAGACATAACTCCCCCAGTTGCCTTTCTCTCCTTAGCTGAACCCAACTCCCCCCTTGGTTATAGGCATGTTCTGCTACTTTATATTTGTGCTACAATTTGCCTTCCAGAACATTTACTTAGTTGCTTACTTAGAAGTCTACTGCGTTGCCTGGTGTTATGGCATATGGTTGCCTTACATCAATTAAAAATCAACATGGTCCAACAGAATATAGCACCAACCCCTGCCTCTTTGAATGGATGTTTGCAGCTGGGTAGGGATTAAAGCAGATTGTAATGGATTAGACCAGGGATTAAAACAGCCTGTAATGGACACTGTGTTGGACTATTCCATTTCTATTCACGGATATAGACTGTGCAAATCTAGGGCTGTCAAATGACATCCTCACTGTCACCGTGTCATGCAAGAGCCCAGGTTTTGAAGCAAACCTGATATTCCTGCAACAGGGATGGTACAACTGGAAAAGCCCCTTTGCCTGCTGGTGATGGGCACGCAATTCGCGAATCGTGCAGGAGATGGGGGTGTTGCTCACGTTACCTTTGTCTTCTAGAGAAGGAAAGGGATGAGAGAGCACTGCTGCTTCTCTTTGGCACAGAGGCTTCTGCTAAGGGCTGGGAGATCCAGAGCAGGAAGATTTTAATAGACAGTCCCACATCATCAGTGGGGCTTCAACTGAGCGTCCTGTTATTTAACAGCAATAAGCAGGCACTGGTGATGGGTTTTGAGGATTTTCTTTAGAAAAAACAGCCCTTCCTGTGGGTATCTCTCTGAGAAATGAGGGCCTGGGGTAATCTTGCTGACACAAGGGTTTGCTGAATGTCTGGGATTGTCCCTGAGCACGGCACGCGTGGATGATATTCACAGAGGGTGATTTTTAGTTGCAAGTAACAGCTCTTCAGTCTGTGGGGTAGCAGAGACCTGCTGTTGGGGTGGTGAAAGGACTGCCCTAAAAAAAGTGTTGGTGAACACACCTGTGCGTGAAGCTCATCACATTCTGTGCCATGACCAGAACAGCTGGGCTCTTGTGATGACAGAGCGATGTGGTGGACACACAGCAATGCCTTGTGCTGGCAGGATTTGGGAAAGGACATGTGTCCACAAGTCCTGTCTTGGTGTGTGTGGGCTTTGGTCATGAAGTTAGGGATGGTGCTGCATAAATGAGTGGCTGATCTGGGTGTGAACAAGGACTATGTCTTAAACAGTGTCCAACAAGGCTGAGAAGATAAATGGGACTGGGTGGACTGCACAATAGCTAAGCAGTGGCAATTGCTAGCCCCATGGTAGGTTTTACTTTGTGGTGACGGGGGTTCTGGACATGCAGGGATCTTCAGGAGCAGTGAGCTGCTGCTGGGTCCAGAGGGACTGGAGAAATTTTAATCGTAAGGTAGAGACAAATTCTGTGTGTCACAGCTGCAGCCTCACTGTAGGAGGATGACATTAGGTGGGCAGCGCATCCCTTCTCCGTGCTTAGCAATGGCAAGATGCAGGGGTGGCATGCATGATGCTGATGCCGCGTACCTGGGGACATTGTTCTTGCAGCAGTTGATCAAGGGAGACAGTTGAGGTCCCTCCTGTTCCCCATGCCATATTGTTCCTTTACAAGCGGCAGGAGGGTGCAGCCTCCAGGCTGACCTGGCTCTGTGCATGGAGAGCGGTGCCTGCCACAGGTGTAACTTGTGCAATCCCCTGGCTCATGATTTTATGGATCAGCTCTGGCTGAGGCCCACATCACTCTTCTCACGCAAATGAAATCAGAGAATGGTTTGGGTTGGAAGGGACCTTAAAGATCATCTAGTTCCAACCCCTCTGCCATGGTCTGGCACCCCTTCCACTAGACCAGGTTGCTCAAAGCCCCATCCAACCTGGCCTTGAACACTTCCAGGGATGGGGCATCCGCAACTTGTCTGGGCAACCTGTGCCAGTGCCTCACCACCCTCAGAGTGAAGAATTTCTTTCTCATATCTAATCTACATCTACCCTTTTTCAGTTTAAAGCCATCACCCCTTATCCTACCACTACATGCCCTTGTAAAAAAGTCCCTCTCCAGCTTTCTTGTAGGCCCCCTTCAGGTACTGGAAGGCTGCTACAAGGTCTCCCCGGAGCCTTGTCTTCTCCAGGCTGAAGAACCCCAACTCACTCAGCCCAGCTTCATAGGAGAGGTGTGCTTCAGCATGTCATCTCCTAAATATTTAGGCAGCGTGGTTTGAAAAGGAGCCGATTGCAAGCCAGGAATAACACCCGTTGGGTTGGGGGCGGGTGATTTGCTTCTCCTGCCCCCACCTCCCCC
>NW_009260407.1:3489394-3496759 GCF_000687185.1 Egretta garzetta | reverse complement strand
GTGCAGCGCAGCCCCGGCACCCTGGGGGGGATGCACCGTGGCGGTGGAAAAGCCCTCCCGTCCCCCGCTCCGCACGCTGGTGGCGGGAGGGAGCCCATGAATTCATTCAGGGGTGGAAAGCCCCCCGGCACCCTTAAGGGGCCCTGAGAGGAGGCAGGTAGTGCAAGCGCAGTGAAAAGTTTATTAAAAAATCGATGGCATCTCAACCTTTTCTCTGAAGTCAGTGCTAACGAGTAGCTGAGGTGTCCCTGGAAGTCTCTGGGACTGTGTGTGCGTGGGGGGGGGGGGTCCCAAAAGCCCACACGCCACCGTGCCATGGTAGTGCAGGGCCCTCCCTCGCACCCTGCTTTGCAGCGCCTGGCAGATGACTGTGGACAGAACTTATATTTTAACTTCATATCAGAAATACTATTTCCCCTCTGATGTAAAGTCTGAGAACAGGCATAATTTAAAGGATTCCGGGAAACCTTTATGTCTGGTGACAATATTCCCATTATTCTGATTATTATAGCTTGTTGCTGCCTTGAAAATGCCTCTTTTATTGTTTTGCTGCTATTGGAAATGGGCAGAAAGCAATTAACAGCATACAACAGATCGGCTGGGTTTTCAGATACATTCTGCATGAAACTGATTAGTCATTAAAAGGAAATTATCTATCTCTGTCTGTCTATCTATGCATCAGCTATAGCTTCGTAATGTGCAATTCAACCACCTCTTTATTTTTTTGACTGGAAGTTTTTTTCTCTATTTATTATTACTTAGGCAATATTTCTGACAGCAATGTAGGTGTTACTTTGATTTAACCAATTTTTTAAAGGCAGTTGTGTTTGCCAGACATGAATTCTACTCTCATTAAAGATGAAAGCAAACATTCAAGGGAAAACAGCTGCATGGTATATTTTAGCGTTACACTTGTCTCTAGGATTATTTATTTTTAATATAACATGGCCTGTCACAAAGAAAACAACCTATATGCCCTCTCTTTTGTTTCATTTTGGTGCTGAATCAAGGGATGTTGAGCAAAAGAAGCTAAAATCCCCCCCTCCCCCCATCCCTTCTCAACATGGATTTCCAATAGTTCAATAGTTTTGAGTATTTCTGGTTAAAGTAGCAGAGAAAACTCATTCTGTAGGCATTTTCAGGGGAAAGAAAGGTTATTTTTTCTAAAGTGTGGGTCAGGAAGTGATTTTCGCAAAATTCTCCCTCCTTCCCTGTTTGTTTTTAATACCATTTAAATAAGTAGTTTCCTTTATTCTTCAACTCCAGGTGACTGAGAAGGGTAATAAAGGAAAACATCTTGCTTGTTCATGACTTTCCATTAAGATTTTGCACCTCAGGTTACCATGCACTGAAAGCTTCCAACTCAAAAGCACAAGCAGAAGCAGAAGACTGGTGTTTATTGCCAGCGTGGTGTTTGTAGGAAGGAAAAGCAAGCGTGGTAATAAATACCAGCGTTAGCGTTTCGTGATTTTTCTAATACGAGGTTTAGCATCTGGAGGCTTTTTTCTCTCCTGTCTCTTGGAGAAAACATACTGCATTTAGTGATTAATTGGATTTTTATTTAACAGTGTAGAGGGAAAGTTAAATGCTTGAACCTCGGTCTTTTAATGTATTAGCAGAGAAGGCTGAATCCAACGCCTGTTTTTCTACTGCAGTTGAGTTTTTACCTAATTCTACTGTTGGGGCAGCTGTGGCATGGGAACGTCCAGCAATTTGCCCAAGGTCACTCGGGGAAACAGTGTGGCTTCTTTTGCCAGCCACACTGGTTCCCAGTCTCTCACCTCAAAGCAGGGATTTTCTTAGGTCACGGTAGGCATAAAGCAGCAGCAAGGTGTATTGCAAATGGACGAAAGGTATTGACTCATGTGTCACAATTAAGCCAGATGACCTAGGAGAGCAGGTAGGGCACATCTGTATGTTACTGTTTGCGGGCTACCAAAGCAGTGAAGAGGCGTACGGCTTGCTTTTACCCATTCCCGGTTAGTTGAACAGACTTTCAAACTTAAGCTTTTGTCTCCTGTAATTTATTAAAAACACGATCAATCAGATTTCATGCAATGAAGTGGTATCTTTCAAATCAGGCATTAGTGGTGGGGAATTCCGAACAACTGCGTGGATTTGCCACGAAGAGGAAAGGATGGTAATAAAAAAAAATCAGGGTTTTTACTGGGACTATAGACGCTCCAGAAAAGGGAGATCATTGCAGCTGCTGCATGTCCTGTTACCCAGAATGTTAAAAACCTCCTGTGGTGGTTTGGGTTTTTTTTTTAATTATTTTAAGAGCATCCCCCTCCGTTTCCTATTCCTCTTTTTCTCCCACATCCCTCAAATCTCAATTTAACTTACTAAAAAATAATCCCTTCCAGGCAACAAACTTTTGTTTTCTCCATTTGCAGATAGCGAGGTCAGGATTAGGACAGAGGCAAAAGGCTGGTGAGATCAGGGAATTTGAGTTCTCTGCTTTGTCCTGCCCAGAGGCTTTTTCTGTGACCTTAGGAAAGACAATTAACCTCGCTGGATCTCCTCTTCCATGCTAAACGAGGATAGTACTACTGAGCTACCACAAAGTGGTGGTGTAGAGCAGAATTCATTTCTGCTTTGTACAATACCTGAAGATCTTTAAGTGGAAATGGTTAGGAAAACGCAAAGGCGCTATTCTGTGTAGAAATGAGGTCTGCGTTCTTGGGAAGGGGACTTGGCTTAGTTCAGTGGATCTGATACTAGAAAAAGGAGACTCGTACTTGGGCTTGAAGTATCAGTCTGCCTCAATAGCAGCATTTACTGGGAGAGGTCACTGAAGCTCCTGAGGGACCTGGCAGAGATCAGATAAAATGCTTTCTTGCTCAGGCCTTTCTGAAGGAAGGAGAAGTTTTAGTGAAAACTACTATTATTCCCAGAAGATCTGCACGCTATTCTTTTCTCAAAGCCATTCCTCTCCAAACACACCCTGTGTACAGATGTGCCACTCAGTGGGCAGTTGTATCCTCCATGCTCGTTTTACCTCTCTCTAGAGGGTTATGTTACTGCATGAATTTTTTCCTCGTTCTGCTCTCCCGATGCTCTCTCCAACCCTCCTGTGAAGATGATCTGATTCCTCAGATTATCTTTTCTTCCTTCGTCTCTCCCTGATTTCTAGGATAAGGACCCACAAAACTAAGTAGCAGCACCTTTAATGCTGTTACAGCTTTAAATCTTGCTATCTTGTTTCTTGACAATAGTTTTTTCAAGCGATTTCAACAAGCTACAGTGGATAAAACACACTTGCTCTCAGATTGCTCTCCTGATATGACCACTAGTGGAATGGTAAATGGGAACTGTTGTCTTTAGGTTTCAGAGTTGTCACTCTGATGAATGTAGTTGTTTATGGGAAGTACTTAATTCTGTCCATGCTTTTTCTGTGATGGAAGTGCTACAAATTCTGTGGTGTTGTGGGTGGGTTTTTTTCAATATAAGAAGTGAAGATGCCCATTTTTATCTTTCTTTTAACCTCTAGAAGACGTTTTCAACCTATTATCTCTGGAGAGGCCTCAGCTCAGCGGTTGGACTTGATGATCTTAAAGGTCTTTTCCAACCTAAATGATTCTATGATTCCATTCTGTTCTATGATTCTTACGATTGTAGTGTGCTTTAGCTCTCCCATGTGTACGTGCCCTGGCCTTTCTGGTAACCAGAGGCAAGCTTCAGACACCAAGTTGAGGAAATGCACTATAATGCCCCAGTAGGAGCAGGAGAGGGCATTTGTCCAAGGCATGTGCAATATTGCAGATTGCTTCAGTCAAGCCAAGTTCCTATCTGGTCCTAGGGGTCAGAGCTTTCAAGCTATAGGAAAAATGTCAGCAGAGCATATATTTATCTCAGTGCAGTGCAGAAGATAAACCTGGAGAAGGATAATGTGCCTAAGTGATATAGCTGCTACTTGTGCAGACCACTCAGCTGCATTGATGCCTATAGTGGGATCCAGGCTCTGAAGGTTGGGGAAGGCAGGATGAAAGCTGGTAGAAGACTGGACCGGCACCTTGTTTCATCTTGTCAGCCATGCTATACCATTTTGTTCAGAGGTCTGGTCAGCCCGTGGCCGTGATCTCTAGGGTTAACATGGTTGCAAGATTCACTCCAGGACTAGGAATATGGGATGTCTTTGGGAGGAGACCCTGGTAAAGAGGAGGCTAATGGTACTGCAGTAGCCTACAGCCACCTGAAGTATAGTTAGAAAGAAGATGCAGCTTATCTTATTGGTCGAAGAGCAGATAACATGTGGCAAGAGTCACAACATATGTCAGATCGGACATTAGGAAAAGTTTCTTCTCAAAGAAAAGTGGTGCAGCAAAGCACCAGAAAGTTTTGGGAATCTCTGCCTTTGGAGATTTTCAAAACTCCTGTAGTCTGATGGTGACAATCCTGCTCTGATGGGCTTCTGCAATTCTTTTCCTCCTGCTACCACTGGTGGTGTTCCTTTACCCTGTGCAAGCTCTGAGGGCTGGCAGTGAAAAGCAGGTTGTCCAAGTTCTCACAGTGAAGCCCGTCTCTTCCAGGAATGATTCTTCTGAATGCTGTTGGCAGTGTTCTGGTGTGATCTGCTAATGTACTGGTGGTTTGATGCTGAGGCATTACTCACTCCCATGGCGAATTACAAGCTGGGGAGGCTGATGGCCTTGCTGTGTGCCAGGTAGTTTTTCATTAAGATGCCTAGCAATGCAACGTTTGATGGGCAGAACGAGGTGGGCAATATTTGCAATTCCAAACAGACTGCTGTGCTTGGAAGGGAGGAAGGGGAGAGAATGAGTCTTTACGGAGGCAATGCTGCATTTAGTCGTCAGCCATGGGTAACTGCTCCAACAGTCCAGTTGGGTTTCAGGTTAAAATGTCTACTCCTAGAGTGCAAGATGGTGACAGAGCAATCTTATTAATTGCACTGCATTTGGTAGATATTTTAATTGCTACTCTAGACTGTCTCTTTCTCAAATGGCTTTTGGCTAGGTTGTGGTCTGCTTGCCATTGAAGGTACGCCGGCTGTGTCACAGTGTCTTGATGCATTTCCACTTCTCTGCTACCTTTAGTAATGCAGTTTGACACTGAAGTCCTCCTCCAGGACTTTGCCAATATATTTTTAATTAATACTCACATAGAAGATGGGGAAATAAAAATGAAACTCTTGCATGGCAATTGCTTTTATGGTTGTGTTGAGTCAGTAGAGCAGGAAGAAGGCGTCTGGAAAATATTTTTTTGGGTCATTTCTCTCCAGACCGGTTTCATTGCAAAGTGAGGTCGATGTCAAGTGGACGGGCCTTGATGTTACTTGTGAATCCCCGGGCCATTACCCTGCCCAGCGCAGCAAGCTGTCGGTGTTCTCGTAGCCCAGAGCTCAATAAGGGAACCGCTCCTGTTCTAGGTGCCTGTCAGCAGTTTCCCTTCAGGCCTCCAGTGCTCAGACTTTTTCATGCTCAGGGATGAGGCCTAGGATTTGCAGCTAAGCTTTCACAGTGATCTAAATGCAAACAGAAACAGTTAAGCGACTCTTTAATTAATTTTTTAATGGAAAACATTCATCCAATTAGATGACAGAGCATTTTGAAAATGGGTTTGGGCAGATAATTGATGTTAGGCAGGAGAAATTTTTCCCAAAAGGGAGATGAGATGAGACAAATACTTTCTTAAATGCAAGGCTGTGGGAAGATGAAACTTTCTGAGAGTTTCCAAATTTATAGCTAGATTTGTAGGAGAGATTTTTAGAAAAAATACAAAAGCAGTGTCATCTAATGGGCAAAGCATAGGTTAAGGAGCAAAGACCTTTAATGTTGGTTGTACTAAAGGGTACTGGAAGCCAGTCTTGCAAACAATCAAGAATTTACTTCAGTCGTGCCATAGTGTTGTGGTCCTTAAGCTCCCTGTCTGTCTGGTAGACTGGAGGAGAGCAGTAAGTGCTTACCTGAGTCAGTGCTCTCTTACAAACCCAGATTCATTTCAGGATTGAAGGAGAAGCCTGAGCTCACGGTTGGGATTGGTTCCAGGACAATTTGCAGGGAAACCTGTCATTTATGGAGTTAAGGCTTGGGTTTGGTTGGGATCTGGTCAAGTTTAGCTTCCAGTGAGAATCTGTTTGAAGGTGTGGAGTCCAACCTGCCTCTAATCAAGACAGTGAATTAAAAGACATGTTCCTTGCGAAGCACTGAATGCTGTAAATGCAGAAAGTCCCCAAAGCAGCAAAGTATTTGCTTGGATCCTTAGTGTAAATTGATGTAGGACTGATCTAAGCCGGCTTACTGTAGTTGAGAATTCAACCTGCAGTTTCCTACGGCAGGTAAAAGTGCAAGGAAAAATGAAAAAATGAGTACAGAGATGAGGAAACATGGGGCAAGGAGACCTGGGGGGGCCTTTACATTCTCTGAATTACAGCCACAGGGCTGTGGGTGGGTAAGCACCCTTCTTGCTTGTGCACAGCCCTCCCCTCTCTTGCTTGGCTCTGGGAGGTGGGAGTTTGACCTACCCTGTAAGCCACGCTGGAGACCAATCTGGTGATGGTACTTGGTAGACCCCAACAGGGATTTTAAGCTGAAATAACACTTAGTTGGAAAATATTGCTTTGCTGAAGCCACACCTTTGCACGCAAGTTTCTTGGTTTGCTTAAACTCTCTGCAGGAATCCAAGGCAAACAAATTCCCAAATCCTGACTTCCCCTTGATGTCAAGGGAAAACTGCAGCATCGTCATTAACATTTCCTCCGTGCATCGTCGCTAATGTTTCCTCCATGCAAAAAGAAGGGCATGGCATGGTATTTCCTTTCCGGCCTTTATGGGGTGTTGCGAGGCTGAGGGAACTGAATAATGTTGGTGCAGGTTTGAAGAGCGTGGCTGTTCAACATATTTGGTAAATAACCTGCTATGGAAATTTTAGGGTTAATTCCCAGCCCTCGTGGCCAGCAGATTCCCAGCATACAATAAAAATCAGGAAAGATTGGTGTTGAATAATCAAACATCTCTTTTCTTTTCCCCTTCCCTCTCAGTCCTGAAGGAGACCCGATTGCTCTCCCACCGAAACGAGTGGCAAAGCCCTCTTGTTCCAGGAGGGTCCCCCCACCCTGAGGCTGTCGCTCCGTTTTGTCCCCTCGTGTTCAGAAATGCGACACAGCCGGGCAGATCTGCAGAGCACGACAGAGCCTCTGGGCCCAAAATAGCATCGCTTTTAATTAGCTCCAGCGTGGTTTGGACACCCTGGGGTGCAGGCTGTTAGGAAAGGGTGCCGGTGTGTGAGAAGCCGAGCTGGGCGCTAGAGGGAGCGTGGGCATTTGCTAAAGGAAGGAAAATGCTGCAAGGGGTGGGGAGGGGGCGCCGGGAACCGCGCGCTGGAGGGGCCGGCGCTGCCGAAATA
>NW_009260407.1:3478443-3489376 GCF_000687185.1 Egretta garzetta | reverse complement strand
CTTTTCCCGGCGATGGGAGCCCCAGGGCCGGGCTCTCTCGTCGGTTCCGGTCCCTTCCAGGCCGAGTGGTGTGCCTGTAGAACCCCCGGCACCCCCAGCAACAAGCGGCGGTGCCGCGGGGAGGGACGGCTGTAACCCTTACAGTGCCTCTCCTACACCAGTTGCAGCCGGTAGGCGAGGGCCAGGAGGGGCCCTTCCTTGCCTCTCTCCCCAGTGCCTGGTCTGCAGCCGCTGCACTTGTCTTGACAGGTCCCTTGGGACTCCACAAGATTTTGACCAGCTTCATAACATTGCACAAGTCTTACTGGTTTTGTTCCTCTCTCTGTGTGGGGGGACAGAAGGGACTGGAATTCATCCCAGCCGCTGCACAGTGGGACAAAATAAACATTTCTTCCTAGGAAAAGTGGTGGCACTTCGCTGGTGTCCTTGGGCCTAAAACGGATGTTTGGGACTTGGTAAAACTAGGGCTGAGCCACAGCAAATCACTTAGGTCAACGATGGGTGAAAGGCCTCAGGGTCCCCAAGGCAACTGCTTTGGCCCTGCTTCAGACGCTGGGCCAGTCCCTAGCAAGTGGGTGCTGCTGGTGCATTTTCAGTGGGTGGCGACGCTGCTGAGATGCTCCAGAAATGCCTTGAGCCCCTTGTGGGGATTCGGCAGAGGAGGCTGGTGAGGGGTTAGTGGAGCAGAGGGCTTGAGCCCAGAGCTCTGGCCGACTTTCAAGGCAGAGAGAAAAGCATGGGCCGAGTTCAGATGTGCTTTCTTGGGGTGCCAGAGGGGAGCAGGCTGTGCATGCAGCTTGTCTTCATGATTTTTGGACTTGCCGTTGTGCTGAACGGCAGCGCACGTTGCCCCACGCCTTGGCTTCCCCATCCACGTGTAGGGCTGTTGCTGAGGCTTAAGATGGATGGATACTTGCAAAAAGTTGTTGGGTGGAAGAGAATGTATAAAACATGATTATTTAGCTCTCGCCAAAAGTGCTTTAGGACCTCATGGGTGCAGGGAGGAAGGAGTGGGAGCTGTAATTGCTTGTTAGCCTTTCCCTGCGGTTTGTGCCTGATTGGAAAATCCCCCGCAGCTGTGATCAATGCATCAGGTGCGGGCGAACGGGGCCGCCTGCCTGCAGTCCTTACTTGCCTCTGCCAGAAGACTGGAGAGGGGGCCCGGAATTCTTGCTGCGCAAGGTAGGGGGGAGGTGTTGGATGACTGTGTATTTGTGGGCATTTCTCTGTTGTAGGCTTCCTGTCCTTTACCACCAAACCCTGCCAATTTTGTGCTTACAGGGTGACAGACCTGACTGTACTTAAAAAGCTCTTACGCTGCCTACTTCAGCTGTGTGTTTCAAAGGTCACTAAAAAGAAGGTCAGTAGTATTAATCACTTTTTTATTATTATTATTTTTTGAGAAACTGAGGCATGTGAGAGAGGAGGGATCTCTCTGGGTTGTGCTGCTGATCAGGACTAAATTTGGAAGGCAAGTTTTCTGATTCCTGCCCCTTATTGATTTGACTCCTTAATGACGAAGTGCTTATTTTACTTCATCTGCCACAGCTCAGATGCTGGGTGTATTTTCTTCTTAGAAGAGATTGTGTGAAAGAAAGGAAAAATAAATGAGGAGGGAAGAGGGGGAAGAACAGGACTCTCATTAATAATAGAAAAGTGGATCGTACTCAGCTAAAATCGTTAACAGATTGATCAAGTTAAAGCGCTGCAAAGTTCTGGCTGAAAGTGATTTAAGACCATCTTTGTCTGTTGTTCCAATCCCTTTACCACCATGGCTTCCCAGACTGAGTTATTTCAAATTGCAGTCCTTTTTGAGCTCGATGAGAATTGACATGGTGAGACTGTGGGAGCCGTGAATTTGGGCTTCCAGTGGAAATACAGAGGCAGGAGAGGGGTCACACCTGTCTGCTGAGGAGGTTGGGAACTGGCTCTGAGTTAGGTGACTTGTTTGTAATGGGTTGGAATAATTGGGGTTGATAGGCATATGTATGTCTGTGTGCTTGTTTGTGCAATCTGGCCATGGGATAATGTAGTAGGATGCAAAATTCAGGGATCTTGTCGCTTTTGGTATCATTAAGGTGGCTTCTCCACCCCTTGTATTATACTTCACAACACAAGGGGAAAAGCCTCTGCCCCACACCAGGTGAAGGACTCCTGAGTGAGCTAGGGCAATTAAATCTTCCTCCTGCCCTCTTGGCTGGGGCCTGGGCTGGGTGTCCCCATGTCAGTCTTCTGCAGGGTTGGAGGGCTGGGGCACTGTGGAGGGTAGTGTCCTTGCTCTGCCACCCATAGTGACTTTCTAGCTCTGTTTCCAATCAGCAAAATGTTGGTGGCACTTGATGGTGTAGTGGGAATGTGGATATGGGTGCAGAAGGGTATCTGGGGCTGGGGCCCTGCACTCCTAGACAGACTTATTTACCCGAACTGGCATGAACTCTGTGTTTGCTGTGGGACAGGGTTTTGCTTCTGTTTGGTAATCGAAAGGCTGGTGTAAGACACGAGACTGGTGAGCCTGTGTGTAAAGGAGCGTGGTGACCTTGTGTATGGGAAGCCTTGCTCACAGTGTGCGGTGGGATGGGCAGGCGGGCAGACCCGTGCATCGGGCAGGAGGTCTCTGAAGACCACATTTGCCATCTGGACTGAAAAAAGGCTTGCCTATGGGATGGCAGGATTGCAAACCAATTTGTTAGCCATGCTATTTGAGAGAACAGTTACTTTAGAAGAGAGAGAATCTTTATCCAAGTGTGCTTTGGCAACTATTGGAACAACACCAGGAGAAAGCCCCATGCAGCCACGGTGTCAGTATCGGGTGTTACAGAGATATAATAGAGGTGGTTGCGCTATCATGGCCCAGACTTTCTGGGTAGCTGAGCCTTAAACAGAAGGGCTTTCAGAAAAGCGTGGGATATGGAATGTGTAAGAGAAAGATCTGGCCAGGGCACCCCACTGGGTTATGATTTCTGCTGAGCATTTTTGAAGCTCTGCCCCAGTAGCCGCGTTGAACACTTAGTGATCTGGCCTGCGAGAGCTGTCTGCTCTCTGAAGGATCAGAAAATGAGTAAAATGCCTGGTCATTTTGTTAAGCAACAGAAGCGAGGCATCACTTACCACTTCACTGCTTGCCCTTCCAGGACTCTCCTCTCTCTCAGTGTTTTCTTTCATCTCTGTCATGATGCCTGGCTCTGCTGCCCGTTTGGAGGAGTCGGCAGCGGCCCATGGTGCTGAGCAGTACAGGTGTGCTGAGGGCAGCTGTGGTCGATACATCGATCAGCTGGAGCCCTGCCAGCTGTTATTTTGGGATCTGCTGAATTTAGAGGAACTCTGTATCTCTATCACCTTTTTCCCCCTGTTGAATTCAGTTCAAAATTGGTCAACAGATTCCAAAGTTATCCCTCCCGTGTGAACTCACAGACAGCATGATCTGTTGTGCCCAAAGCTGGAACTTTGTTTCTTTTTGAAGGCAACCTAAACCACAACTATAGCATCAGCACTGAGGAGGCCTTAATTTACTTAATTAATATTGTTCATCATTGTTTTTTGCCAGCCCGCCTGGGAGCTCTGCGCCTTTAATCAAAAGGCAACATCGCTGGCAGTGTAGTGTTCTCGGTTTGCTTGTACCACATCTCTTTGTTGCAGGCTCAGTTCTACCCTCCCTTGCTTTTAATTACTTCAAGTTCATCTTCATTACTTGTTCTTACCTCACGTGCTACAAGTAACCAAGCCTGCCTTTCTGAGTTGTGCTGAGGTTTTGTTCTGGTGGCTCTTAGCTTTCTGTGTGCTTTTTTAAATTTTTTTTTTTTTTTTTTTTTTATTTGTGCTTCCTGTAGTGCTACTGGAAATGGCCAATAAACTGGATTAGGGAGAAGGTGTCTTAGTGAAAACTTGCAGAAAGGGGAAAGAGGCAAGTCTAACTCCAGCACTGAAGAATGAGATCAGATGTTAGATGGTAAAACAAAATATTGGATCACTTGAGAATGCTGTGTCTTCTGTAAAATTGCAGATTCTCATCTTCTTCCCCAGAGACGAAGGTTAACAGTCATGAAAGTCACTGGCTAGTGGAGGCTGTTCTTGGGCTGGGGCCTGAGAGAGCTGCGGAGATTTCTTCACGTGCTCATCCTAGTAGAGGCAAGGGCTGATCCATGGAATGTGTGAGGACACGGGAGTGAGTTGATCCGTGTGTGAAAGCATGCCGTACCGTTGTTTCTGCTTCACAGCTCATGGGGAAACACCTTGCCTGACGCTGTGCATGTTTACCTGTGAGAGTTGTCTGTAACATGTGTTGCCCTTGGTAGCTAACAGGTTTATCCGTACACAACCTGCATGTATCAAAATGAGCTGCATGTGGGCACCTGAGAGGAGGGTGGGAAGGGACGGTGGAGCTTCCCGGGCTTTTTACATCTTTTAAAAGCCCATACCGGTCACTGTGTGCTTATAAAAAAAATGTGTTTTAGAAATGTAGAAGACACTATGCTTATGTTTACGTGTATGTAAGGATATGTGATCTGATAAGTACAGAACTAGGTTTATAACTATTTAACTCGATAAAATGTAAGTACCATGTAACCAGAGATGATTTGGGGCAGTAGTCTGGTTCTGCCTCCTTTTCCTCCATTCCCTCTCTATACCCTCCTCCTGTAGCTCCTGTGCTCTGATCCCTTTATGTAGGATTGCAGATCCCTCCCTTCTCCTTCCCTTGCTGTGGCCTTTCGACAGCGGCAGTGGGTCTCTGGTATGAGTCAGGAGTGAAGGTTTTTTCTGTGCCTGGCATGGCTGAATCTTGGCAGCCACAGTTGTAGACCTTGTTCCTTTGGGTGAATGTGGTTGTTCATGTGCTGAATCTGGAGCTCTCATAAAGTGTGTACTCCCTGGGTTCAGCTCTGCTCTGCTCTCCTCTGCAGAGCTAACTGATCAGGAGATGGGAGGGAATGGTAGCAAGGTGGAAAAGGACCAGCAGTCAGGTGGGGTTCTGTCCTTGCAACCTTTTCTGTCCTGAGCTAAAAGCATTTTTTCAGAAAATGCCTGTGGAGTTGTAGGGTTTTGAAAGATGAGTAGAAAATTGCTTAATGGTAAACATTTGGAAGCAAGAATGGCTTTTTTTTTTCCCCAGGTGTATGTACAGCACCTTGCACAAATCTTGTGTCTTTAAAGGATGCTGTATTATATAGGGATGGCTTAACCTTGCTGTTTGTTTTTGCCTGCATATATGGAATTTGAACTCAGTTCAGAGGTGGCAGTGTGGGGCATTCCCTGCCAGCCTGTTCCTACAGACCACAGATGATCAGTTCTGATGGGAAAGATGTGGCCTTTTCTGTTGTTTCTGTCTTTTTGACACTGGCCAGTGCTAGTCTCCAGGCTGGCATGCTGAACAGTTTTTGCTCACTTTCTCCCTCCTGGATGTGGGGCCAGAAGATGTTTTGCTCCTGCGTGATGGTCCCCTGGGGTGAATTCATGCTGACAGACAGTGCTGGCTACAGGGAAGCTGGTAGCTATTTCAGGTTCATTCTTTATTTAAATGCTCTCTCTCCAGAGGCAGGCTTGTGCTTGACTTGTACTGATGTGTTTTCCTTGTGCATCCTTCTGCTATGGCAGCTCCTGCCCAGGGCAGGGACAGAGAACCAACATGATGGAAGGAATTAGCACCAGAAGAAAAAAAAAAGGTCCCCTGAGCAAGGCATGCACAACTACCAGGCACTTAAGCAATATCTTGATGCTGTGCTGCTTTGTGGCGAAGTCTAGCCCCCAGTGGGAGAGAAGATGGGAAAGCGATTATTTGGAGTCAGTGTGCAAGTGTCTGGGACATGCTCAATTTGGGTTTGATGTGCGACGGCTGAATGGTGTTTGGAGTTGTCTCAGACAAGAACTGGGCAGAGAAATGCTGTCAGGAGGCTTTTCTCCTACTTATTTAGGTCGATGGAGTTGAATGGGTCATTCTCACCTGCCAGGGTGCATAAATTGCTGTCATGCCAGCTAAAGCTTTAGACTGGTGGTTAAATGGTCTGTCCTGCCATTAACTGAAGGGAGAGGAATGATGTTGGTAAATACGTATCGCCCTTTCAAGGGATACTGTTCTGCTGGTGTTCATGATCCAAAATTCACTCTGGTTTATGGCGATCTTATACTGGTGTCGCTCCAATAGAGCTCAATTTATATTAGCGTGAACAGGAGCCTAACGTGAATATTTCTGTGTACGGTCCTAGTTTTGCCGGTGCGGGTCTTTATGTATCTCCTTTGCTCTGTGCCCTGGATTTTTTTTTGTTTTGTTTTTTTTATTCTTCTTGGCTTTTCTTTTCCATTGTCCTGAGCTTGGGACAGTGGAAATGAGTTGCCTGGTTGTGGGGAACATGACCAAGTCTGCAACTTGAGGAAGGTTGAGGTATTGCCACAGTGTGGGCAAGTATCTCTCTCCCTGTCTTGCATTGGTGGTAAACTTGGATGTTCAAAGGCAAATTTGCTGGAGTATACTGGCATGTGTCTGTGTTGCTGGCATTAGCAATGCAAATGTTCATGGGCTACCACTGGTTTGGACACTTCAGGGTGAGAACTGCTGAGTTGGACTTGCCAAGTCTGTGTTCTTTTGGAATGTTTCTAATGAAAACCTCAGTGTGAAAATATATTCTAAATGCTACTGTGCTGGTTCTGGGAAAAGATGGGTGTCCACTCTCAGCGCACACAGTATCTCTCAAAGTCTTTCAGGTAACCGTGTGCTCTCAGTTCACTGCTTTGCTGAAGATCTTCACTGATCCTGAGGGGCTGTTGTTTCAAGAGGTCACAACCACCCTCCTGAATGGAAGCTAGAGAGAGGAAACAGTTTGTAATAAACTAGCAAACCAGACTTTTAAAAACTGTGCTATGCTGTAGCCTTGAGCTGGGATTGCAGATGACTCTGTGCTTGCTGGAGAAACAGCTGCTATGAGGAACATTTTTTTTTTTTTTTTTTTTTTTTGGCTGGCTAGATAAATAGTACACAGACTTGGCCAGACAGCCTAAGTGCTACGGGTGATCCCTTTGCCAGACTGGAAATGCTGTTCTGGATTCTCACGCTTCTGCTTGGAGTAACTTCTCACTGGAACCCTTTGGTCTCTCTTTTGCTATCTCTTTGATGAAACTGCTGTGTTTGGTTTAAATCCTTGGTATTGTAAAAACTACTTGCCTTGAGAAGGACCCTAGCTCAATGAAGCAATGGCTTCTGTCAGAGCAGTGAGTTTTATTTCAGGGGCTTATTCTTCATCTTTCTGATGCTGGAGTAGGGCAACAATAATACTTCAAGGTGGTGGTGATACACTGATAGAGTGTCAGTAAGATGAGAATTAGACCCACGTGCCTTCTCCTTCTCTGACTGCTGGTGGGCTTGGACAGGATGGACTTTGAAAGCCTCTTCCATCTGCCTGGCTGTGCTTCAACCTGTGTTTTGTAACAGACAGCAGCCAGAAAAGCGTTCATGCTGTGATAAATTACCAAAGGGTCACAAGCAGCGTGGTGAAGCAGAGGGCTGAGCAATCCAGGAATACAGTCCTTTAGAATTAGCTTTTAATGATGGTGAGGGCTTCAATTGCAAAGTTCCACCAAGCAGCATTCAAAGAATGTCAAACAAAAATGAGGCTTCTTTAACGCCTTAGTGGAGACCATCCTGGTTTGTGGTGTGACACGTTCTCTTGCTCCTTTGCTCATTGCCTGAGCTCTGAATCACTTTTTCTGAGTTCCCATGTTGGCAGTGACCATCTCTAGCTGTGCTATGCTGGTCCTGGGTTTAGGTTTCCCACGAGCTCAAGTCCTGCTGGCTCATCTGAGGAATGCAGCCAGTGCTTTATAGGGTCTTGGTGAAAGCCTAGAGAAATCATCTGGGCTTTGGCTCAGGAGTTAAGAGTCCTTAGCTCTTGAGGCTGAATGACTTAAAGCACAAAGACAGTGCAGTAAAGGTGGTGTATTTACTGGAGCAAGTTGCCATTAACTCTTCTCCTTGACAGGTTAAATATCTCTAGCTGTTCCTGTCGGTTGTCATACAAGATGTGACTCAAAGCCAGCGAATTCTTTGCATTTCTATTGAGTTTAATGAGTTTTGGACATGTGCCCAGGAACATAAGATCAGATGTGCTGGATGAGACCAAAAGTCTATCTATTCCCAATGTCGCATATCTGACACGGCTCAATAGCACGGCTGTAACTGGCATTGAATTGTATATGTCATATCTAGCATCTATCTGGAATTAAGCATACGTCGTATGCGGAGCTCTGCAAACAATTTAATCATTTACTGCTCAGCTGGGTGTTTTCGTATGTGTGTGGGCTGGCTGACAGAAGGGAAATAATTTGAGCTCAATCCCTAACCCCCATCTCCACCCTGACAGGTCTCCCAAGATTTTGACTTGGACTGAGCACAGACTCTCATTCCAATTAAAAAAACCAAAAAAACCTCAACACTCCCCCCCTCCCTCCCCAAAATAAAAACCAAACAAAACCCCCCCAAACAAACAGCCAAATAAAAAACCCTATCCCCCTAATTTTTAGGGAATTGTTTCTTTAAACAAAATTTTTTTTTGTTTAGGAAAGCTGAGATATTTATTTTAAAAGGTTAAAATGAAACATTTATAGTTACATAATTATGAAAGCAAACTCAGCATAATTTAGGAGGTATAAAATATGCTGGCCTTCTTTAATTGCTATTTTACTGTAAAAAGTCATGCTTGGAGATACAACCCCCTCTGACTTTCTGCACCGTGCTGTGTCTTGGTATAAAGTTGGTGAAAAGAAGTTCGCAGTCTTTACTTGCTCTTGTTGGAGGAAAGCAGCAAGCTCCGTGGATAAAATCAGAGATTATAGCGTCTGATGGAGGCCTTGCTACTGAGATCTTGTTGCTTTGTTTTAATTCCCACTGACAACCCTTTGTGCCTCAGTTTCCCCACCTGTAAGAGGAAACTCGCCTCCTTTTTAAAGCCCTTTGAGACTGGTGAAAAGCACTGAACAAGCACGGTTATCTATAGCTATTGGCAGCTGATGTTTGGACTTTTCTTTCTCCTTCCTACAGAGAATCAGGTGTTGGCCACTGTTCAAGGCAGGAATAAATGTGAACCATTATATTGTATTTTTCCAATCTTAATTTTTCTGGGTTGCATAAACAGCATAACAAAGCTGAGACACCTGTTTGGTTGTGATCCCATCAGTCTGCAGGGGGTTGTAGTGTTAAGAGCTGCTGCGTGGATGTTCCAGTTGAATTCGATTTATGGTTTGCATGTCGAAACATAAATTCATTTCTAAATGTGGAAAGTGTATGGAGCTGGAGGTTTGTCCTGGTGCTGGGAGAAGAATTCTAGTCTGATTATTTAAAATGAATTGGTTCTGATGAAATATTTAGCCTTTAAACAACACATTTAATACAGTGAATTGCATTTTATTTATTAATGGCTGTTGCAATTAGATTTGGAGAGGAGTTCTGCTAAAACATGCTGTTGTGATATTGCAAAATATAGTAATGACTATAATATTTTGTTGAATTATTAATATCCACTGTGCCTACAGAACTATATAAGTGTCAGTTTTCAAAATTGTTTTTATCCAAAGAGTGATATGTGGGCATTGTTTTACTTTTTCTGATAGTTTTTCAAACATTTTTTGTTGTTGTTAAAGGGACAAAATGCAGGCAGGAAGGACGGTCAGGTGTTGCCACTGTTTAACTCAACTCTGCTCACTATCAAAGCACCCCCAGGAAAAGCATCGAAGAGTATTTCTTTCTGCCAGAGCCAGGTCTTTTTGCAAAGATGGATTCCTTGTAGGGGAAAGACTGCAGATAAAGGGAAAGGTGTGGGGGCCGCACAGCCGGGCACGGGGCTGACTGAGACCGCTGCTGCTTTAGCAAAATGCCCTTGTCTCACTGCTGCCTTCTCCACTGCCAACTGGCTTGTTTGTCCACTTCATCCATCCCTTGGTGGCTGTTGTCAAAGAAAGCCTGGCAGAGCACTTCTAATCTCTGTGGGTCAGATTTCCTTCTGCTAGGACAGATGCTAATCTGTCACAAATTTGGCTTCTAGCCAGTGACTCTGCTCAGTTCAATGTGTGGCTGTGGCCCTCTGAACGGTGGCCAGTTCTGCCCCTTGGGCCCCAGTGCCGACCTCAGGAGGGATTCTCCTTACCTATTTCATTCCACGTGGTGCCCAGGGAGCTCCTGGATGTTGACTGGTCCATGCTTGGCCTGGTATGGGAGTGTAATGGATTTGCCGTGAGTGTCCCCCCAGCACAGTTGTGTCCCATGCCAATGAACACTTTCAGACAAACAGGCCTGGTTTAGGGGACAGGGTAGAGCAACACGTTTCCTTTTGGCACCTTGTTTTGGGGAGGAAGGAAGTTTAGCCAAGTGGAGGCAGACCCTGATGTGCCAAGTGATCTCTGGACCAACCAAATGGGCTCTGGCCTGTTTTATTTTCTAATACAGGCATAGCAAATGAAAAGCAAAAGTGATATGGAGGTAAAGGCCTCTTTTCATTTCAGCAATTGTTTTTCCATTGTATCATTTGAATGGAGTAGAAGTTGTCTCAAGTCTCCCTGGACTTTATTTGGAGCCTGTAATACCAGTAAAGGATGGTGAGAGTGTGGGAATACACCAAAGATTTCCCTTATCCGCCTAAAACTACTGCCCTGGAAGCATCCAGTTAAGCCACTTGTCCAATTACCCCTTGCCCTCTGGTTTGACTTTCTGGGTTGCCAACCAACTGGGAAAAGCCTGCAAGGCATACTTGCTAATTACTGGCAACCAGTGTGTTTTCCTCCTCCTCCTTCCAGCATCTTTCCTATTTTATTTAATTTTCCAGCTGAAGCTGTCTATCTAAAGGAAGTCTTTCTACATATTTGGGTGTATTCTGAGGCACTTTGAAAGATCTAATTAATGGGTCTGCACTTGGAGATGTTGTATTGGGTCTGGCTGGGGTGGAGTTAACTTTCCCTA
>NW_009260407.1:3465495-3478419 GCF_000687185.1 Egretta garzetta | reverse complement strand
AAAACCCTACTGTATTGGGTCAAGCTGCATAGGGATGTGCTTTCTATCGGTATGTAGGAAGGGGTTGATAACACACCGGTGTTTTGGCTACTGCTGAGCAGCGTTGGCACAGCATCAAGGCTGCTTCCCCCTGCCACCCCCAAAGGCCAGAAGGCTGGGGGTGGGCAAGAGGCTGGGAGGGGATATAGCTGGAACAGCTGACCCAGACTGGCCAAAGAGATAGTCCATACCATACAATGCCATGCTCAGCAATAAAACCTAAGAGATAGGAGGAGGAGGAGGGGGCATTTGTTATTAAGGTGTTTATCTTCCGGAGCAACCACCATGTATACTGAGGCCCTGCTTCCTGAGAAGTGGTTGGGCATTGCCTGCTGATGGGAAGTAAAGAATACTTTTTTTTTTGTTTTACTTTGCTTCCATGTGCGGCCTTTGGTCTTCTTTGTTAAACTACCTTATCTTGACACATGAGGGTTTTTTTCATCTTATTTTCTTCCCCCTGTCCTGCTGATGAGGGGAGTGGTAGAACATCTTGGTGAGCACCTGGTGGCCAACTAAGGGCAACCCACCACAGATGTACATAATACATATATAGACCCTACTTGATAATAAATTAGAAACTCTTCAAGAAGGAGATTCAAGTGGGAAGAAGGTAAAGTGCTATTAGCATTCTTGGCTATATAGAGTACAGACCCTGAGGATAAACTCCTAGGTGTATGTCGTAGAGTAGAAATCTTTAAGGTGATCCAACAGGTTGCAATAAAAAACTTGGACATGTCCAAAGTCACCTGGATTGGGATGATGAACTTCCTTAACTTCAGGAACCAAATGTCTGAATCTTTGTTCAGGAGCCAAAGGATATGGATTGCAGAGAATTGATGGGAAAGGGAGCTCAGGTCTTTATGTGAAGACAGGCAATTGCATCGCTTTTTGCTGTCCCAGTCATGGGTTGAAGTTGGAATTTGTGTCCAGCTCTTGGAGCTAGTGAAGTCAAGAGGAGGATCAGACAAAACCAGCAGGAGCAATGGCAAAATAAGCTCAGAGTTACATACGAATCCCAAGAATATTTTTACAACTTTTCCTTTATTAGCTCTCTTCTTTCATCTCATTTGATAATGCTGCTCCTTCTCTGGCTTCTAGAGAACACACTTGAGTCTTTCAGCAGAGCTATGTTTATGCAAACTGAAGAACTAGTCTTAAAGTAACATCTAGCATTAAAGTGTCATAAAAATGTATTAAGTGGTAGTAATACTAAAATTAATAAATACACCATCTTAACCTTGTTAAGAGGGGCATTACTCTCCATGTTCTTTTTCAGACAACCCTTTATTTGTAGGTAATCTACTGGAAAAGAAGGCATTAGTCCAGTCTTGTTTCTAAAATCTTGCTGACAAGTTTCCGCCTGTTCATCCACAGGGGAGGAAGAAGCAGTAATCTAAAGGCTAAGTCTGGAAAAGGAAGTTTTGCGTTAAGAAGCATGCAGCTGCCCAGGCAGCTACTTTGGTATTTTGCTCCTGAAGGGTGGAGTAATTAGTTCTTGGACCATTTACCTTCTATACCAGAGAGGTTTGTTTTGTGCTTGCAGTGATCTGTGGAATTGCAGTTTGTCTTTAAAGAGGAACTTTTGGAAGACATTGATAAAAGGCACAGTCGAGCAGGAGTCTCAATGGCACCAGCCTGAGCTCGCTTATCGTCGTTTACGAGCTGATCAGGAAGGTGACTACTTGACTCATGTACTGCGGGTAGTTCTTGACAGCAGGGTGAAGGTGAACATTTTCAAACTGTGACACCTAAGAATGTCTATGGCCTGTGATGCTTTCTAGGTTTGGCTTTTTTTTCCAATTCAAGGACAGAGTCTTTAGGGAAGGCTTGTGAATTCAAGGCTATTTATATTCTAGTCAAGAATGTACATTAGCTTGCTCATGGAAGAGGAGCCTGCTCAGATATGGAGAAGGTGCATCTAATTGTGGTGGAAGCATTGGGCTTAGCAGAGAGAGAAAAATGGGACTCTTGTGAGAGGAAAATGTTTGAGTGAAAGTATTCCAGAAGGTTTCTCTCCACTTATCTTCAAGAGGGCCCAAATCCACAATTTACATTACCCTTGGCGTTCTTGACCAACATGCATTTTTCCCTCTGCCAGCTCTTGACCTCCCAGACAATTTTGAGCCATGTACTCAGCGTACTGGGCACCATCCTCTGCAGTCTTGGTCACCAAGTTTGCTCTGCAGTGACCCTGCTGATGTAGAAGCAGTTACCCTTGTTTATATTAATATATTTGTAAGTCTGTGGTGCAGTGGGACTCCTGGGCGCTGGTACATTGCTTATGGTAGAGGAAGAGCATGGAAGTGACAGTGCTTTGTAGTTGGGAGGTTAGTTTTTCTCTGATACTGATAATAAGTATCCTGGGCAAAGGGGAAGGAGAGCCAGAATTAATGGAAACAGACACAACTGAAACTCATCTTTGCTGTCTCAATGAAGAAAACCTGCTTGATGAAATCCAATCCTTTATTAACCTTTGGGGTCTTTGCTTAGAATGCTCCTCAGTTACAGAGAAAACACCGAGGAAACATGGCTTTGTCTTACAATGGCTGAGTCTGTGGAGGAATTGAGGGCTGGTCCTAGACAGAGTTTGTGTTGGCCTCCATGGATGTGCTGTCTGTCCCTGTCTCTTTGTCATCTACAATTGCAATGAAATTATGGTCATAAGGAGGAGACATCCCAGCTTGCCTGGGAGCTGGCGAGAATCACGTCTGCATGGGATGGGCTCTTCCTTCTCTCAAGTTCAACATACTTGAGAGATTTGGGCTAGAGAGGCCCTTCAGTGATGGGACAGTGTGGTCAACAGAGAGCAGTGGGACTGCATCAGCAAGGGGGACCAGGCAGAAAGGGCAATGGTAGCAGGCAAAAATGGCTTCAGCCGTAAACACTGACAGGTAGCAGATAATTCCAGGTGGGTGGAGGGGATGTAGGTCCAAAACAGCATCTTTGAACTCTCAAAGCTTGCTACTTGCAAGCTACAACTAGGTCTGGCTGTAAATTTTGACAGCGCCCTAACTAAACAAAAGTTGCGTGTTTGAAATTCTCCAATTAGCAGAGGGACAGGAGGCAGAGGTGCCTTGTACTTCTGCACATAGACTAGACAAGAGCTTGGGGGCCTGGAAAGAAGAGGAGGCTGTTCAGAAGAAGGATTCCTTAAAATAAGTGGTTTCGGAAAGAAGGTGATGAAAAATCCTGGCTGGAGGGGAGATCTTCCCCACATCTTGGAGATCTAGGAAGATGTGTGAAGATGAATGCTGGGTGTGCCCAGAAACCTTGGCTGGTTGTGCCCCAGACCATGAGCAGTGGCAGAGCACAAACAGATGTGAGTTTGCCTTACCTCCTCGGAGCAGCCGTGACTGCCTTGCAGGGAGGGAGGTTGAGACCCAGTGAATGTAGAGCTGTGGGGGGAGCAAGGGAATACACGTGTGAGATAATCAAGTAGGGTAAAAGCTCTAATATCACCAGTTATTAAATAAGTGCCAGTATCTAGATCTACTATGCACTGTGGTTTACTCTGTCTTGCCTGTGACAGGGTGGAAATAGAGAGCAGGCTGATTCATTCAGGGGACATTCCCACCTTTTGGGGGTGACTATATGTAGCTCAGCACGAATAGTGGTGTGTGAGTGGAAAGATCCTGCTTCTCTAAGCACCTTGGGAGTGTTTGTGGGGTGTTTCTGCTGTAAGCTGGAGGGAATACATCTTCTTCAACTCTGGGATGGTGGCTTCTGTAACAAGTGCTGGGCATTTCTGTGGGTGGCAGGGGTGTAGCCATACTGCTCAGTGTATTGAAATGGTATGGGTCTTTGGAGGGGAGCTGGGCTCCTGCACCTTGCGGAGAGGGGTTTGAATTTCAGGCCAGGCTTGTCTTTTGAATCTATTGTGTATCCATACAGCATTGTTGCAGAAGGAGTGGGATTTGTGTTCTCTGTAGCAATGTAAGTGTGGAGAGGTGGATTTTGCAGAGCAGGGTCCTCTGAAGCTGAGTTACCATAGAATCATAGAATCTTTTGGGTTGGAAGGGACCTTTCGAGGTCATCTAGTCCAACCCCCCTGCAGTGAGCAGGGACACCGCTACCTGGATCAGGTTGCTCAGAGCCCCATCCAACCTGGCCTTGAACGTTTCCAGGGATGGGGCCTCCACCACCTCTCTAGGCAGCCTGTGCCAGTGTTTCACCGCCCTCATTGTAAAGAATTTTTTCCTTGTATCTAGTCTAAACCTACCCTGGTTTAGTTTAAAACCATTACCCCTTGCCCTGTCACAACCTGCCCTGCTAAAAAGATTGTCCATGTCTTTCCTATAGGCTCCCCTTAAGTACTGAAAGGCTGCAGTCAGGTGTCCCCTCAGCCTTGATGCTGTGAACTAGACAGTTGCATCCAGAAGCTCCTGTCCATCCACACATCTTCTTTAATCCAGGCCTCTACTCTGTCTCTGCTGTGTTGTCTGTAGCCATGGCCTGGGCAGCTGGCGATGAGGGGAAATGTCAGGCTTTTCTCCAAGGATGGCTCTTAGCTTCCCTGAGGCTTCCCACTGCCTCCTCGGTTGATCAGCCCCAAAGCAGTGCCTAGGGAGGGATCGATGCTCGCAGCTGGGCTCCCTGGCTGCTGGTGGCCTGCATCAGTGGGGGATTTGAGTGAGGGTGGCAGAATGTTGCGGGGGTGAGAGGAGGGAGGTGCTATACAGGCTTTGAACAGTCCTACCTCAGAACTATGCGCAGGGAAGGAGAGCATCACGGGGGGTTAAGGCTGACTTCAAATCCTTTGGGTATTATTTAACCCAGAAAGAAAATACAATGGGAAGAGGGAAAGCCTATTTCTTTCCTGCCTCTACTCATTACCTCTGGCAACTATCTGCCACCTTCTGCTGAGACAAGGGGAGATGTAATGGAAGAAGGGAAGGGAGAGGGAACTGGGGTCTTAGTTGTGGTTGGGTGGTTCAGGGAGGCAAAACGCTTAGGAGCCAGGTAGGAGGGTGGGAGTAGGGAGGCCAAGTGGCAGTGAGGCTCGAGACCAGTAGAGCTACAGAAAGTGGTGCCCAGATCAGGACTCGCTGACCATAGGCAATCTCGCAGGACTGTTTGGTTAGCTATGCTATCTTTATGCCATGTTAGGCAATCTTTGGGCTGCTACCTCTCCCCAAGATTTTTCATGTTTGAGGGAGGAATATGGTCCCGTGACGTACCTTTGGTCAGCATGGCTAAATGTTCCTCCATGGTGGGGTCACAGTCCCATTGCTAGGTGCCAAGCTCCCATTAATTACAATGGCAGTGAGGCATTAAAATCCACTGAGGAGCTGGAGTACAGAACTTCTTTCACTACAAATTATCATGGGAGAAATCTTGAAGCTTATGCCCCCGCTGAACCTCAGAGATGTTTCTCCGATGGGAACAAATATCTGCCACAGTGACTGCACAGAGGGACTACACAGATATTTGGATTTGTCTCATTGGCTTTGAAGAATGTAATAGTGTGAGGAAGAAAACCACTTCAGCTCAGAGACAAAACTTTGTAGTAAACGAACTTTCACTTCTGTGCAGGGGTTTTTTCAGAGAGAACTAATGGTAATAAATAGGTTAATTGGATTTAAGGCATAGAAGTTGTATATAGCCTGTCTGGACTACAAACAGAGGGATCTAAGCAGATGATGTGCTGAGTGAACACACCATGACCCCTCTAACTTGCTCCAAGTAGCAAACACTTCCTTCTTGCTTATTTGCACACTTGTTCCCGGTGCTTGTTGCTTAGATTTTGCCACGAGACCTTGGCAGTCTGCTTCCACTTGCTAGAAGACAGATTTTGCTTATCAGTGCAAGAGACTGTGGTGGAATTGTGACCACCCAAGGCTTGGTCTGAAGCCTTGCTTCCTAAAAAAATAAATGGGGGTTGACTCATCTTTCTTTAGCTTTCAGTTTCATTGTAGTCTTAGGCTGTGAAATTTGTTTATGCGGAGATTCTCTCAGCAAGGGTATCACCCATCTTTTTGGAATTTCCAGAAGTCCTGTTTGTTTTATATATTTATATGCACGTTACTGGGAACGTGACGCATTAAAGTGATTCTTGCTTGCTGGTTTTCCCTACTTAGACTAAGGGTATGAATGCAGAGGGAAAATGGTCTGCTTGCAGGCATGAATTGCTTGGGAAGAGGGGGAAGGACCAGCCCCTACTGTCTGTGTGTAGCCAGCTGGGTCTGATCTGGGTCAGGTGCTGGGGGATGGCTCTGTCCCCGTGCGGTTCCCTTCATCTGTGTTAGAGCTGCAGCAAGCCCTGAATGAAAAGAGTATGAAAAGGTGACTGGGGATTGTAGCGACCCGTGCTACTTCTGATCTATTGAGCCATTCCCCTGTAAGTTAAGCATCCTCTTTTGGTGTTGTTATCCTGCTATCACTTAAGTAAATACTAATTGAGTGCAATCTGCGGAGAGTTTGAAGTATGCAGCCTCCTGTCTCTTTGTTTTGGCTCAGGCAAGAGAGTGATGGGAGAACTCAAGCTTCCTTGGGGGGAGGCCAGTGTCGATCTCCGAGCTGACTGAGAAATGCAAACTGGATTTTGGGCGCAGTAAAGCAGAGTGAATTTGTCTGGGTTGAGCCTGGGCATGTTCTATTGACTGTTGGTGTTGACGTTCATTGGGAAATAAACTGCAGTAAGGAGCATGAATATTTTGTGAGGAAACTATGTATTAAAAATTTATGCCAAAGTATTTTCCCCAAAATTGCTTGTGCTCTTTTTGCGGCTGGAGGAAGAAAGAAAAAAGGAGGTAGGAACAATGAAAAACTATTGAAATTCTTTATTAATATATTATCTAAAGTGACTTTGCTTTCAAAAGAATATTTTTTTCATGTTTTGGTGGCATCGTTGAAAAATATTAGTCCTACTAAAGATTAATTTTTAATATTTCACATTGCTGTTTACTGATTTTATGGCAAATGTTGAGTAAGAATTTTTACTTAAAGATTTCAACTGCATGTATTTCTAGTTTTAAAATGAGAATAAAATCAATACCATGAGTGTCCATAAGACTCATGGGAGAGGAGAGGGATTACAAAATTACTATTGATGTGTTTTTCAGTGTAATCAGTTCTCCAAGAAAATTGAAAATTTCTTGAAAAGTTTCAGTTTTAATCAAAGGACTTTATGACTGAGTACTCTGAAGTTTGTTTTAGGAAATTGCTTTGATTTTTGGTTTTAAGTTTTTTGAGCAATTTTAAAGATTGTATAATAAATGTTTACAAAAGTGAGAAAAACGTTGAAACTTTAAATGGGAGCACAGATACTTTCCAATCAGCTCCGGTCATAGATAAATCTGTCAACATTTATAATCTGAGCCAGGAAGTTTAAATACCAAGTATCATGTGCTGAATGTTTATATTGAACTGCCTACAATCAATCCATTGGGTCAACTTTTAAAATGTCAGAGGTTTAAATAGTACGTGTTGACAGGAAGCTGAGATTTGCTCAGAGCACTCGTATGCAGACCGAGATGCCATGTTTCTCAGATGTTGTACTCATGGCTGATCTGTTACCTGGTTCTTGCTGACAACATTTCTTAAGTTGTTGGAGCTGTCTTCAAAGATTTTTGGTGTGGTTGCATTTGGGGCACTAGAGCTGGCTCTATGCTACTAATGTATCACTAGGAGCTTTTGGCCTTAGTGGAAAATGACTTAGAGGAAATGGCTTGGAAAATCAAGTGAATTAAGGAACGATTTCAAGGGAAGATATGTCTGTTCTTGGAAATCAGGAAAGAATTTAACATGTGCTTTCAGAGCAAGGCTGCACAATGGATGAGGAGAGACGAAGGGGGTTTTGCCTATTTGTGTAGCAGTTTAGAAATGAAGAAAGGAGGAAAGAAAGCTTAAGACATTAATGGTCACGTGGGAGATCTAGGGTTTATTTAGACTTCAAATGTTAGCAGGTTGCTTATGCTACCACTTCCATTCCCTGTGGAAATGCCTTCTTCTTTCTTTTACCCTTCTAGAGCTTGGATGAGGGGTATGAGCAGCATGGCTGTAGGTGCGATGAGTGGGGTTAGTGAGAGTTGATGGGAGCAAGGTTTGATGTGTGACGGACATGAGGATGCAGGGACGTGATTGTGCACAGGACTGGCATGGTTTGGGGTAGGGGACATCGCTTGCTCTTTGGAAAAGCAGTGCCTGGAATAAGGAGAACCAGATCAGAGTTGGTATTTCTGTGCTATCACAATATAAGTAAACCACTGCAACACTGGGCTTCAAAGAGCTGAGTTGTGATCCAGTAAGATAACTGCAATGTGCCTGTCCCTTTTCTTTTTCCATTCTTTCTGTTGGAGCCTTTTGCTTGGAGAGAAGTTAAAATGCTGTCCGTCACTCTGGCTTATGGAGGAAACGTATATTACAATCTGACTTTCAGTGAAAATGGCATGATACCGTGTTCAGGGAAAGCAGTGGTGAAAACCTGTGAATGGTGAGCTTTGTGGTACCTCACCAGCCTCTAACCTTGAATTTAAAAGCAAGCTGTTTGCTGCTGGGCTGATTCCTCAGTATCTACCACTTAATGTGTCCAGACTGCAGTGGGAATTTTTCTCAAGGCCTGTGGTAGTTGGGGCTCAAATTGATGCATCTTACAGTGATGAGTGAAATGTCTGGTGAGGGGACACCTCGCTCCGGACTCCACCGCAGATCTGTCTGCAGTGCTAGCCAGGACTCGGAGGGAGACACAGGCAAGGTGCTTTCTTACTCTGATCTCCTGGAGACAGGCTTAATGTCCAAACCAGGAAATTTGTTCCCTTTCAAATGGTTCCTCAAAAATTGGATCCTTGGAGTGTTTTTGAGGCAAGTTGTGGAATATTACTCTTAGCAATAGCTGAGGAACCACAGTTCCTTGACTTGTGGTACACGTCTTCTGCATTTCATAAACCAAGCACGCCTCCAGCCTGTCAGCCCCTGGTTAGTTGGGTTTGGCATCTGTGGGGTTTTGTTGTGGTTTCCTTGTTTGTGTTTGGCTTTTTTTTTTTTTTTTTTTTTTTTTTTTTTTTACTTGGCTTTCTTTTATTTTAAGGATGCTTGCTAGCCAGCGGCCAAAAAAGTTTGTATATCAAGTCCTTCCTTATCTCGGGCTGGACATGATATGTGTTGAAGGTCCCTACAGCATGCAAATGCTTTGAGCCTTGGGAACAGTAGCGTCTGTCCTGCAAGGTGTGATCAGGAGCTGTGCTAGTACAAAGGATGTCACCGTAGCCCGTACAAACACACCGCTTCTGTGGGGCTGTGTGCTTGAACATGGCCCTGCTTAACTAAGCAGCCTTACTGACTACTGGATAAAGGCCTTTACAGGAGCTGAGAGCGCAGCTTGCTGATCAGTGAGCTGGCATCAGGATTTGGTGCCATCTACTTGGTGTTTTCCAGCTCCGTGTTACCGTAAATCTCTGGGCTACTCACAAGGACTGAGGCACCCCGTCCTTTGGGAATCTTGTTCACCAGTTAATGCACACTGCGAGGCTGAGAGCTTATGATAGATCAGGCATGTTTGAGTTTGGCAATGAAACACAATTCATTGAAGGTGAAAGCTGAAAGCTTTATGGTGAGAGGAGTAAACAATGCTGTAAAAAAATTCATGCAGCTTTTCTGGTTGTTGTCAGTAGTATTATTTACTATGGTAGTAGTTTAAAGCTCTGACTTTGGATCCAGTCCTCTCTGCTTGATTCCCTAGGGTGCTAATGACCCCTGCCCAAAGAGCCTTCAGTCCAAGCTCAGCATCCTGTGAATGAGTGGAGATCTCCCAGGCCTTGACCACCAGCTCTCCCCAGTGCTCTGCAAGGCATGACGCCCTGGGTGCTGGGAGAGGAGCTACCATTCAGGTATTACTCAGTGTGTCGTGGGCTGTGCACTGAAGGAACTGCTCTTCTCTGAGTCTCTCGATGTTTGAGAACACACTGATTAGGAGCAGGTAAAAATAGCAGTGTAGGAGGATGCATGCTGAAAGACTGCCTTAAGTAGGCAGGAGAAAATAGAAACTTTGCTGATTATCTACATATATATATACACACACATACACCCCGCTAGGAAACTCTGCAGGGAGTTGGAAATGCAGCAGCCTCTTGTGATCTGGGAGCAGCTGGTTGGGTTATCCATTAAATGTGCTTTATGACTTCAGTCCTCAGCCCCAGCATGCCTGGCACTGTCTTCGGGCTCTTTTTCCTCATTTGCCTGCTCTGCCAGAACCCTTTTCCCACCACTAAAATCTTTGCTTCAGGAGATCATCTTCCAAGAAGTTCCTCCTTGTTTAGCCTTGGAAGGAAAGTGTGCACATAGCCCGTTCTGGGCCAGCCTTATCCCAACCCTTGCCTATGTGTGAGTCTTGTGGGCTCGCATCAGCAAGTGCAATGGCTTTTTCATATAGTGCTGAATGGTGCCATGGGGTGGAAAAAGTCCAAAAATTTCAAGGTGTGTGTTCTTGAGGGAGGGATGTGGTTGGGCTTCTTAGGACTTCAGTGTGCTTCAAACATTTTAGATTGACACCTGAACTGCAGATGTGTAAATTTTTTTCATAATGCCCCTGTTTGTTGTCTTGGGCATCTCTGCACGGATCTCTAGCAATTACTTTTGCTCCCTTGCACCTGGCAGAGTGGAGTATTGAGCTACCAGGGCAGTTGACAGAGATGGTATGCTGTAAAACATGCTTCTCCTATGTCCACCTCCATCCTCTAATTCCTCAACCCCTACTTGGCTTCTGTAGCAGCTGGTTGTTGTTTGCCAGTCTCAGCTGTTTTTTAGCGTAGAGCATCTACACTCCCTTGATGAATTTTGGTCCTTGGACTCTGACTTCTGATGGGAACTCTCTGCTATTTAAACGGATTCTCTTAGTGTGTGTATTCATGAATTTTGCTGGCCAGGGAGGTGTTTGGAGAGAGGCACTTTAAGGGTTAACTGTGTTCTAGGCAGTTATGCTGATTCCCTGTATCTCCTTCAAGCCTTTAACTCCATAGCAACCACATGTGCATCTCCATCTCTTCTCCATCTCTCATCACAGCCTGATTGAAGTGGGCCAAAGGCGGGATGTTAATGAGTGATGAATTTTGTAGAGTTGGCTCTTCTCATGTATTGGCATGACTCATTTACCCTCTTGGGATTAGAGCTGACCCTAAAATAACGCAAATCCGGTATTTCTGAGGGCGTTTTCCCCTGCTCCCATCTGGTTGCTCTCATCTTGTAGCCAAGTATTATGCAGTTTTATGGTCATTTTCCTCAAAAATGTGAAATTTTTTTCCAGGTAATTTACTGCAAGGAAGGGAGACTGTAAATCTATTTTGACATAAGACTAAGGGTATTCATATGCTCAATTTCTGTGTCTTTGAAAAGAAAATGCATAGTTTCAGGTATGCTTCTGCGTTAATTATCTGGAGAAGGAACAATTAACAAATAATTCTGTTTTTTTTTTCCCTGCTCCATTTCTTCTCTGTGTCTTTAAGTAAATAGCAAGGTCTTTGCTCCTGTTTAGAATGAGATTGGTTTTGTTTCTGAAGTGTGAGTTGTTTGCTGAGGTGGGGCTAAGTAACACAGACAAACTCTAAAGGTTTTGCTGTGTAGGTGTCTTAAACCACAGCTAACTCTTACCTTGAGCTGCAACAGCTGACCAGGGTTGTGCTTTTACTCCTTGCAAATAAGTAGTAAAATGTCTTACCACGAAATACAAGTTAAACCAATTTGCTTGGTGATTGGGACTAGTCTGTGAGTGTGCATATGGCTAATTACCTTTGCTCATCTGAGAAATGGTAATTTCTTACATGTGGTAACTTGTTTATAATTGGCCTGTCTGTACCCCGTGATTTCAAAGCACCAGATAGATGGAAAAGCTCAAATGGATCTTTAAACAGATGTGATCCAGACAGCCAGCAGGGTGTTTTCACAGGTGGGTGGCATGCCAGATCTATCCAGATGTAAAATGTTTTATGATTATTTGTTTTCAACATGGTGGGGACAGAGAGCACCAACTCTTGTATGGCTTCAAGACCATGTTACCTCCTGGAGACGTGCCGTAATAAGCCCGCTGTCCTTTAGGGCCTGTGCAAAGAGCAGAGGAAATCTCATGGCATTTCTGGTCTCGGAAACAAAGCCACAGCAGGTAGGAACTCTGGGGTTTGGGTGGTGGTGTGGTTTTTTGGGTGGGTTTTTTTTGTTTTGTTTTTGTTTGTCATGATGGTCTGTTGTAGCCTCAGCCACCAGAAAGAACTCTTAAGAATCCCTTTAGTTGAAAATAGCCAAATACTGTGAGAGTGTTAGGGTTAATGCTATATATACTTAGCCTGACCTCATTCTTCCTTAAGTGTCTACTAGTGGCCACTGTTGCAAAGCAGGATAGTGAGTTAAATGGACCCTGGTTCTGACTCAGCATGGCCTTCCTTATGTTTCTCTGGGACTAGTGAGATCACTTTAAAACAGCTGACATTCAGTGAATCAGCTTCTTCCCTTTAAACAGCTTTTCTTACGAGAGGCTTGTGATCTGTTCTCAACCAAATGCTTTACCTTGGTGGAATCCTCCTTCCTCTGAGCAGGATCTAGACTTGTCCAACAACGGTTGGCCAAGAGCAAGGAGTCACACTGGAGAGTAACATCGGCTTGTTGTAGGCTGGTGGCTCGCTGGCTGGCTTGACAGTTGTGCTTGGCGAGAGACTGCCAGGATGCTGGGGAAGACCTTTCTGAGAACACGGGTGCTGGAGGGTGTCTTTGAAGAGGATGGAGGCAGGTTGGAGAAGTCTCATACCCTTCCAGATCATGGGACAGGCACCAAGGTCTGGCAGTTGGGGCAAACATTTTGTCAGTCAACTTTTGGTTCAAACCTCACTTCCAGCTAAGAATGGTTGTTGTATGGAGCGTCTTAATCACCCTGGCAAACAGCAGCTAAATTTTTTTGCCATTTCT
>NW_009260407.1:3406050-3465453 GCF_000687185.1 Egretta garzetta | reverse complement strand
TTACTTCTGATTCATGCTGAAGTTTGCACATTTGTCGGTTTTCCAGTTGCAAGTCATGGAAAAGAGCTAACCAGAAGATGCGGGGGGGTTTCTACACTGGCATTTTGGTTCCCCTTGTAGGCAGAGGGATGCAAAAGGAAAGGGGGTCTGTGCTAAAGAAGAGGCTGGGAAGGGAGCGGGGGAAAGAAGCCTGGTGAAATCACCTAGGATCAGTCCTCAGGAATGAGGACTGGGAGTGAGATAAAGGTGAATAACTTGATGGGACTTTCCACTAGGAATTCCACTGGTGAATTTAGGCTGGTTCTCCAAATGTTCGTGCCTTTTGTGGTACAAATTACTGGTTGTCTTTTGTGCCTGGATTCTGGTTTTGGCAGAACTCTTACTGCCTGGGCTGCTTTTGCAGCATGCTGGCACAGAACGGGATCCTTCACACCCTTGGGGAGTGTCACCCATGTTGGATGTGTAGGAGTGGAGTAAGCACCTGTGTGGGACTGAGACTTCACAGCAACACCTGGAGAAGGTTACTTCCTGCTGGAAGGTAGCTAGGCTTCTGCAAAACTGACCTGGTCTCTCTTGTTCAAGAGGTCACTGTTTGCTCTGAAGAGCCAAAGGGAGAAGAGAGGAGAGAAAAAAAAAAAAAGAGGTTCTGAGTTAATGAGCAGCAACGTAATGCTTGATAAATACCTGCATTCTGGGTAACAGAACTGTATGCTTCAGGGTCTGTGGGCAAACTTGCATCTTGCAGCCTGCTACTTTCTTTTCTTCCCCAAACTCCTCAGTCTGTATCTTCACAGTGCCCAAGAGCGATGAGGATGCTCATCCAGATACATCCGATGCATTGAGACCCGTTCCAGAGAGTGAGTCAGAGGAACATCTCTCCCCTTCTTCCGAACCAGAAATTTTTGTGTAGTTCACACTTTCTGTGATCACTTGTTTCTTCTGCCCTGCCCACCCACAAGTCCCTAGACTCTTGCCAGCTGCCTTTATGCATGGGAATGATCTAAGGCCTGCCAGCATGTGTGATGTTCTTGGTGCCAAGATGACTTTGATATACAGGGCTGTGATGTTGGTTCATTATTCTGATGTATCTGTCTTGTTGCAGTTTGAAGATTGATTCCTGAAGGCACTAATCTTATTTCTTTGGTTTTTCAAAATGTTCCTTAATCGCTCTGTTTAAGGTGTTTCTGGTGAGCCAGGCTCGATGGCTGTCCTAAACAGCGGTGGCTGCAGCAACATAATATTCTGATTCAATTAAAAACTGAAACAGAAACAAAATCCCAAACCAGGCAACTTTATGAAGTACTGAACGCTGCTTTCTTTTTCTCTCTTTGCTAGTAACAGGGTTTTGTGACATTAATGCTGTCACAAATTGGTGACTGCCTACAATTGTCATTATCTTGCAATTCTCTCTGTCCATTTGGATTCCACTGTGCCCACAGGGATCAAACAAGAGAAGACACTTTGCATAAAAGAGTCTCAGGGACACTAGTCAAATAGCTGTGATTTCCTCTACTCTAGAAGATGGTGGTATAGTTATGTTCGTGCTGATTCATTGTAATTGTTCCCCAGAGGAAGACAATTTTCCTGATCTTTGATTTAGCAAAGGATCTAGTTATTGAATGTTGAGGCTTTAGGGGCTGTAAGATGAGGTCTTGCAATGGTATTTGAATGATTTAAAGAGCTACTGTCCCTCAGAAAAGACAAGGTAAATGATCTTTGCTGGAGCAACCTTGCCTTAACTCAGTGTAAAGTCAGACAAGTTCTTGTATTGGCTAATTAGCATTGAGGTAGTGTTTAGCCAACTTCCCTTCGTGTTTTCCAAACTGATCTTTCAAACAACAGTGACCTCCAAGGTACAGTAACTGCTCGTGGAACCCTACTGATCAGCAAAACGAGAATTTGTCAGTTTGATGTGGCTGCTTTATGGTAATTGAAGGTGGCAGAGTAGAGAATGCTCTTTTGACTCCCGAGTTTGGAAACTGGTTTATTAACTGGCCACATAGGTGTGGGGGAAAAAGTTGTCCTTGGCAAAATGTGAGACTGGTTTCTACTCTGGAGTGTGACAGCTAGTGCAGCAGTGTGCTGTACCTTCTCTTCCTAGGGGCTACCAACCTAAAACACGTTTGCAGTTAAAATAAGCAGAGAAGGGATTTGCTTGGTTTGGGGAGTTTGGTGACTGGGAACCCTAAAAGCTGGATTTTGTTGTCTACTTGTATTGCTGTTAAAGTAAGTGATGCTTCAAGGGAAGTTAGAAAAAACTTGCTGGTTTAGGAACCATTCTGTTGCCATCTTGGGAGTGTTCGGTATTTCATCTTCTCATTTTTTTGTTTGTGAAGATGTCTGCATCAGGTTGGGATATCTTGCTTACGAGTCTTACCTACTTGCCCTGACTATGGCCAACATAATCTCTGATATAAAGAGCCTGAAGACTTGATTCGTCAGGCTTTGGGAGAATAAAGGTGATTTAAATAGGAGATTAAAAAAAGCTTTCCAGGGACTGCTCTGAAATCCTTTATGGTGCTGTTGATGCTAATTGTACAGAAGGAATATCTCTGCATTACCATGCCTGAGCTCTAGGGAAGCCCTGCCATGCAGTTGTGTGAGGACTTGCAGTATCTTCATTCCCCAGGTTGCATAGGGGTAGGGGCCAGCTGATGTGACTCTGTCAAGGCTTTAACATGCTTGGGGTTTGCAAAGTGCACAATAGAGAGAGTTGCCTGGGAGCTGTGCGTGTTGGAAGCCTGAACAGTTCAAGCTCTGAAGACTTGGATATATCACGCGCTTTACATCGTGACATATAACAGTTGATTCCTCCTAGCAGTGGGCCAAGGACTGGGAGGATGGCTTACGTGTCAGCAGAAGGCTCGCTGAATGTGCTTCTGCAAAACATGTTCAGTTGGTGGTTTTTCTGGGGGGAAGCTGTCAGAAACTTCTGAGCAGCTGTAGTTGTGGCATGCATATAGGGTTGGGGGATCACCTGGTGGTAGGGGTGGGGGGAAAAGGAGGCATTCGCGTCTTATTTCTCACGTGTTTCTACAATACAGATGGAGGTTGATTCTCTGAGTATTGAATTCCTGTGTGCCAAACCACTGGTATTGACAGGAGCCTTGTTAACCTTGGCACTTGGTAGAATTAGTGATTTGTAGAAACATAATGAGATGATTATTCTATGTGACCCATACAGATTGCTTGAGATTGTAGTGATTCTACTGACTTGCTCCTGCTACAGCCGGCAGATTCCCACTTGGCTGCTGTGCCCAGGCATGTCTGATTCCCCTTTGCTTGCACCAATGCTCTTGGGAGTAAATTATATTTTTCTGATATGGTTGCACACTGAATTTTGCATATGCTTTGCTCGGCATTACAAGTAAAGGTTGTCACCCTATGGCCTTTTTGTTTCCCATATTGTCCTTAATTCCCTGAAGTTCACAATTATCCCAGCTGTAATTAACTACAGACATTTGATTTTGATGAGCTGTCATGAGAGATGTCACTGATGTAAAGATGGGTAATAGCAACAAGAGATGGAAAATGGGGGTGAAAATAAAATGTTTTCAGGGAGCTCTTAGCAGTTCCCCTGTGATCTTGCTGTTGATCTTGACTGCACAGAAATGACAGCGTGTACTGAGACACCTTTTGCTATGTGGAGAAAAGTAGCGATGACCTGTCTTCAGGGTGAACTGTGAAGGGAGGCTTCAATCCTGGAGGCTAGCATGAGATTCTTGTATCCAGAGACAGAAGGTGTTGGGTCAATTAGCTGTTGAAAGCTAGGCTTTTATATCTATATTTAAGCAAACAGATCTGCAAAGAGTTCTTTAGAGACATACCAAAAAAAGAGAGATGGGAAGATTCAGAGTGACTGAAGCTGTTGTTTATAGTGCTTTTGGGTTTTTCTTTGTTTAAACCAGGTACAAGACGTGCGCATGCATGCACGTGTGTGCAGCCCTTGGAACCCAGAGCCCTCTGCTTGGAGTGATGGGTTCCGATGCCAAAGCCTAAGTGGAAAGGTATGGGCACCCATTGACTGGCACCTAATTCTGGACCCTGTGCTTTACTGATTCTCTCCTTCTGTGGTGGTTGAGGGAGGGGGATTAAAAGGAAGAGCTGAGTTCCTACTTTGGGTCCCTGAAGCAGCTGGTGCTTAGGAACATGTTCCTGGGCATGTGCTGGCTGGAGGCTAGAACTGACGGTCCTTCATTACCTGGCTCTTCATTTACCCAGTTGAGTTACATTCTTTAGAGTGGAGATAGGGCTGTGGGGCTAAATCATTCCTGTCTGATGGAGTGGTGGCAGAAAATGAGATCACTGCAAGCACAGTTTACTTGGTCTTCTTGATGAGTGCCTGTTGGAGAAGATGATGATTCCCTGTCCTGTCCCATTCTTCCACAGCTCTGTATGCACGCTCCCCGTCATGCACCACAAGCGTTATGGTAGGGCATGAGGGAAAGTGATTTGTTTCCTGCCAGAGGAGGACGTTGTTTTGCCCAGAAAATTTTGTAAGGTCTTGCAGGCTCTGACTCTCCACCTGGTATCCAAACCTTTGAGGGAATGGATGCTCCCATAAGTGCTGGTAGCACTGTATGATGCCTTACGCACTGAACCTGGAATGGGAGCGGCCAGGGACCTGAGCTAGTTTGTGAAGGTTTGTGAGTTATTTGTTTCTCTTGGTGTTGCTGTTGTCCTGTCATGCAGTCAGGTCTTGCCACCTCCTACTTGGCTTCCCCTTTTGGAAAGCAAAAGAAGAAACGCAAATGGATTTTTGTCACCTTGCTGCTCTGGGAAGCTATATGTTTTGGTGATCAGACATCAGCCATGTATGATCTTGGGACTTCTGATTTTTCAGATGTATCGTTCCAAGATACACAAAGATGCCTATGGGAAGCTTTATGGTTTGCAATCCTCCTTATTCTTTAAGGTTAAAGCTTTTCGACGGTCTGTGTTGTCCTGCGGTTGACTTTTTTCTTTTTTTTTTTTTTTTTTTTTTTTTTTTTTTGCCCGGTATGGGGGAATTTCTTTGAGTTCTTTACTTCTTTTTAACAACAACAAAAAAAGTGCTTCTGCAGCACAGGAGGAACTATAAAAGGCTGGTTTGGTAAATACACACTTGTTTCACCAACCATTCATTATTCCCATGGATTTGAGTTATTTGCTGCTTCTTGTTCTTAACTTCTTTGACCAGTTCTACTTAAGTTATTTCAGGGAATAAAGCATGAGGAAGTGAAAACTTACTTGAAATGTAGGTTTTTTAGTGTGGATTGTTTATTTTGTTTTGTGGTTGTTTTTTTTTTTTTTAATAATATTTAACAAAAGTGTTCTTTTATATTCAGTTGAGGGGGAACTACTTTAGTTTTTCATGGCTGCAAAAAGAACAACAGGTTTAGATCAAAAGGGCAGAGAAATGTTTGCTTTTGGTCAAAGGGATATGCTATTAGAAAGATGCTTGGGAGGAAAATTATTGACAAGCTCTAATATTTAGGTACTGAAGTGTTTCTAAGTGCTTTCTGTGCTTTATTACTCCTCACATTTATCGACCACTTGAGCTTTCCCTAACCTTAGTCTTTCCAGCAGCTTGTCCGGCGGTACATTACATGTTGTATCCCTGTTAGAAATCCCTCACATAAACCATTTTGGTTTTGGGCAAATTCATAAAGCATTACAGTGGTGAAACTGAAAGCAGAATGAACAGTGCTGTCTCGTTGTCACTCCGTTATATTTGGCAGTGACTCCAAGCCATATATTTACTAAGCTTCAGCAAAACACAGGTTATTATTAGAATCCAGTGTTTATCTGGGAGTTTTTTAGCATGGACTGGATTTTAGTCCTGTTGGTTACATGGTGGTAGCATGACAGTAATAGCATTTTTCATCTTGCAGAGTAGTGCATTCAGGGGTGTTATGAACCGTTTAGTAGAAGGCTCCATGACAGGAACATTTCTGAAATGGAAAAGTTAAAGACTGTGGCAGGTTCCATCTGACACTGTCTGTCTGCTGCCAGCCAGGGACTCCTGCGCTTGGCTCTGCTGCAGCCTGCTCCCCTGGCCTCCCTTGGGCTAGCGCCCCGCTTGGTGCGGCGTCAGCCAGGTCAGGGGGGCTGATCCATCGGGCGGGGGGACGACACTCAAAACCCCCACACTTGTCTGTGTCGTTTTCAGCTATCTCTTCCTCCCCCTGACTTTATCACCCATATTATCAGGACTGGCACAAGGTTTGCAGTGGGAATGGAATAGCTGGAGGTGGCCAAGGGGCATATGACTGCTGTTTCTGGGGGCAGCTTGGGTTTGTGCTGCATCAAAGTGGCTGCATAACCAAGCCCTTGGTTTATTTCTGCTCTGACTGGCCATTTGTGCTGTTCGGTTGTGTGGTACTTATATTTCAAAGCTCATCCTTCCTGTATGCCCTTATGGATCTTTCACTAATGCTTTTTCAGCTGAAGCATCTCTGGATGAGATTGCCCTGGGTTCCCCACTGACTGGGGATATGCTATGTCTCAAAAGGTAGCATTCTTGTAGTGGTAGGTAGCTAAGAGCTGATGGGAATGGAGGGGGAGGGCAGGAAAGGAGAAAAAGGAAACATTTCTTGTTTCTTCCATTCATCTGGGTCTCATTGGTGGCTGGAACGATTGGGGTCTTTGAGGCCAAAATGGTGCTTGCTGCACTGGGATATGTGCTTATTGGAAACTTTGAGCACTCCTGAAAATTGTTTACAAGTCATTTGAAGGCCATTACTTGAAGTTCTGGCCACTGCAGGTAGTTTTTGTGCCATGCAGCCTGCTGGTCATGACCCAGCACAGACTGTAAGGAAAACTAGCAGAGAGCTTGGGAGTTCAAGGGCAACAATTTAGCGGCTGTGCCTCACTCGCAGCCTGGCTCGGGGCTGGGTAAGTGCACGTGGGCTCTTGATTTCAGTAAGTGTTGCTCTGTGCTTATATGAGTGCTTGGTGGTTGGGGATCTGCTTCTACTTTTTTAGCATGTGTGGTGGGCATGGTGAGCTTCCTTTGGTTTTCTATGTCTCTTCAGGTAGTTTTCACCTTTCCCAACCTTGTCGGAGTCTACTTCCAGACCATGCTTAGGTAGCAGGGGTGTAGGACTACTGTTATTTTAGCTGGACTCAGTTCTGAGTCCTAGCCCTACTAGAGCTGTGTGGCCATCAGGTGAGACAGTTTGAGCATCTAGTCCAAAAAGGTATCAGTACTCTTCCCTCCTGTATGTCGGTAACTATAAAGTCCTTTCCAGACTGACCAAATGTCTCTCATCCCAAGCAGCGCTATGAGTACTGATCCATTTGGCATTACCCATTCGTCGGTCTGTTAGCAGATCATTCGTCGGTCTGTTAGCAGATGTAGGATACTGAATGCTGACTACGTTTCGTACCAGTGAATCACGGGAGCCTTTAGCTGCTTCGTTTACTCATTTGGGATTTAGGGCTGGTTATACATATGGGGCCCAATACAAGATGGGTGGGTGAGTCTCGTGGGAGATGGGTGCCAGTGCTGGCATGTAGAGAGGGATTACTTGCAAGGCTTTATTTTACTTTCATCCTGCAGGGAGGTGTTCCCCTGGCTCTGATGTGACTGCAGGTCACGTAAAACCTATGTGCTTTATCCTGAGACAGCTAACGTGCTTGGTGGAGCTGGGGTCAGTGACTGGTGGCTTGAAGAAGTTAATTACAGTAATTAGCAGCAGACCACCAAAGAACAATGAGCTGTGTAGCACTAAACACGAGTACAAATTAAAGAAAAAAGCTGTACAATCCTACACGCACATCCGTGCCCATACCCACAAGTTGGCAAAAACTGTGCTGAAAAATAAAGGTAGTAAAGGCACATAGGAACACAGTCAGGACAAATTTTGTTCAGCTGTGTAAACAAAACCTGTTGTAATAATCTATTGCATGATTTGGCCTCGGGTTTCTTCTGAGAAGACTTGGGTTGGGGAGGGTTAGATATAAAAGGGCTGAGAAACATGGAATTGGGGGAACGATGTTGTTATGCTTTGAGTGGCAAAGCTAGCTTAGGAGATTCCTGCCCTTTCTGAAATTGTTGTCTCTGGGTGTTGTTCCTCTCAGTTGTGTTGATGCCACTGTTTGTAGGACTGTACTTGTCATGAATTGCTGACAGTCGGATCAAAAGCAAAACTTAAAAGGGGGGGGGTTGGCGTGAGTGGAACCTAAATCTAAACTTAGTCCCAGGACTGTCTGTGGGGATGGCAAGTCACTGCAGAGAGGGTGGGAGTGAACACAGTGGAACCTCTTAAGTGGGTTTTGCAGCTGGAGAGTTTGTGAGGTGGAATTGTGCCCTTATGCATCCCCCAAAAGTTAGTGCTACAGAGAAGTTGTGCATCTGTTAGTGCTAGGTTTTATTGTGTGGCCCCGAAGCGGGGAAAGAGGAATAGCAAATGTGTACCAAACGTTAGAAGATGCCTCTCTTTGTTGAACCAATGTGTTGTGTTTGAACCTTCAGAAACATTGCTCCTTGCTCTGAGGGGCTTCAGTGTTTGGGGAAGTTTTGATTTCGGGTAGGCAGGAGGTTACAGGTTTTGATACAAGGGGGCTGCAGGAGCCTCTGCTTATGCTGCTGGGACTGCGTGGGCGCTTGTCTGTGGTGGGGCAAACGGAGGGGTGTGGGCTTAAGAAACAGAGCTGGTGGTGTGACTTGGTGGCCAAGCAATGCATATGAACACAAGATTTTCTTAAATGGCTAGGAGAATAACTGATTTTTCTTTTCTTCTCTTTTTTTTTTTTTTTTTCCCCCCCCTCAGTGGAAAGGAGTTGTGGGTGTGATCTCTCCTGATGTTAGTAAGGGAGTGTGTGTGTGTATGTGGGGGGGTATGGCGTATTTCAGCAGCTGCAGGGGCAAAGGAAGGAGTGTGTGTTCCCTGAGCTGGCCAAGGCCTTGGTTGTTCCTCTCTCTCTTCTTTCATTAACAATGAGTTTGTGGACAGTGGCTGATAGGAATCAGTGGTTCTGTTTTTCCGCTGGTGCGGAGCCCTGGGAGAGATGCAGATCAGCGCGTGGCCTCCCCAGTCGGTCTGCAGTGGGTCTGTGAGCTCAGCTTCTCCAACAGAGGATGCTTCCCTAGGGCAGCTTTATTTCTGTGGTACGAGATTTTCTTCTGGGGTGTATCTCCAGAGTGTGTTATTGATATATGTTGCAGTAACTCTCATTAAAGTCAGAGACACCTTTAATAGAGATTCGAATTGCTCAGCTGTGACATATAGACTGCAACAGCAGCCCACAGCAGAGATGTTGATGTAGCTAGAGCCATCTGACTAATTCATAGCAATTAACTTATTTTGTAAATTGAACATGTTTTTCTACTTGCATATTGTTCATTGGCAATTTGGGATTTTTCTCAGGTTTACTCATTCTTCAAAACTATCTCCTATGTATCTCCTGTGACTCATTCTTTGTCCATGGCTGACTCATGAACTCCTTCATACCAGCATTTGATGTGCCGCTTAATTTGCATTAGCTTCATAGGTCATTTGGCATTGGTTTGGTGTCTGATCGGACAAGTCCATATGTTAGGTTTAGGATCCCTGAGAAGAGTTCAGATCACTCTGTACATAACTGTGCTCCAATATTCATATAGATTTGCTCTTTCTGCAAACTTTTAGAGAGAAATGGGCTCAATGAAAGTATTTTAAGAAAGACTACATTGAAAGATGCTGGTGTAAGATCAGGGCCAGATCTGTAGGTTGTCTGAGGAGATCATAGAATCATGGAATCATAGAATGTTTTGGGTTGGAAGGGACCCCTAGAGGTCATCTAGTCCAACCCCCCTGCAGGAGCAGGGACACCGCTAACTAGATCAGGCTGCTCAGAGCCCCGTCCAACCTGGTCTTGAATGTTTCCAGGGATGGGGACTCCACTACCCTCTCTGGGCAACCTGTTCCAGTGTTTCACCACCCTCATTGTAAAGAATTTCTTCCTTACCTCTAGCCTGAACCTACCCTGTTCTAGTTTAAAACCATTTCCCCTTGTCCTAACACAGCTGGCCCTACTAAAAAGATTTTCCCCATCTTTCCTATGGGCCCCCTTTAGGTACTGAAAGGCTGCAATCAGGTCTCCCCGCAGCCTTCTCTTCTCCAGGCTGAACAAGCCCAGCTCCCTCAGCCTGTCCTCATAGGAGAGGTGCTCCAGCCCCCGGATCATTTTTGTGGCCCTCCTCTGGACCCGCTCCAACACTTCCATGTCCTTCTTGTGCTGAGGGCTCCAGAGCTGGATGCAGTACTCCAGGTGCGGCCTCACCAGAGATAAGAAAATACTAAATTTTTAGCAGTCTGTTGTGATAAATTTTCTGATGGCTACATCAAGATTGATAAAAACTGTTTTTCAGCAACAGTTTATTCAACCTTCCCCTTTTGCTGCCTGAGCAAATCTGTCTGTAGGCATATGCATGGGATGGGATGCTGTCAACTGCTGTAATCACTTGCTACCTCTCATCTGAGTCTTCAGTGCTGAATGATGTGCATCGTTTTTGTGTGCTACCACTGAATTCTGGAGGGAGAAGCACCAATGTCAGCTGAAGCCAGCAACTCCTCTCTCATCCTTCCGTCAGTATGGGGTTACGCCTGTAGCAGAGAGGGCAGAAGTGAACGTGTGTTGCCTTCTCTGCTGCCTCTCACTCAGGTTAGGCTGGTAATGTGCTCTGGAGGATGTGAAACATGTATGCTATCATCTGCAAATATAGCATTGGTTGTGTTTCACATCTTGGCATATTAACTTAAAAATTATTTCAATCTTTAGATAGGTCTGTGTGGCTCAGGAGCACTCTTTATTTTTGCTGTAAAGAGTATGCCCTCTGGCAGAGGGGCAGAACAAACACCTTGGGGAAGAGGAACATGTTCAAGCTGTAGGAATCGTTCAAACTCTTCTCTCCGTACCCCTTTATTTTGGTTGTGTTTCACATCTTGGCATATTAACTTAAAAATTATTTCAATCTTTAGATAGGTCTGTGTGGCTCAGGAGCACTCTTTATTTTTGCTGTAAAGAGTATGCCCTCTGGCAGAGGGGCAGAACAAACACCTTGGGGAAGAGGAACATGTTCAAGCTGTAGGAATCGTTCAAACTCTTCTCTCCATACCCATTTGTGATCTGTTTAACTGACACACAAACTGACTGTGGGACAGGTCACCCGTACCTTAGCAATTACAGTGACCCATCTTAAACAGTCTTTAGTCAATACGCTTGGTTCTGTTTGCATTGGCAGAAATGTAGCTTGGCCTCTGACCCCGCTGAAGGTTCCTGCCAGCCTTGCCGGGGTTGTGCCTCATTGTGGCCCTGTGTGGCAGAGCCGAGCTGATGGATGCTCAGAGGGAACTAACTGTGTCTTGTGAAGAGGGAGGTGGGTAGTAACAGCTATTTGCAAAAACTGGCTGTGTTAGTGAAAATGAAATCCTGCCTGCTTGCAAGCAAATCTAAAATACTGTAGGGGTGCAGCGCTCTGGAATTTGTGAGGCGCGAGCCCATTTCCAAAGTGACAGGCACTGGAGACGGCTTAGCGTAGACAGAAGGCTCGTCCTTACCGCGTGTTGTAGGCTCTGAGCTTGCCTGGATCTGCAACTCGCTGCTGGAGGCTGGCGTATTTTCCCCTCCATCGGCCTCATCCGTCATGGTCTCCTGCCTGGCTACGGGAGCAGTCTGGCAGGCAGAGGTGGGTTAAGCTATGTCAGAGCTTTTTATTATTGAAAGCACGTTCAGCCTGTGGACGTTAATCAATGGTAAATTAGAATGCAATTGATATATGCATATGACATGCACATTAATTTTAAATGTGTTTATTGTAATTAGTGCTATTACAATGAATGCCAGAGGAAACGGGGAGTGATTAACCTCGCATAAGCTTTGTTATAATTTATTTTAAAAGTTCAACTTTAAAATGAGACAATCAAAATGTTGCTGGTTGGTCGGGCGAGAAGACATAGGGGGATGTGTTTGAGTGTTACTTCCCGATGAGGGGTCTTGTGGAGCCTTTGCCACTCTGACTTGCCTGGGTGGCTCCTCCTCTATCACCTCTCTTCTTCCTGATTAGGCTTTGGGTTTGGATCTGAAAAGTTTGCAGTGCAGAAGCTTCTCTACTCCTCTGTGATACCCTCTGCCTCTGTCATCTGCTCAGCCTGTCTCTGATTTGTAGGGTCTGTGTGGGGCTGGAGTGAGAAGCTGTTGGGAGTGTCCCACCTTGCAGGGCCTGGTGTTCAAAAGAGCCCTAGAGGATGGTGTCCTCCCCTGGAGGACTAATTGTAATATAGAATTAGTGTCTCTGGCAATACACAGCCATAGTGGTGTGATCTCAGGCAGCAGGGCAAGCAAAGGCTGAAAAGTCTGTTTGAAGCTTAGGCTGTGTCTAGCAGAGGTGTCGGCTGGAGTATCCTATTGGAAGTGACAGTGTCCCTCTCCAGGATCCCAGTAATTCCTTCCCCAGATTCTGTGTTGCTCTTGTTAGAAACTTTGTTTATTCTCATCCAACCAGTGTTCCCCAGTGGGTGCTGGTCCAGGAAGAGAGATGCGAGTCTGGCACAGATGTGGTGAACAGAGCTGGGGCTTGGCCAGCAGGCTGGGGGAGGACCAGGGTTCCCTGGCTTGTTTTCTGTTCCTGGCAGTCTGCTTGGAGTGCGATTTTATTTTTATTTTTTTTAACTGTGTCTTCTGCGAGTACCAAAAAGGGCTGCTTCATCCTTTCTGTAGCCTGTCTGGTCTTGGTTAACCCTAGGGATTAGGCAAAGAAAAACCAAAAAGCTGATGCAGAGGTCTAGCAGAAGCTTGCCTGAGACAAGTGCTGTGGGTGACTCACTGCATCCCCCGTCCTCTCTGCCAGCCCTCCAGCCTACACAGATTCAGTTCTGCTGATGCATCCTCATCCTGGTGAACTGCATTCGCGGTGGAGGTTGTTCTAGTCCACTTGGTTGTTAATAAATACACCAGTAAAGCTCACCACTGCTTCAGCACTGTTATGTAAGTATCAAGTAGGTAAGTGTAGCAGTAGATGAGTCTTTGCTCAGTAGACAAAGAACAACGATGAGAGCAGAAATTAAAAGACAATAAAGAGAGTGGATATTAGAGAGCCTTGTCTGCTATGCAAAAGCAGGATTGCAGTATAGCTGTGCTTTCCTGCCTGATAGAGCTTTGATCTTTCCTCCTTTTTTTTCATGAAGGTCTCCTGGTTTCAGTAAAGACTGATTCTGTATTTCTGGGCATGCATGTCCTGTGCAGAGACTGAGCTCTGGAAGGAGCTGATAGCTGCCCAGCTATGTTGATGCTTTTTTAGAGAGGTCATAGTGGAGTGGTACAGAAAGGATTCTTCTGGCGCAGATACACCCCTGACCTGCTGTAGAGTGCTTCTGCTACATAAGCTGGTGTCTCTGCGAAGCGCTGTGCATGCGTGTGGGCTGGCCAGCTGGCAGCCAGCTGTGGGCTTTCCCTGCTGAATCCCATCTGATGCTCCTGCCAGTGTCCCAAATGTAATGACCTGGCCCGTCCTTGCTCTGCTCCTCCCACCCCCCCCACCGATCTCTGTGCAACTCTAAAGAAAATATGGGTAAGCATGTGCCTAGTTCTTCTGTCTGAAGGATGATTGAAAAACAGCTCTGAAAAAGGGTGTATTTTCTCTCACATGCCTGTTTGCCTTCATCAATAGACTATAACCCTTCAAGAATGATGGCAAAGTAATGAGCAAGTTGAGGGAAGCCCTGTGAAACCTCCTAGTGGCTGTATCGTGGGTAAAGGGTCTTGGAATCCCACCTTGCAGGTTATTTAGCCAAAGATCCTGGGGTTTGGTATTAGGTGGGATTCCCAAAATGCTCTTCATCTTCTCTGCAGCCTGTTGAGAGGAAAAGGGAGATGTATTTGGTGAAGAAAGGTAGAGACATTCTTCAGGGTTGTCTAACTTGATATCCCCTGTGATGGAGGCCAGAGGTTTGCACTGATTTCTGCCTCTACTGCAGCACGGTTCGGTTTTATTTGTAGTCTAAAAGCAGTGACAGCATGTGGCTTCATCAGAGGCTACTGTTCTTGATTACATGACAGCATGTCCTTGTCTCTATTTTGGTCACACACTGTGAGATCTTTGGTTTTGCTGGAGGGGCAGCTTGTTGGGAATACGTTTTGCTTCCAGTGTAAATAGTCAGTTTGTTGGCCAGCATCATGGCTTTCTGAACTTAATTGCTTTCCTAGTTTTGTAAGGTATTTGTGTATAATGGCCGGTCTTCCAGACATTGGCTACTATGAGCTATTGCTCATGTAGAAAAAGCCAATGTGTTGGAAATCCTTTTGATAATGACTGCATGATGCTGTTGCAAACCAGCACTTTCCCAAATAACCTTTGGTTGCTTTCTGTCCGTTACCTTCAGCATCCCCAGGAGAGCTGCTTTCTTCATACTGGGGCTTGCTCGGCTGATTCAGTTTCCAGGGGAAAACAGAGGTCACTCAGTCCAGGACCATTGCATCAATTTCTACCAAGCTACACAAGTCATGGTTAAGCAGTGGTAAATTTGCTGGCTTTTGGGGTTTTTTTGGGTATAGGCCTTTAATATATTACTATCCCTGCCTATAACATGCTGGGAGCAGAGAGGTGGTTACTGGTATGCGTTGCTCCCTGTGGTTGCTGCTGTGGCCGTTAGACAGCTGTGAAGGGAGGGCTCGGTCCATTTTTGAGACCTGCATCCTGGTGCCTGAGGTTTTGACTCTGACAGAGGCTCAGCTGATTCAGCTGGCAAGGAAATCCTCTGTGTTTGTGCTTCAAAATGGTAAATGGCTGGGTCAGGGCATGTACATCTCAGGCTTTGCTGTTGTCCTCAGCGTGACCAGAGACTTGTGTTGTCCTCAGCCTCTGAGTGCTACACAGAAGCCAGGGGAGGATCTACTGTTGTTTGAGCATCAGCCTGTGTTTGGCACTTTCCCAGGGAGATGACTGTTATGTTTATGCTTATAGGGTATACCAATCCCCTTTGCTGTTTTAAATTTTTTTTAAAATATTTTTAAATTTTTTTAATCTCGTTATCTGGTTTCAGCCAAATTTGGCAAAAAGGCAGAGGCATTGATGCTTGAAAGCCTTTATAAGCTTCAGGATAGAAGATGGCTGGAGAAGGAAGAGAGATCTTTGGACCGGGATGGCAGCTACTGTCATCCTGTATCAGACACAAGGGAATCCACATGGGGACCTCGGTGACGAGGGGGGAACTCTGTGCTGAGCAACTGGGAAATGCTGGACAGCAGAGACCAGATGTTTGCCCTGCCCTTGTCTCCTTTTCTTAACACCTTGGTGTCGGGTCTCCACCCTCACGGCTGGATGGTGGGAGTTGGTTACGCTGGGTGCCCAGAGCTTGCAGATCATCACCTCATCTACAGTGTATTATTTCACAACTCTGAATAGCAAAGGACCCAGGGTTGTGCGTGGAAAGCAGGCGAAACACAGCTTTGTGCTCAGGGAGTGACTGGTGCAGGGCAGAAAGTGTGCGGTGAGCACCCCAAAGAAGGGGCTTTTCCAAGGAGCGGGGTGCGATGGCTCTGAACACGCTTGCTTTGTGTTGTGTGGTAAACCTGTGGTGGAGACTGTAAACCTGGGGTGCCTGCAGTGGACGAAGCCCTGCTGTTGGGAAGGGCGAGTTACCCAGCAGAGCGTGGAAGCGCTGGCCGTAGCCCCAGGAAGCCCCCGTTGCTGGGTTGCAGGATGTTTGAAAGGGCAGGACACAGCAGTGAGGTAGGAGCACTCTGTGCTTTGAAGAACAGACCAACTTACAGCCTGGTGACTCGCTGTCCTGCTAGAGAGTAGCTTTTGGCTTTTAGCTTTAATCTTGGAAATGATAACAGCATGTTGCATGATTCATAATGGACGAGTCGGGAAGTTGGAAGTATGACCCTGTGATCTGCTGCAGCCACATTCTGCTGCTGCTGTGGTGGGCGACTGGTTCAGAGCTGGCTTGGGGTGAGGGAGGGAGGAGGGGAGGCTTGCGATGGGCGATCCGGGTTCACAAAGGCTGGCTGTTTTCATAGCCACCCAGGCAACGCAGCAGTAGTTAATGTTCACGTTGAACATATGAGCCCTGTTTTTTTGTGGTTTAAAATAGACATTGTCAACTATCTATTTATTGCTTTTAATTTCTTTCTTGCACTTTGCAATATACCCCAGAGGTTCTTGAATTACATTTCTTTCCCCACCAATTTTTTGTCCTATTCTATTTCACAAAAGACAGCAGGGATTTTTCTCTTTTTTTTTTTTTTTTTTTTTTTTTTTTTTTTTTTTTTCCTTTTTTTTTCCCTTTGCCTTTTTGTCAGGTCTCGTGTATAGTTTCTGTGGGCAATTTAACCACTTTATTGTTCTACCCCTGAGGTAGCTGCATAGAAATAAATTGTGAGTGACTGAAAGGAACTGTAAGATAATACAATATTTTCCTTTCAAAATGAAAATATACCAGAAACTCCTGGATCCTAGAAAACTTCAGTGTGTCAAGTCCTGTATATCTTCAGGAAGCTGGACTATAGGTAAAAGAAAAACACCCTGCAAGGTGATCTGAAGTTGTGTATTTAGCAAACAGTGCCTTATATGAACTCAATAAGAAAATGCTACACAGTGAAGAGAACTTAAAAATGCAGACTCTCCCTTGCTTTGTGGTTTTTTTCATCAGTTACCAAAAGCATCAGTCCACATTGTGAGCTAGCTGCGGGGTTCTTTCTTGTAATGAGAGCTGAGTATGAGTTATAGAAATATAAATGGAGCAATCAGAACCTGCGTCTTTGCTTTTCCTACTTCTGCAACTTCTGTAATGGGATTGAAGGGAAATAAATCAGCTTAACACCCCCCCCACCACCACCACCAAACAACCCATTTCATTGCCTTTCTGACAGCTTGCACGATGGGTTTTGGCAAAAGCTAAGTTTTTCCACCAAATTGTAAACCCTTGGCAGGGGTTGAGGATGGGGCTTTGCAGTGGGGACAGCAGGAAGGGATCTGTATCTGTGATGGTGCTAATGGGTGCTGTTATCATTCTAGATGGTGGGAGCTGCCAGGGTGAGCAAATGATGCATCGATTTGAATATTTTATCCCAATAGTCTAAAGAAAGAGAAAAGACTTCAAGAGTGAAGGGAGAAAAGGAGACCCAGGATCGAACTGCAAATGTGTTCAATGAGGGAAAGAAAAAATGAGGTTCGGAACTGAACAGCTGTCTGACCTGTACGGTTGCTTCTCTAGGCCTGGCATCGGACATGCAGACAGGACGCGGCTGGACAAGCTGAGTCTGTTAGGATGGAGCTACTCGGTGGGTGCCAGTCTCCAGGGCTGTCAGTCTGTGTCCTTTAGCACTAGCTTGACTTAAATTTTGTTAGTCATTTGGTTTCTTTGGAAAAGGGGGAAAGAGATCCTCGTGTAACACTAAGACTTCTTGTTGCCAACAGACTACGTTGTGGAGGGCACAGTAGAGATAGGGTCATGGTGACAGTATCCCCTTTCTCTTTGACAGGGACAAAGACGCAGGTTGGTAACTTGTTCTTTAGCATGCAAAGGTGAGGCTGAAAGCCAGCCATGTGAGCCCATCTTCTAATTGAATAATGGTGGCACGTAACAAACTCAGTTCCTTATTGATAGGAAGAAAGGTTTAGGTCTTTTGAAACTTCATTAAACTCTCTGCAGTAATTAGCCACTGTGCAAAGGTAGCTCTCTGCAGTGCTGTCAGCTGGGCTAGTTCCAATTAGATGCACTGCCTGGACATACCTTATTGACTAATCTAGCCTGAACATCGGGCTTCTTGAGCCACATGACTTGGAGGGAACATGCTTCTCTCTTTCTGTCATGTTGGGAGGGGACCAGGTAATTTTGTTTTTAAAGGAGCGGTGAGTGTGGTTTTATAAGAGTTTCTTCCATGTTTTGCTTCTTGTCATGCCAGGAGACTGAAGCCAAGGAGTTTTTCACAATGCCGTGAGTTACCAGGGCTGAATGTGACAATGGCCATTTGGGACCAACCTAAAGACTTTAACTTAGCATCCTGGCTCCAGGGGTGATGGATAGGCCGGAGAGAAGTGAAAGGAGTGGGCCAAGTTGGATTCTTTAGTTTGCTTTTGGCCATCCTTGTTTTTAATACTTGTTGGAGTCCATTCCTGTTCAAAAGACCTGTGACCTGTATAGTAAAAACAAGCACAGTCTTTTTTTTTTGAAAGGGTAATAGGTGTACAGGAAGGGCAGCGATGGGACTGGAGGGTATTAAATCCAAGTAGCCTGGTTCCCAGATGCCTTTTCCATTGGTATGTTAAATTGTGCTTTGTATCTACCTTTGGCATAGCTTGTCTATAGTAGAACGCTTAAGTGCACACCGCACCCTCTTATTCACTAGACACGCTTTTCCAGTTGTGTCCTTGAGTCTCTTCCCTTTGCTGTGAAAATGTGCTGTTTGCTCCCGCGAGCTCTGCAGAGCTAATATAGCTGTAGGAAGAAGATGGATTCTGCTCACCTCATCTATCATCAGCAGCGTGGTCGCCGGGGTACGTTTCTGTTGCTGAGCCCTTTATTGCAGGCGTGGATGGGAGCATGCAGTTTCGTGGCTAGTGAGGATATACAGCTGGGGCCCTCTCCGGGAGGCAAAGCCATGCTAATGCTTGTGAGAGCATCCCCCGCCACCTTTCAGCGATTCATGGCTTGGAGAGTATAAGGCACCAAGATGGGGACTGTGGTGGGGGATCCAGAAGAATGAAGTGTGCGGTTCCATATCTTGTGCCAAATACCAGATGCTTCAGAAAAATGCTTGGCATCTGTGTGATGATACACACTGCAGGGAAGTTTCTTCTTTTTCCTAGATTGGTACAGGCCCAGGAGTATGATGCTGTAGGTCTGTATGTAGTGCTGAAAGATGGCAGTGGCATTTTAATGCAATGAAGAAGGCTTGTGTGGCTTTCTGGGGCTGTGCTGTGCCAGTATAGGACCCACGTAGGATGTGGGCTATGCGCTATGCCCTGCTCTGGGGGTCAGGAGCTTGGAGCCTGGTGGGCTGAGGTGGTGTTTGCTTTGTTGTTCTCAGCAGTCAGAAAGACAGTGGGAATTTGGCCACCAAAAATCCATAAAGTCAAATTACACCACTGAGGGGCAAAACTGAGGGACAGTTTCCCCCCCCCCCCTCCCAGTTAAAAGCTGTTGAGGTGGTGGGGGTAGGTGCTGTCCCTTGGCCTGTTTTTGTACGGAGGCTGGTCCAAGAGAGGCCCTGCTGTATGACTGGGCACCATCTCAGTGTGCGCCCATAAAGCCCATCATGCCCACTGGGTAGCCACAACCTTTCTTTTAGAGCCTTCATTTAAAATGAGCCATTAGGCTTGGCCTATTCTTAAATCTACTGGTAATGTAAGTTGTTTCATACGCGTGAACATTTTTCACAAACTTCATGTTTACAGCTTTTTCTGTCCTCTTCTCCTGCAACTCCTTTAGCTATCGCAGGGATGAACAGTGATTTCTTCTGTGAGGCTAAGGATGGGCAACCCACTGTTAAAGCACGTGTTGAGTAAAGAGAGAGTGGCTACCAGAGTCTACCAATGCTATGTAGCAGCCCCACTGATCCAGACCAAAGGCCTGTCTAAGCCTGAATCACTGGTACTAGAGAGGATAGCTATATGTGTGTGTGCTGAGACCAGGTTTATAAACTGTGGTGGATCAGGAGCTGTGAGTGCTACCAGATGTGGAAGGGAGCTGGGGTGAGGTATGTTGGCAGCCTGGGAAAAAGGAGGTGGGGAGGCAACAGTATGGGTGTGAACGTTGTGGACGCAAGAGGTTTAGGAGCTGGTAGAGTGCAAGGAGGCAGAAGCAGAAGGATAAAATCGCTGGGGGTGCATTGGAAGAGATGGAGACTAAATGGCAGCAATTGAGTTGGCAGGAGGGGAGGAATTGGTGACAGACACTGTATAAGTTGCTCTAGCATTGAAAGCAGGTGGTCTTGTTCTTCCTCCATCTCCTGGCTACTTCCTTGCAGTCCGTGACCTGTCCCCTGCCTTGCTCCCACACAGTCTCTGTGCGGTCCTGAGGTGAACAGGACTGGTGATGCTGAACAAAGCTTGTTATTCATCTGGGGGACTTCTCAGTCTGTTTTTCTGTGTGGTTGCTCACACAGCGGTATTGGTAAAAGGCAAGTCACAGCTCATGAAAAATGGCCCAAAGAGAGACAGGTTCCTTCAGCAGCAATGTCAGCTCCTGCTGGCTTTGCTTACGTCAAACTAAGCCTGGTGTGTGAATGTGAAGGTGCACCAGGCCCAAGTCTTCCCCTTGCTTTGTCTTTTGTAGGCATGTGGAAATGCCTTTAGGAACCTATGTCAAGGAAACACAACCTCAGTGCAGAAGTTGCTACCTTACACCCCAAGTCTGTTTTCTGTTTTTTGTGTCTCCCTTTGATAGCCCCTATCTGCCCCATCTGTGGAGTGTGTACAAACCCAAGAAGGTTTAGCATAAGGCAGTGTGTGCTGCTGGGCACCGAGATGCCTCCTTGGCAGACATTTGCAGTGCCCGTGTTTGTGAAGGGGGTATGGTGGCGTTTCTAAGTTTCTCCTAGTGCTATGGCAAAGGCTGTGTTAGAGGGGGTAAGGTGGTCCCTTTTCGTGTTACTGAGGGCTAGGAAAGAACCTGTGATGCATTACGGAAAATATGGAATATTGGCAAATTGAGTGAAGCCATCAGCCACCTGGTAAGGCCTATATTCATTTACTCTACTGGGAGGCTGAATTTTTAACAGCCAGATGGCTGCAGTTGCTGTGGTAGTCTCCTCATTTGCAAGAAAACAGTGAGCTGCCAGGATCTGCTGAACTTTGAAACATCAGCAGAGACCAAAAAGTTTTGCTTTAGTGGGCTCTGTGAATGGCCTGGGGCAATTTGGCTATTGCACCTCAAATTCTGCGGGTCCCTTGTCAAATATGAGGTTTTCTTTATGAATGAGCTCCTCCTTTCCCACTTTTTGTATCAGGGTTGTTTTTTCTTTCTTTTAATTTTTTTTGAGACTTTTTTTCTGATCTGGAATTTGAACCTTTTATTTTAGCCAAATTTAAGTGTGTGTATATGTAAGGGTATATTTTATATATGTTGGATGCTTTCTATTTCAGAATAAAGTTTTCTTCTCGTCGTTTTACTCTGGAGAGCATCTGGAAAGGGAAAGCAAGTGGGGGGGGGTAAAATATGCAAGGCATATCTTGCTTTAAATCACTGATTTCTAAAGAGATTTCCCCTGTCAAACTATGTTGGTGGAAAGTCATTGCAATAATTTACTCTTGGAGAAGTCTGACTCTTGGGACAAATCTCTGGAGTGCATCTGTGCTTTCCATCTATGGAATTCTCCTTGCTGAATATTGATATTGTTGTCTGGGTTGCAGAGGGAGATTTGAGCTTACAAGTTACGTTAGTCCTTTATCGCACATTCTTAGTTGGGGCTGTATTTCATTTGTTCCTGAAGCGGCTGAAGAATCTGAGTTTGAGTTGTAAAGCCGTGACAGCACTTGGAGAAATGGGTTTTTCTCTCATTTGTAACAGGTTGTTGGAACCAGGGTGTACAAGATGGGAAGCTGACATGGTCTGCTCTGACGCTGTGGCAAAGCAGCGCCTGGAAAGGGCTACCGTTCTGCTGGAGCTCAGGGGGTTCAGCATCTCCCAGAGATCAGTGATACATCCCGAGTGACTCAGGGTGCAGATGTGGTTGAGCCACTGTAGCAAACGGTAGTAATCAGTTTGGCAAGACTTGCTTCCAGATGAAACCCAGGGATACAGGCATGCGACTTTGAGGTCTGATCCAGTCCATCCGTCTTGTCAGGTATTTTTATACTTCAAAAATCTTGCCTGGGGACTGAAAGTGGTTTCTGATATTTAGCATGTGTGTGCATGGGGAAGGAGATAACTTACCTTGCCATCACTGGTTTTGATGATTTTGTTTTCCTATTTAGTGGTCTGTAGCCAGATTAATGTAAGCACTTTTATGCCTTGGCCGGTCCTATGTTGCTGTCGGTGTCTGCGTACCAGCCCCATAGCTATATGTCATTCTCAGCACAGGTAAGAGGTGTCTTAGCTGGTGTTGAATGCTTGAGCAAGTCTGTTCCCATTTGTGCCTTTTGCAAAACTAACCCCTGTTAATAATTTATAAGCAGGAGGAAGATCTCATCTAGAAAATGATGTATAATTCTTGTCAGCCATGTTCAAGGCAGAAGAATTGAAAATGGAACAAGACTGGCAGAGATGGGCTGCTACGATAACTGGGGAAAAGAGTCCCCTCTCATGAGAGGAGATGAAAAGCTTGTAAAACTGGTGGAAAGGATGACAGAGATGGGAAGTGCTTGTTCTCTATAAATGTATCAAGGTCACAAATACTGGAGAGGGAGAAGAGCTATTGAAAACAGAGGGCAGTGTTGGTTCAGGAGCAATCAGCTGTTAACTGTTAGTGAATGAGCTGAAGGTAAAATGGGAGAAAGGCAGAGCAGTGAGGCTGTGTAATGGCTTTCTCCGAGGTACCGTGAAGGAAATGGAGCATTTTATTAATGGGAGGTAGTTGCTGATGATACTTTTAGAAGACTGTGGCACACAGGAGGTCCCTGCCATTTGTGTGTTCCTAGACAAAAGTTGTGGGACAGTTTGTGTAGATTTTTGGGCACCATATTTTTCTAGGATGAATTTAAATGGCAACGGTCTGCTCCTCCAAGAGATTTCACCTGATCATACCGTTACTGTGTGCGTGTGCAAGTCGTGTGTGTAAACAGCTGCTGTGTTTCAGTCCAGAACAGGTTGTATTTTAATCTGTGGAGCACCTGATCATACCGTTACTGTGTGCGTGTGCAACTCGTGTAAACAGCTGCTGTGTTTCAGTTCAGAACAGGTTGTATTTTAATCTGTGGAAGGTGTAAGTGGTGTGTTCGGACATTTCTGTGTGTCAACCTTGACTACTTTCAAGGTGTTTTGGAGTGAACAGTGTTCCTGGAAACATAGGGAACAGGTGTTTGCTTCAGGAGATGGTGATGAAGATTGAAATAGCTCTGCTTGTTAATAGCATAAAACTGTTTTCCCTTCAGAATGGCATGATAATTGGATAAACTTTCTTGGACATCTAGAAGGTGATCTGGGGCATTTGCATGATTAGCCCACCTCTCTGTGGAAGAACCTTTGATTTGTCTTTTAAGGAATAGGGCACAGTGTTTGCACTGACTTTGGACGGGAGCCCAGGTATTCTTTTCTTCTTTTCTTTGCAAAGAGCAGGTGGAAGATGACAAGTAAATGATGACATTATTACGCTTGTACTTTAATAGTTTCCAAGGAACTTGCAAGCAAGCGAAGGCAACACATGAAATATTCATGCTTTGTCTTTGCTCTCGTACAAAAGGTTGAAAGCTTCCAGAGCCAGAGTTCAGGGTACATGAAGCATATGGAAATAGCACCTGCAGCTTTGCCTGAAGGGCTAATGCTGACCTTTTCTAGAGTGATAAGTAAGATTTTTTTTTTTTCTTTTATCTCAATTGGAAAAAGAGAGACCTTGTTTCCCCACCCAGGATTCAGTCCCTTTGTCTGGAGCGGACTTTCCACTGGATCTTTAACCTCTCCCCTCTACAGCCACCTCCCTTGTTTGAAGGCAAAATAAGGTTTTGAAGGAAAATATTTCCCTTGTGCCTCCTTTCCCCTCCAGTTAGAAGGACCACAGCTAGAGGTGTTTCAGAAGAAAATGGGCACTGTGACAGAAGAGCTTTTACAACAGGTTATCTCTGAGAGGAAACTCTACCTTTCCGTATAACGCCATAGATCTGTAAGCAGGAGGAATGCCCAGCTTGCTCCCCAGGTGTTATGTGCCTATTTGCTGTAAGGGCCGTGCTTCTCTCTTACAGGGGTTCCTGGTGACTTAAAAGGCAACAGAAGTGTCCATACACCTACCTCCCTGCTGGTTTTCCTTCAGGTCTTTCTCTGCTCCAGCCCTTGACTGGCATTAATTCAAGATCCTGCTGTTCCTACTCAGCTGTAGTTTACTGGCTAAACGTGGAGAGTAGGGATGTGACGTGGTGTGGCTCTGATGGTGGGTGCTTGCCTCCTGAAGCCCCCTGTGTCCTGCTCCTCGGTGCTGCCCTGCTGCCCCTGCTATGGATGGAGAGAGATTTGTGCCCCAGGCTGGAGCAGTAAATTCTTGCAGGTTTCCCTGTGTGTAAGCCCCTGCAAGGAGTGGGCAGAATGTGGTGATCTGATTCATAGCTGGGATCGTGGCCCTGTGGCCAGAGCACTGTCAGGGGTGAGTTAAGCCAAGGAGTGCTTTGTCCTGGCTTCTTGTCACTGCTGGTGATATCTGGAATGCAAGAAAGCCAGGGAAACTTGCAGGTCTGGGATGCTGCTTTCTCTCCACGTGACTAGAAAACTGGTCAGGACTTTACCTGGGAGCTGGAGACTGGTAACCTCTAGTAGCAGGGTTCAGTGCAGGGCTGTTCTTGAGCTGGTTAGAGGGCCTGGAACTGAGAGGCAGAGTTTACCCTCTCATCTGCCAAAGTCCAGATGTGCACTGTGTATTGCCTGAGATAGGTGCTGCTGTTGCTGTATTGTGTCCCCAGCCACCCCTGCATATTGGTGCTCCTGCTGTCAGAAGGGTTGCTCTGGAGCGGTGCGATCAGGGGCTCGTTGACTCCCTGCCGTCCATGCCCAGGGGTAGCAGGAGATCCTTTGGTACTTAAAGCTACTTCTGCTGGTACTGATGCTGAAAGCTGGTAGCTTTAGCGAAGCCTGGGTGTGAGTCCCAGGAGGTGATGGCTCCAGCCGCGGTGGCTGACTGGCTGGTGCCAGCCAATTCTGTGCGTGAGCAGGTTCCTCCTGTGGGCCAAGATTCCCTGCCCAGAGAAGCAGCTGGTTCACTCCAAGCTCTCATGGCTGTGGAAGGGGGCAGGCGGTACCGGGGTGACCAAGTGCTGAGGGAATTGGAATAGGTTGTGTGCTTGTGCCCTGAACCACCTCCTGTAAGGGATGATCACCATGTAGCATCACAACAGTGATGATTTATAGCCCTGGTCATCTGAAGCAGCGCTTGCAGCTGGCAGCTCTATGTGTTTCTTTTACCTGCTTGCAAAAGCCTTTACCTATGGAGGTAGCAAACTAACAGCCTGTGACTCATTCTCTACCTGCAGAATGGGCAGAGCATAGTACAAAACTTGGTAATGTCACTGGGAGCCTGCCCTGACTTGGGTCAGGGGAATTGCCAGTGCTGCGACCTGTTTTGGCTTGCAGGAGAGGGATCCCTTTTACGGGATGTCAGGGAAATGCAGCAGAACTCTGGGACTGACATAACTAAATTAATTCAGGGACCAGCATCAATGGCCTGCTGCTTAACCAGTGTTAGCATCCAGCTATGACTGGTGTAACAGCTAAAGGTATGGTTGCATAGATTTTAATATTGTATTTGGTTTACTTAAAAAATAACAAATACATTGGCTTTCAGGAAGCTGAGTTCTCAACCAGAGAGTACCTGCGCTTACTGCTGAAGTCTGGATTTCTCCTTTTACTTGCACAGACTGTCATTAGGTGTTAGTTAGTTTGGAGAATCGAACACCAAGTTGTTCTTCTTTGGGTAATGCCATATCTGCAGAGATAAAGCTGACTGTCCAGTTCCTTGTACCTCCCCCTCTTGACGTTAGTAATGTTCTCTAAAGGGTTCAAACACCCACCTGTCCTTTTCCATGGTCCCGTGGGGTTAAAGGAGACCAGTAATCATGAAAATTTAATATTAATTAAAGGTGGAGTGAGCCTAGAATGAGCAGAAGAAGAGCCAGGCAGTCAGACAGTACATCCAGTCAGTGCAATACGAGAGAGAAGCAGCAAGAAAGGAGCAGTGATACAGAAATGTGAAATATCTGTGAAACCTCCCCATGTATGGTTGTGTGGCTTGTGTTTTTCCTGCCTTGGAGAACAGAGCAGGGACGGTGACTGGCATCAGTAGCTGAGTGGATACACCAAGGAAATAATCATAGCCAGGAGTTGCAGAGGTTTGCAGATATTCCTCAGCACTTCAGCTGTCAGCAGTTCTGGCACTTTATAATCCCACCTCCCTTATTAATCTCTGCTGCAAGTGATGGATTTTGGGTTTTTTTTTCTTCTTGTGTGCATGTGCATGCTCTCTAGTAATGCTCCATCATGCTGGCCCCGCCATCCCGTGCTGCGTGACACTGGAGATGACATTTGCAAAGTGTCAGCAATCCAGCAGCTTGGAAAGGCCAAGCCTGCGCTGTGGAGAGTGGATCTCGGCGCCCGAGTGCTGCAGCTACAGCCTGCTCAGGAAGCTTGGCCTTGGAAGGGCTTCTTGAGCACTGATAAGGGATAAGCCCAAAGAGGGGAATGACTCTTAGAGTATTTGCAACAGGTGGAAGCTGAAGCAGAGAGGAAACCATCAGTGTTACGAATAATGTGGGTCAACAGAAGGCAGCTTCTGAATGGCAATTAATTTTTTTTTTTTTCATCCGTATCCTACAATATTCAAACCAGAAAGCTGAATGAAGTGTTTCAGTTGGGGGAGGAAGATACATTTTTATCAAACTGCAAAAGTTTTGTGAAGGCAGTTTCAATTTTGAAACAGCTTCTATTTCTGAAAAGTATTTAGAAGAAAATAAATCCATTTAAAAAGTGAGCAGAGTATGAAGCAATTAGGAAATACTTTAGCTTGCTCTTGCTTCTCAAAAGTGAAAAATTTTAATTGGCTATGAAAGCTTAATGGAAAATATTTTTGTAGTGAAATTGAATATTAATTTCATTAAAGATTTTTTTTTTTTTTTTCCTCCCCACCTCCCCATGAGCTAATGGAGTTTGAAAGCTTTTGCTGGTAGTACTGGCAAGAGACTTCCAGCTGCCTCTCCAGTACAGGATTTCAGGACTGGGATCCCAGTGGACTTTGCTCCCTAAAGCTTTTGAACCCACTAGAATGAAGCTTGCTGTTTCTCTTGCTGATCTTTATGCAGACTGGTTTTTCTGTGGTTTTGTTCATATGGTTAGGATTCGTTTGGGAGCCTGGAATTTTGTGTAGTTTGGAGAAGCAGCAGTGTAGTTTAGCTGAGATGAATGCCTCCCAGCTTTGAGTTCTGGTTGGTTTCCCTAATTTCATGGGTGGTTTCATTCTAGCAACAATGGGGAAAAAACAGAATATCATGTCTGTGGGCACCAGAGCTTGGCAGAAATTGCAGTTCTACCACCAGCATTTTATTCCTACAATGTGTGATTGTCCAGACTCTGATGTTATGGCAATCATTTGACGTATGCATTTTGTTCCCTGATTTATCACCTAAAAAGCAAAATACCTCTGCTTAATCATTTTGATATCAACACTGAAGATGAGAGAAGAAAATTTTCATTTCATAATTATTTGATGAGCGGAATATCGGGCTCAATTCATCAGGAAACTTGGGTGTACTGCAGTCTGGTGAAGTGTTGTGCCAAATCCCAGCTGCCATTCTACTTGGCGACGAGTACCAGGAGGAGTGGATGCTGAGCAACAGCTAATAAGCTGCAGTGCACTGAACAGGAGGGAGCACAGCAATAAACTCTGTCAGTCTGATGGTAGCGGTAGCTATAAAGTGGGAGAATGAGGTGCTGAACTCATCCTGTCCAAAGCTGCTGGTCTCTGAGTTGCTTCTGCCTTTTTTTTTTTTTTTTTTTTTTTTTTCTTTGAATCATCTGATGAGACTTACTCAAAGGTGGAACAGGAGATAAGGAACTGTAGGAGGAAGCACTCGGAGCTGTGCTCTAACAGATTGCAGAAGGACCCTTGGACTCTGGCTTATCCCAGACATGCAAGTGGTGGAGGGTGGGTGAGCTGGCTTCTGCTATCATGCCTTGGTGTCCTGCCTTCCTGCCACCCCCTTTGGGGTTCTCATGGAAAATCATGGTGGGACCCACTTTCTGCCCTCTCACTGCACTTCCAGGTGGTAGGTGGAGGAGGATGACCCACTTCATCACTCATGGTCTACAGCTTTTACTTAGCATACAGGTCAAGGCGGGCTGCTGGCAGATCTGTGGATGGTGTCCAGCACCTGAAAGGTGTCTGTGTGTCAAGCAGCACAAGGAACGCTTTCCATGGGAACTGATGAGTTTTGGGGCTTTTGTAAGATGAGAATTTGTAGGTGCAGATATGCTTTAATGCTTTGCTGTTGAGAGCTGTTCTCACAGGAAGGTGGTAGGAGAGCTGGACTCTGAGCTTAGGAGAGCCTGACCTGTCCTAAGAAGATGTACCACTTGCACACGCTTCTGGTACAAGCAGCTGGTCCTTCCAGTAAAGGAAACCTCTTGTGTGTCTAATCCTCCTAGCTGGTTCAGCTTTGCTCTGCGTATAAAGGGCCACATAACCCTGCTGGTGGTACTGAGAGCTTTTCTACTTGCTGATTTCTATCTATGTTATTGCTGAACGTAAGTGCTCCAAAAAAGCCCCATGAGCAATTTTTCTGTGGCTGATGAGCTAATACTGAAGACTCATCATCCTCTCCTTCCATTCCTTTTTGTATGCATCTAAATAAGTTTCCGGGGGCAGGATGGATTTGTCATTGTTATTAAGCAGTGGAAATAATCTTCATTCAGACTCATGCTCTGATGTCTTCTAAGAGACTTTTCAGTGTCCACTTTCTTTGCATAATTGGAAGCGCTCTGCGTTATTATGGACTTGCGGCAGTGTCTGACCTATGAATGCACGGCGATTTCTGTGTGGATCCTGGCAGGTTGTGTGTGGTGAAGATGGGAGAGGGGAGGAAGTTCCGCAGCGTAGGAGTATGGTTGCATTAATGACAGTGAGCGAACGTGATCCGGAGAGCTTTATTAAGGTGGGAGCAATGTCATGCTGCCACTTTGTGTAGTCACTCACGACAGCTGGTTTGACTGCAGCGTTCTCTTCTCCTCCCCACCTTTCCAACCTTCATTTTTCTCACGCTGTTAGCAGGGAAATGAGCTGCATGGCACCCGTGTCCCCCAGCAGTGTGGTCGCGGTGAAAGGGGGACGGTGTGAGCAGTTATTCCCCTTGAGTGAGCGTTATACAAATCTAGAAGCTTGTTGATTAGGACCCCTTGATGTGCTAAGGCGGGCCTAGGCTGGGGGATGCTTTTGCTTCTCTCCTGGCTGCGGTCTGCTGCTCTGTCTTTTTGGCTTGTGGTGGCACAGGGGGCTTTCACCCTTCCAATATAGCAGTGGGGTCAGGGATGGATATCTCTGTTTCGCTAGGAGTCAGGTCATATTTAGCGACTCATTTGGGGTCAGACTGAGAGTTTGGGCTGGAACTGAAAGCTGATCTCAAAAAGAGCTGTGAAACATTTATTGTTGTCCTCATTTTCACATCTAAACTTGCTTGACAATAACGGCCAATGTCTCTATTGCCCCAGTAGCAGTAAAAATATCGTAGCCTGACTCCTGCTTTCTGTCTCTCTCCAGGTGTCCAAAACCAGCTGGTATGTGCCATGTTCACTATGTTACAGATGAGGAGACTCTGTGACAGAAACATTAAGTGTCTCACTGGTGTATGCACAGATCAGTGAAAGATCAGAAATGGGGCAAACTGCCAGATTTCCTGATCTGAAAACTATAGAAAAGAACATATGGGGAGCTGATCTGTTGAGGTACGCTCAATTTCCTCCAAACTCTCCCAGATAAACTTGTCTAGCATTCTCAAATTCTTCCATGGGTGTGTGTTTTGCTCCAGGGTACGTTGTGTCACTACTTCACCAGCCCTGCACACAGTGACACACACGTGTCTGACTTAAGGGGGTTGACATCGACTGTTTTACCTTGGTTACTGCTTTAAGCTTGAGGAGACAACTGAAGAGCATCCTTGGGCTTGTACTCTTAGCAGTGTTGCCACCTGTGCTCTGCTCTTTCTGCAGCTGGAAGCAGTTTTTTCCCAACAGCATATGTTGTCACTAATTAACATGATACTAGGACAGCTTAGTGTCCCCCCTATAGAGGAAAGCCAGCTGATAGTGCATGGTGTCTATCTGGTGTAGCCTGGGCTGACTGAATCTCATATTTGTGCCCATGAAGTAGGCTGCACTTGTGTTTATTAGCAATAGTTGCTTGGCTCCCTTGCTGTGGTACGCAAGCGCTCCACAAACTTGCCATCCTAAGGAGTCCTGCAAGGCAGGACAGGTCTTTCCCAGTTTACCAATGGTTTGGCCAGTAAAACTAGGAAGAAACTGCTGGGCTGTATCTCTTCTCCAAGTGCGTGGGAGAGGGATGTGTACGGCCCTGGCTGAGCTGCCCTGGAGCTCAAGGCTGGCAGTGGGTGAGGACAGATCTCGAGTGAGGGGCATTGACCGAGCTGCGTAGGGAGCCGACCCAGGGAACAGCAGAGGGCAACAGACAGCTTCAGGAGGGAGTGGATGCCTCTTCCCTTGTGCCTGTCTTTTGGCTACTGCTATTAATTTTCCCATGTACTAAATGATTTACTCAACTACCTTTTTTTTTTTTCTTTTTTTTTTTTTTTTTTTTAAAGAACCAATTAATTGCTTAATTTCCCTTTGCCTGGCTCTTCTGTTGCACTGGGGCACAGCGGGGAGGCTGTGTGTGGAGGAAATGCCTGCTCTGTTGGCTATTTCTAGGGAATTAAAGACCCGAACAGCAGCTAATCAGCGTTTTAGCTGTAGTTTTCAATATTCTCTCAGTGTTAATGTTGATAATAGATAGCTGGCCCAATTAAAACAAAAAATTATCAAAGCGTGTTTGAAGTGCCCTTAGGTAATTCTGCGTGCATTTGTTGGAGAGCAGCTAGGAAAACAAAATTTGACCTTCTGCAGAACAAAATCATGTTACAGAGAAGGATGGGGACAGCGGGAAAGTAGGAAGTAGAAGTTGACATTAATAAGTTGTGGCAGAGATTTGGCTGTACTGGATCATTTTACCTGTTAAATGCAGTATCCTTCTTATGGCACTGAGCAATAAATGGGTGTTATGTTTGAGTCTCATAATCCTCTATGCTAGTTCTTCAGTCATACCCAGAGGCAAAGAAGTAGGTATCTCTCTGACCCTGAAGGCAGTTAATTCGCATTCTGAAGCATGAGATTTGATTACTGTTATCTTAGCCACTGCAGTTATTGACAGTAAAATTAATCAGCTCTTTTTAAAGCCTGGACTTGTTCTGAATATACCGGCCATTTAATGGGGTCACCTTTCACTGATGCACGAGGCAGTGGCATCAGAAGCGAGTAAAGGGTTGGAGTTCTGCTGGGAGCTTCACTCAGGCACGATTTCCCAAATACCCAGTGCAGTTGGGCATTGAATTTGTGTGTACGCTTGCTGTGGTCGTGTGAGCAAAAGCGGCTGATTTCATATGAGAGAAAACCATCAGATACCAGGTCAGCATTTGCTCGTGCACTTGGTGTGCTATGTGGTGGTGAGATAATGACGTGCCCACAGGTGGGAAAGCTGCTTTGTAAAATCAGGCCTCTCCAATTTAGCATAGAAGTACTGATATCAAAGTTGAGAAGTTCCTGCTTTGATTCTGTGTGTTAAGCTGGGTTCTGGCTAATCATTTTCAAAGAGGAGGGTGAGGAAGTGCTAGATTAAAGCAGGAGAAAGTGGTGGCAATTAGGAGAGGGAGACTTCCATTTTGAAATGGGCAGTGAATTTTGCTGAAGAGATCCTTTTTCAGCTCTGACGTCTGGACTGTGGTTTTGATTCTGTGTCTTATCTGTGGTCTTAACACACCAATAGACCTAGCTGAAATCCTGGGTATGATGGTGAACCCTGTGTGCTTACTGTGTGTATCTGATGGCACTTACGTACCGTTAGGTATCCTTTTAAACTCTAAAAGACTGATAGAGCCACCTATTGTTACTTAGCTGGCCTTAACGTCATGTCAGCAGACATGAAATGTGCCATGCTTGTTAGCAGTGGGCTCTTGGTACTGGTCAGACTTCAACATGGACAATGGTTTGTACCATCTCAAATCAAAGAAGCAAACTTGAGGCAGATGGCATAGTCATTTTTGATCTATTAAGCTCTTAGAGTGCCAAAGCTTTGTAAAACTGTCTCTCCACCTCAAGAGAAGGAGAAATGGGCCACCAAGAGATTCTTGGCCTTACAACTTGGTGGATGCGTTTGAATATAGTTTCAAACTTGCTGAAGGCTATGAAGTGCTGAGGGTTGTGAAGTCTGGGTTGATGGAGTGCTTTAGGAATGTAATGCTAGAGAGTCCAGAGGAGGGCTACTGATGAGGGGACTGGAGCATCTCTCCTATGAGGAAAGGCTGATAGAGCTGGGCTTGTTTAGCATGAAGAAGAGAAGACTGAGAGGGGATCTCATCCACACATACAAATATCTTAAGGGTGGATGTCATGAGGATGGAGCCAGACTCTTCTCAGTGGTGCCCAGTGACAGGACAAGGGGCAATGGGCACAAACTGAAGCATAAGAGGTTTCAGCTGAATATGAGGAAGAACTTCTTTACTTTGAGGGTAACAGAGCCCTGGAACAGGCTTCCCAGGGGGGCTGTGGAGTCTCCTTCTCTGGAGATATTCAAAGCCCGCCTGGATGATGTCCTGTGCAACCTGCTCTGGGTGAGCCTGCTTTAGCAGGGGGGTTGGACTGGATGATCTCCGGAGGTCCCTTCCAACCCTTGCCATTCTGTGATACCAGGTGTGAAAGAAGGAGCTGCTTTGTTTGCTCCGGATTGCTATAAATGTTAAGAGCTGCTCAGTCTGACTGCTACTCTTTAGAAAGGAACTGCAATACAAGTGATAAAGAGGAGGGATCAACTTTTTATTGGGTTGCAGGACCAGTTTCATTAAGGGGAGATAAAGAAGATTTTCCTTTAAATCCTGGTTTTGCCAAGAATTCCTTTGTGCCACAGAGCAAGACACTGGGCTCAAATCCTCAAGGAGATATAGGTGTCTGATGCCAGCTTAATTTCAGTGGCTGCCAAGTGCTTGAATAGGAGTCAGAGCAGTGTGAACCTGGTATCTCAGGCCCCAGGAAAGTTGCTCAGTATAAAGCAGAGGTGGTGTGCAAAGAAGCTGCAGGTATTTGGGAAAACACCTTCATTGGAGACAATGACTCCAGAATAAGTTTTTTCTTGTCCGGTGTTACTACACTTATTTAAGAATTAATTTCTTGCACCAATCAGTTTCCCTTTGCAGACAGGCCATCGTCTCTCTGCAGCTTATTTCTCCACCTGTAAAATAGAGATAATATTGTCCATCATTTTTCTCAGGTTGTGAGATCATCTGGGGGTAGAATTTGGCAATGTTCCTGCAAAAGACCTGACAATCCATAGGTCTGATCCTGTTTGGACCTTGAAGTGCTATTTCTGTGTGAGCAATTACTCCTAAAACCCAGAATCTGTCCTCTTGTGCTGAGCTGTTTAGTAAGGGGAACCAATTGCTCCAAAATACTTTCCTCCAGCCCCTCTTGCTGTGCTCTGGAGCATCAGTCTGTACACTTGGTTTAGCCAAATCTGGTGCTCAGAAGAAATAAATGAAATTATCTAGATACTGTGAGAGTCTTTAAACTTCATATCCAAAAGGGAAGTGAAAGACAAAGTTTCTGAAAACCCCTTGTAGCTAACTTTCTGGATCTCCTACTCTGTAGCAAAAAATGCTGCAGATTGAACTGCCGATACCAGCAACTATTTCTCCTTGCATTAGGTTCTCTGGGAGGATGGCTTACTGGACTCTATTAAAGCTGGCACTGGAGACTGAAGAGCAGCTGAGGTTTGCAAGTCTTGGGTTCTGAACTGTCTTCTGTCTTCAGAGGCAGCGTTACTGTTTGAGCTATGCAGCATTAAAATGCAAAGTGAAGATGTAAAGCTGCTGGACAATTCTGAGCCGCAGCTGATATATTGGCTGTTAGTCAATGCTTACTCTGCTAGCAGAGTGCTTGAGGCTGTATTTGTGGCATTGTGCCAAAAGCCTGCTAGCAGTGCGTTATTAACGGGCAAAGTTCTGGAGGAAAGGAGCGCAGAAATGCCTTTTGCTGGTCTCACTTCTGCAGAGAACTGGGAAACACTCAGCACCTACTTGCCAGCTTGCAGAGCTGGATCCGGGATTCAGAGAGGGCTCTGCCCGGAAAACATTCTCCCTGTTAATAAAAGATGGTCATAAAAAAGATGATTTGATAAGCCGCAGCACAGAGATACTCCGTTCATCTTTGTCAGGCCTGGCACAGTCTGTGCTGGTGGCCGGCACCAGCAAGAGTCAGTAGCAGTAGCCACAGTGGATGCATCTGGGAAGGTGAAGGGCTTGATGATTTGGAGATGCGTGTTGAAGAGGTACTGAGGGATGTGAGGCGAAAACCAGTTAGTCTGAAACCTGGCAACTGTACTTGAGCTGTGTTCAGAAGTTATCTTATCCTGTGGGATTCAGGAGATGTGAGTTCAGGTCCTGACTCTGCTGCAGACTTCCCAGGCCGCTTTAAGGCAGTTGTTCAAAAGGGAGCTGGCATTTACAGGACAGAGTAGAATCATAGAATGTTTTGGGTTGGAAAGGACCCCTAGAGGTTATCTAGTCCAACCCCCCTGCAGTGAGTAGGGGGTAACAATTTCAGTCCTCTCAGACTCGTTCCTGTGGGTATTTGAATACTTCAGCTCCTCATGGGTAAAACAGGAATGAACACTTTTCAGGACACCTGGAACAGTTGAGAACAAGTGTATTAATATATAGGAGGAATCCAGACACAGTGATGATGAAAGGTCATGAAATGCCTAAATCTGTGATCTCAGATCGGGCATTCCTCCTTCAGTTAGAGTAGGAATAACTCAGTGTTTCATATATTAGATACCATCTTCCCAGAAGGCAGATGTGAAACTGCATACACACGTGTAAACAGACCTAGCTTGAGCAGTTATTTATCTGCACAACTGGTCTAGTTTCGAGCTAATAAACTCATTATGTCACTAAAGAAGGCAACACCTGGTTATCTTTTCTTTTTTTTTTGGCTTTGGGTGTTTGTCACATCAGCTGGCACAGATCAGGTTTGTGGGGTATTAGCATTTGGCGCTTTTCACATTGTCATCTCTTTAATTTTAATGGCTTGCAATCACTTAAAAGAACAATAATAATAAAAAAAACCCTTTGAAAATGTTTTCTTCTTTTCAACCCCACACATTGCCTCACATTAGGCCTACCAGTGCCCCACTACTGCCCCTCCATTGGCAAACTTGTGCAGAATCACTTGTATTGAGACACGGCATGAAGGACTTTACGTGGGTGGTGAGTTCGTGTACTGATGATGCTGGGCTGGAGATGCTTTTTAGATCGGCCCTTTAAGTGACATATTAGAGCCTTCTAAAAAAAAAAGGGGGGTGGGGAGGACAACCCCCACACTCCTGCTCTTTTTTTCTTTTTGGTATGGTATGACCTGTGTAATTTGTCTGGTGGGTTCACATTTGTGAAAGATGATGTTCACCTTGGTGCTACAGAGCTAGCGTCCTAAAGATCTGCTATCCTTGAAAGTTTCAGATATCAGAGTTTCTTTTGAGGAGTTGGCAGCTTAGAGAAGAGCTGCCTCCACAACAGCAGCCACAAAAGGACGGACATTGTTTTTTCTGTTGTCTTTCCTCTGAGCCCAAGGAGGAATTTAGGCCAGGATAATAAATTTAGGTCTGCATTTTGTCTGCTTTGTATAATCCCCTCTCCTTGTGCCTGATGCACTGATGGTGTTTAAAGTATTCCTTTGGCTCACCCCAGCTGTGATTATTATCACTTTTAATTATTGATGAAGTAATTATTATCGTAGAGTAATTTACTTTGACCTTTTTGGAGCCCATCTCTCCAAGGTGGCTGAGTTTGTGTTCCTTCTGTGTTGTGAGGAATAACAACTTATTCTGTCCAGCTGGAGAAACAGCTGTCTCTGGATTGGAAGGCAGTAGGGAATACAGTGCAGCACCACCACTGAGCAGCCATCCATAGGGTCTGGAGAGCCCAGGAAAACGGTGGAGATTAGCTGTTTGCATTTTAGTTAGATTTAGTGAAACTTCTCATTTTGAGCCACAGAGTCAGCCAGCCTCATTTGCTATCTTTGACTACAAGCTTTCCAGGGACTTCGGAACTTAGTTCTCCTCCATGAACTGGAAGGGCAAGGGTATCTAAAGGCTATGCTGAAGCTCTCTCTGAGGATAGCTGGCATCCTCTTCTGACAGGATTTATTGTTCCAGTAAATGGGATAAAGCTGATGTTGTGGACCAACAAAAGCGTGCTTACTGTGGGCTGAGGATGTCTGAGACATTTTTTGCAAAGGGTCATGCAAAGAGTAGTTTTTGGTGCTGTTCTCTTACCTCTGCCGACCCACTGCCACATGGAATCAGTCATGTTCTTCCCTGGGCACCAGGCACTTTGCTTTACTGTGGTCACTGGAAGGCAAAAATGTAAACAATCATAAACCCTGTGCTGTAACAGTCCACGTATTAAAACCATGCTGGAGACCACTTTATAGCTTTCATCACAGCAGAATCAAGGCCGTAATTCTGCCTTGGAGCAGAAGTAAACAACTTCAGACCTCATGAGCATTATACGCCTTTTGGACAGATGAGCTAATTTTTGTTGTGGCAGAGCAATGTGTGACCCCGTTTCAAAGGATGTAAATTTTTCATGTCTCCTGACGCTAGCGAATAATGCAGAGCTGGACTACTTCTTGGGCTGGCTTTCTGATATTAATAAGCTGCATTTGTTTTTTTTTCCCCAAGTGGGAATGGGATGAGAACACATGCCTTATTTGTGTCTAGGTGTGAAAGATGCTACCTTGTTCTTAGAGGAGCACGAAAGAAGCAAACCCCCTCCTGTCTTCTAACTGAAGACACCAAGCAGGATCCACATGGAAACTGTTTTTGAGTTTTGGGAGTCAGCTCTGGACAAGTGACTCCTATGGCATTGATCTTCCACAGCAATCTTTCCTCTTGGGCTGGGTGCGCAGATGCTGTGCTGGTAGGTTTTATTAGAAATACGTGGGTAGAGGAGCACGAAAGAAGCAAACCCCCTCCTGTCTTCTAACTGAAGACACCAAGCAGGATCCACATGGAAACTGTTTTTGAGTTTTGGGAGTCAGCTCTGGACAAGTGACTCCTATGGCATTGATCTTCCACAGCAATCTTTCCTCTTGGGCTGGGTGCGCAGATGCTGTGCTGGTAGGTTTTATTAGAAATACGTGGGTGGAACAAATCCCCCCCAGCCATGCTGCCTCCTGCTTGTTGTGGAGAAAGGTATCCAGCTCTAGGTGATACCACCTAATTTGGGATGTTGAGATGTGGAGTGGCACAGCACCTTGCGGGAGGAAGCAGTCCCTGCTTAGGGCCTTTCTTTGGGTTGAGGTTTTGTTCTCTGAGAATTTTAAGGAGAAGCAGCTCCTGTTTTCACTAATATTAGCCCCTTTCCCACTTGCCAGCAGTGAGGGCTGTGAAGCCAGGAGAGGGCATCCTCTGTTCTGGCTGTGTGTTTTATCTCCCCTCTTGGAGCCCAGGTAAATCGGGCAGTCTGCTGCCCCAGGGCCTGTTTCTGGGTTGCATCACTTCCATAGTCACAGTCAGCTTGGGTTTGCAATTCTGTTGGTAATTTGAGATTAACGATTGCTTGTTCCTTCAGGCCAGCAAACTTCAGAAGATTGGCTGGCACAGATGTCTGGTAGCTAGCTGTAAGTCTCTCTGGTTTTATTTTGCTGAAGTAACACTGCCTTATATAAGTTGACAGCTGATGGTATATGGGATGCAAGGTTTTCCAGAGCAGCTATTGCATTTACATGTGTGTGCAATCTCAGTATTGTCACCCCTGAGGAGTAAAATGCTCAAGATGCCTAACCTCATCCCCTCGTGAGTGGGTCTTGCATTTACATGTCTCTCCTTGTGCTTGAAATGTTTGCTGGGGAAATCTACATTCTTCTACCTCTTCTCCAGTCGCGCACGCCCACTCTTGACCTAGACAAGAGCGTGCTCAGGAACAGCAAGTTCCTTCCATGAAAAGCAAAAATGAATGGTCCAAGAACTGAGTCACCTTATTGTTAGGATAGTGAATTATTTCACTCCATGCACATCATTAACATATCATTCATCACAGCAGAGTTTGACAGGTATATTAACCTCATTCAGGGTACTGTTTGCTTGTAGGAGAACAGGTGGGGGTTGGTCAGCTTCTTTTAATGGGATAAAATACCTCAGAAACTCAGTAAGATATGAAACATTAAGGAGAATTGGACATTAAGGTAGAAGTCAGATTGAGTTTCTTACAAGTAGGAGTACATGTAATAAAATGTACTTTTATTATTTTAATGACCATGGCATGGCTTGAATTGCAAAGGTCACTCTGAGATCTAGAAGAAGAAAGAAAAGAGTATGATCAAGGGAACAACTCTTCTCCTCTTCTCTGCCATTATCTGTAACCAAGGTTACATTCTTCTTCTTGTGCCAAATCATTATAGCCCCAGGTAGGTTTGCAGTGTGATTTAGCTGTATTATTTTGTATGTACCTATGATTTTGTTTGGGAGACAGGCAAATGTATGCTAAAAGATCTGGTTTTCAAGGTGATGAGCATCCACAGTAGCACCTGGCAATAATGGATGGGCATCTAACAGATCTAGGGTGGACTCTTCCATGCATGAAGATCCTTCATGCTCTCCGGTTCAGAGTGGCATCCCTCCTTGCTATTGTATTAGAAGGATTAGGAAGCAGCAGCCATTCCGTAAATGATTGCATGCCACTTCTGGTGTCATGAATACATGCAACTAACTGTGGTTAGTCTTGTTTTCTGGACATAATATCCTGGTGTCTTGTGTTCCCTCAATCCTTTTTGCAGGTTGAGGTACTGGCAAAAAGAAGAGAGGAAGTCATCTAGTGTTGCAGGTAGATCCAGGTTCCTTTGGGATATCCAGCAGGACCTGAGATGCATCTTTAAAGAAATCCTTGATAATGAGTGAGGTTGAAAAACAGCTGGGAATTTGGCTTTTTTTCTGCCACCCTGCCATGGCCATTACTGTAGGAAAAGCTGGAGCAGTCCTGTCTCTGCTGAGGGGGATTGCACTGATGTGATTAGAACGGGTTAGGAATTTACTGATGAGCTTTGTGTTGGATGCTATTTCCAGTGCCTGGTCTATTTGTTCCTTTTGAGTTTTCAATCTACCTGTCAGCTCCTTATTCATTATTTGAAGCTTTTTGTTCTCCAAATGGTGACCTTTTCTAAAAGAAGAGTGTAGGAAGACAGCTGGCTTTCTGAAGAAGTGAGTTATACAAAGGGGAGTAAAATACCCTAAGGAAGAAGAAAGGGGAAAAAAAAAAACAAAAAAAAAAACGGGTGGGGGGCAGAAATCCATTTTTGAGCATGGCAGTGGGAGAAGTCAGGAGGCAGTGCTACAAGCCTGGATTAAGTGAGAAACCAGCCTGTATCGTGCTTACAGAAGGCAAATACTAAGGTTATTACATTAGCTACACTGGCAACAGAGCTACTCTTGCTATTAATCTGAGGATGCTGATACCGCACTGGCTGGAATTTAGGTAATTGTGCCCGTGGCAGATGCTTCTAAAAGTTCATGCTTGAATGACACTTTTGGGGGAGAAAACCTGACAAAAAATGCATTACCTTAGATACAGCATTCATATAATAGCCAAGGTCCTGCGCATCCATCACTTGCCACAAAGCTTGTGTTCCTGAATCTGAGTGTGTGCTTGAGCGTGCTCTCTTTCTCATTTTATGTGCATTTTTATTCACTTGCCCACATACACAAATATACATCTTCCTAGCCTTTATGGTTATGCAGAAAATGTCAGAATGTGAACTCAAGCATTAGCTGTCTCCCCAGGAGTTCAGGCAGCCAGAATGAATAATTTTCAGAGGTTTGAACAAGCTTGTTCATTAAGTGAGGTGTTAACCCTGGAATTTACAGATGACCAATTAAACACCCATAATGATTCACAAGTGATGGTTTTAGCAAAACCACCCAGCTAATTTATCTAGTCATGAACTCGTCCTGTTGGAAGCTTTGTGTAGCACAGCGCAGAAGTCCTTGGCTACTTCTTTCTCATCCTTACATGTATCTTTGGTACAGCAAACCCGAAATATTTAGGGGAGAATAAAACCCATGCAGAACACGCTGTGAATGCAAATAACGATGATCATTCATGGGCTTAGTTTACCTAGCTAGATGAGATCTGAATTAATTAGATAATATGTGAAAGAGTCCAGGGCTTTTGTCAAAGAGTATTGGTCTGTCTTGCTCTAGGATGTAAAATAATGTATTGTGTGGAAACTTCTGCTGTGAATCATCCATCTGTGGATAGACTTGCCTTGGTTACATGTGCGTGGTCATCTGAGGGTGAACCAGCCTTGTCACGGTCCCTGTCCCCGACCTCTGTTATAATTAACACTGGACCAGAGCTACCTATGGCAACAATAAATGTCTAACTCTGGCCTGGCTGGAGTAGAAAGATTTGCCGAGTTGTGGTCTGTTGACTGAAGGTTACGCGTCTTCATGTACAAAGCAAAGTGTTTGGTGGGTTGAGTACCACCTCACATGGAGATGGTAAGCTCTCATTTGGCTTATGACAGCCCCATAGTACCATCCAAGGCCAGTCAGAGATGCGCTACTGATACCAACCAAGGCTCATGTTAGGGTAAGGCCTGGCAAATTAATGTTTTGTGGGACTGGAAAGTGTAACTTGATACTGAGAATGGAAGAGGAAGTCTGTCCTGCTTTCTGCTTCCTCCTAGCAAGGTTATTTTAATGTCCAGAAAGAAAACATAGCTCTGAGTCTGTAGCAAAATTGAAAGGGAGGTCTGAACTAAGAGGTAGAAGGAGTCTCGTGCAGATGATGTGAGTTACGGAGGACAGAAACAACCACGAACTTAGTGGCTGTGAATTGACTTTGCTGGCGATCCCCTCCTTATTCTTGGTGTGTTTTTAAACTACTGACCCAAGACATCAGGTATTTTGGACACAGCTGAATATTTTAGTCAGGGACGTTACTCACTAAATGCATTATGATGGAATGTATTTATCCTTCTGTACAGGGATGGAGAGGATTTACTCTGGTGGAGTGCTATAAGTATCTATTTGAAAAAGGAGTTTTCTTTTTCCTGTCTGTGTTCGGAGGCAAAAGGGAACAGGACATTCAAATGAAGATTGACATGCCCATTAGCCAAAAGCTGGTAGTCCATTATGTCAAAAAGGCTGGGAGAAAGCAGTCCAGGAGAAAATACTGGATCCGGGCTTGATATCAAAACTCTGAGGTTAGTTAACTGCTCCCTGGAGGTTTTCAGTCTGGAGACTGGGGACTGAATGGGATCTGTAACTTTCTGGACCATTGGCCTTCCTTTGTTTCATGAGTTGAATATTGGCTAAATCCTAAAAGTGTTGCAAAGCTGCCTTTATTAATTTTCCTAATAGATTGCATAGCATTGCTTTACTGCAGGTGTGCTTGTATTTTTCTCTGTTCCCTCACCTATCCTGGAGCAGACACCTCTGCTATCAAAGGAATTGGGAACCCAGCTCTTAAAATGAGCTAAACAGTAAAGAGAGTCATAAGCCTGGAAAGATCCAGTTTATCTATTCTATTGGAAACACTTCCAGATGAGCAATGGCAGCCAAACACAATGCCACCTTGCATTCCTGGCCCGTTGCAGTCAGAATTTTGTTGTGGTTGTCGGTGGGACAGGATGACACCAAGTGCTGGTGTGAAGGGCTGAGGCACTTGTTTTCACACCCATAGTAGGCAAGTAAGCAATACTTGTCCTTTAATTGCCACTAGAAACTTGACTAGCAAAGCTGATCTACTAAATATATCACAGGCCAGATTTGGCTTTGGTTGAAGAGGACCCATTGCTGCTGAAATTAATTAATTATCATCAAGGTAAAATTAAATTCTCTGGAAGGAGCCAGAGCAGTTGGTTCAGCAACTAATTCTGTCTTTGGCCTACTGGAAGGCAGAGGTTGTATATGATTACATGAAATAGGACTGTGTAACACCTGATGCTCCAGAAGATGGACTTGCCTCTTATGCAGTAGAACGAGCTGCTTGGTGACGGCTGCACCTTCTGTTCGGTGGTAGCTGCACAGCCTCAGCTATGCACAGTGTTGGGGCCTGGGAAGGAATTAGTTACAGAGCTCATGCAAAAGAGCAGCAGCTTCCATTGCCTGTCATGTGCCATTAGCAAAAAATACTTGCACGAAAATGTCTAATGTGTTACCACCTAGATTTATGGTGGTGCAGTGTTCCTCTTAGTTTTCTCTTTCCATCTTCTTACTCACTTTGGAAGTCATGTATGGGATGTTAATTTTTGCTTGAACAATTGCTCAGGAGATGGTATGAGGAGAGACTGAGAGGTTGGTTGTTGTCTCAAGGGGCTTGTAGCTTAGGTATAACAGAAACAGCGTCAGCTAGGAAAATACAAGGAAAAGAATGGCACAGTTAATGCTTGGCAGGCCAGATCAGGGGTTTAGTAGTACCTGTAGCCCTTCCTGTTGTAAGAAGGTGTTATGGTTAAAGGAGAGGTTTAGAAGAAACTTAAAAGAATATATTGTATAGAAGCTCACAGGGGGTTCTTTCCCCCAGCACCCTTCCCTTGCACTTCGAAAGGGCTCCCGCACCTAATGTGTGCGCAGAGGCGATCAAGGGCAAGTGACAGAAAAGTCAAGAAGGAAAGAAAGGAGGAAGTGCTGCATGTTAGGGATGCAATTTAGGAAGAAATACCTGGGGAGAAGGCAAAGGAACTGAAGACTAACTAGAAAGGAGTTGTGAAAAGACATGTAGGATTTCAGGGTTTGGAGGCCTTCAGGATGAAGAGTACAGGCAAATGAGGATGAAGAGAGGTGGAGGATGCAACTCCTCCAGGACTTTCCCCCCCCAAAGCGGAGGGAGCACATGAGTGGAAGCAGCAGAGGGTGAGATTAAGGCAAAACAGGCACTGTCAGCAGGGAGAGGCCAGTAACAGGAACGAAGGGCAAAACAGTTCGGAGCACCCCGCAGGGAGACTGCACAACCTCTTCCCGCTGCCCAGCACTGCTGCTGCGCAGTACCCGGTGTGCTGCTGCCTGTTCCCACCAGCCTGTCATCGCTCGGAAAGCCTGCTCTTGCTCTCAGTAGCGAGAGCTTTTTGGGGAACACGGACTGCTAAAGTTGGTATGATTTCTCTCTTTCTGTAGTGTGAAGCAAAGAAGTATATAAAGAAGTAGGAAGGTTTCAGATGAACTCCCTCTATTATGAGCCATTTCTTAACAGCCAGGACAGGAAAAAAAAAAATGCCACGTATACACTGAATTTAATGCATACATGTGGAGTTGCCAACCTTAGGGTTTTGAGCAGCTTTATGTATTAGTAAATCTGTTCTGCACATTCCTCTGCACAAACTCAGATGTTAAAAATGAGACCTGTAGTAACTGTTACAAGTCCTTTCTTTACAGTGGCCCTTTCCTGCTCAGAGATCACAATTTCCTTTTGCTTGAAGCTACATACATTCACATGGTTTAAATTGGAGTTTATCCCCCATGCTTTTAGATGTGATTGCCTTCTGTGCAGGTTAAAATTCAGCTAGCTGGTAAAGCAGGGGCTTTTGCTAAACCAGCAGATATGCTATTACATGGCTCTGGGAAAGTTGCAGCACAGGAAGAAAAGGAGAGCACAAGAAGTATGCTATGGAATTACACTCTTAAGTATGTAAAGAGAACCAGTTACAATGATACCACGTTCCAGGCTTGTTACCATCATGGATTTATGTGATGCCATTTTCTAGTTTCATTATATTTTTTTGTCAAGAAAAATAAATACCTGCGCTGGAACTTCAATACTTCATAAAGCCTGGAAAAAGAGAACGATGGAGTATTCTTTTGGATTCCTTTGGATTCCTTTCTCACATTACTTTCCTTTCTCTTCTTTTCTAAGTCTACTACCATGGCTGCTTTTCCTTCTAAACAGCCTTATTTGGCAGATACATAAGTAAATGCATGTTTAAAACAAATACTGTTATGCAGCTGTTTGTACCCCAGGTTCTTCCACTAGAGTGATATCTATTTGCAAAGCTGTAACAGAAATATTCTTGTTATAATCAAATACTTTAAAGAGCCCTGATGTGTGCACGGAAATTAAAGCATAAGTTAAGAATTCTTGTCTACTTCTACTGCTGAAAGATTACATCTTCTCTCTGTGTGCCTGTCATGTGTGTCCTGCATAATTGCAGCCTGGGGGTCAAAGAATGGACAGAGCATCCATGTGGAAACTAAAAAATAGCAGGTTCAGATGTGTTGCTGATGAAAACAAGGTTTTTGTGGTAATGGAAATAAGGGAGTGTCGTGGATTGGTTGATACGAGTCGTTTGGGTCCATTCGTTTCCTAGTGGGTAGATATTCATGTGACAGAACCTACTGGTGTGGTTGGTAGAAATGGTTGGTGTCAACAGAGACGCTGACTCTGAACAGTCATGAAAAATGAATTGGCGCTCTTACTCTTGGAGATGGGTCTCCCTGAGCCAAGGCTGATGCACACTGGCAGGGAACGATGCATAGGCAACTTGCCCTATGCTGCGTATCTGTTGTGACAGCAAATAATTGGCTTGTTCTCTAGTCTTGTCAGTCTGATGCTTTTCATCAGCACCAGAAAGAGGAAAAAAAAGGAGAACCACAATTAAAAAAAAAAAAAAAAATGTGGCTGGATATGTGTCATTTCTAGATTGCCACGGAGACTGTCACATTAAGGTTAATGTCTGAATAGCTTAAGCTCCCCAGAAATGAAAAGTCAGGTACAGAAACTTGTGCTAAATTTATCACCACAAGTGATGGTAAGAACCAGAACCTGTCTAGTGAGTTACAAGGTTGCCTTCCTTTACAGGGATAAATTAACTACATTATAGTCCACATAAATTGCATTTATACCACACAGATTTGTTAGGCCTGTATATCAGGAAGCACCGTCTTCCCTGCTAATGCCAAAGTTGCTTTGGCCTTTCCAGAGCTTGGCGTACTGGAGCATAATCCAGCTATTTGTCTGCTCTTTCTCCAGCACTGGCATCTTGTATTTGATAGTTTTGTTTGCCCGGTGACTGTGTTTTCCTGTTGTTCTGGCCTTTTTGCTTCCTTTCTATGTAAGATAGGGTGACAGTGATTCGTGATGCCTTCTGTATTTGACAGGGATTCTTTTAATCCCATTGCTGAAATATCTGTACAACTATGTAGCACTGAATTTGTTCACTAAAATATTCGTTGATGACTGGAAGGGAGACAGGTTGGGCTGGAGGAGGGAGAACAGGAAGGGAAGTCTCGACTGGGCTCTCAGTTGCTTGCATTTGAACCCATAAGCTTCTCTGCTGCATCCTCTGGCTTTACTTTTGGGCCACTTAGACCAGCAGACTTCACTGTGTCATCTTTCACTTCTGAAACAAAGCAGGTCAGATGCTAATCCAGCCTCATTGTGTTAGAAAGGGGTCAGTAACAGAACTCTGCTTAATACCCTGAATGCTGGGAAGTGGGCTTCCTGCTCTGAAGTTTGTGGGTCAGGCCCTCTTGCAGCCTGCAGGCAGTGTACTTGATTCTTTCTTTCCGTTGCACACCGTCTCATGGCATGTATAGTCTTGGAAGACTTCTTCCTCCTATGTACTTGGTGCACAAAGTCAGGCTGGATTTGGTTTTCACCCATGCTATTAGATTACTATTGCCTTGTTTTGCCCTCCTGCCTCTTACTAAGCTGGTTCTTTTCTTTGTCCCTTCCCAGAGGTCTGTTCATCTTTTTCTCTAAGAGAAGCGATTAGCTCCTGAGAATCTCTCTCCCTCTGCACAACAGTCCTGACAGTCATAGAATTGTTTAGGTTGGAAAAGACCTTTGAGATCATCAAGTCCAACTGTTAACCTAACCCTGCCATCCCACCACTAAACCATGTCCCTAATCAGCTCGCCTGCCTGGTCACTAAGCTGGTTCTTTTCTTTGTCCCTTCCCAGAGGTCTGTTCATCTTTTTCTCTAAGAGAAGCGATTAGCTCCTGAGAATCTCTCTCCCTCTGCACAACAGTCCTGACAGTCATAGAATTGTTTAGGTTGGAAAAGACCTTTGAGATCATCAAGTCCAACTGTTAACCTAACCCTGCCATCCCACCACTAAACCATGTCCCTAAGCAGCTCGTCTGCCTGTCTTTTAAATACCTCCAGGAATGGGGACTCAACCACTTCCCTGGGCAGCCCGTTTCAATGCTTGACAACCCTTTTGGTGAAGAAATATTTCCTAATGTCCAACTTAAATCTACCCTGGCGCAACTTGAGGCCATTTCCCCTCATCCCATCGCCTGTTACCTGGGAGAAGACCAACCCCCACCTCACTACACCCTCCTTTCAGGTAGTTGTAGGGAGTGATGAGGTCTCCCCTGAGCCTCCTTTTCTCCAGACTGAACACCCCCAGTTCCCTCAGCCGCTCCTCATCAGCCTTGTGCTCCAGACCTCTCACCAGCTTTGTTGCTCTCTTCTGGACATGCTCCAGCACCACAAGGTCTTTCCTGAAGTGAGGGGCCCAAAACTGAACACGATATTCAAGGTTATATTCTCTGGCCTGCCAGCAAATAAACAGACATTTACTCCAACTTTTGCCTTCCCCTAGCTTGCTCTCCCGCTTGTCAGTCTCTCCTTTAGCACCTGAACTCCACAGTGCACTGAGTATAGGTCTGGCGGGGGGGAATGTTTCCAGGAAGCAAATCCCCTGCTGCTTCGATGAGCAGGGTTATATATAGCCTGCATGATGCACCGAATGCACTGCAAGGATTACTTCGTGTGAGTAAGGCCTCAACATTAGCTCTGTGCCCAGTCTAACTTCACTTAAAGACAAAGATGATTTTGAGAGAACCTGGAAGAGAAGAATGAAGATGCTCAAACACAGGGTAACCTGGTTTAGAAGGAAATCTTGAATGGATGGGAGTTGTTTAGTTGAAGAAGAGGAAACTGAAGAGGAATGATAAAATGAATGTAAAAGGCAGTTGTTGAAGATAATAAGCTTCTCCCTATATCTGTGAAGGATTGGATGAGAAATCATGTGCTTAAGATACAGCAAGAAAGAGGATGGTAGTTCATATGCAAAGGTTTATAATGGTAAAGTGAGTAAAGCCTGGTATACATCCTTCAGAGGTTGTAGTGTTTCTGGCATCAGAGGTCTTTAAAAACAGACTAGGCAAATATCTCTTGGGAGTGATTCAGAGAAAGTAGATTCTGCCTGGGGAATGGAGATTGGTTGGACGGCCTCTCCAGTTCAACCTGAATGATCCTCTAGGTTTGTTACTTGTTGTCGTAATGGCACTGGGTTTTGCTTCCAGCTGCATCTCTCTATCGGTGTCAATGACATCTCGATTTGCAAGAATTGGTGTGTAGCTTGGCCTTTCCTCCAGGCTTGTTAAATAACAAGAACCTTTGGGGTGACTTGCCACGTTTTTTTTTTTTTCTGTTACAACTACATTTAGGGTTTTGAGACAGAAATACTGTGTAATTCTGGCAGACAAGACCTGGTACCATTTTCATGGGTTTTCTTCAAGGAAACGTACAAGTACTTTCCAATTGCTATACATATAGGTACAAGTTTTCAGTCTTTTCCTGGAAAACAGAAAGCACTTCAAAACTGGGTCCCTCTAAGCCAGTGTAGCTAAAGCAAGTAGTTGTATTTGTGCATTTTTCCCTGTGACAAAGTAATTTCTGGAGGATAACGCTGCAGCTATGGTGATTACATCTTTACTTCAGACTGCAGGAAGAATGATAAGAAAAATAAGCTTAGGTAGGCTGTGGAGGAAAGGCTGCTGTGAGGACTGGATTAAGCTGCACATGGCAGGGGGAGAAGTGGAGGCTGCTCTTGTGGGGTACTGAGTGACACCAAGGTCTGTGGCAGGGGGGGAGAGGCAGGAGGCTGAATTTCCAGCTGGAGCAGAGAGCTGAGCAATGTCAAGAGGTGGGAGAGCAGTGAGGGACTTCAGCTGATCCTAGTGGAGCACAGCTCAGAGGTGGTGCGTGCTTCTGTTCAGAGTGGGGTGATTCCTAGATGTCCACTGGATCTGCTGGTATTTCCACTTTGTTGGGAGAGTAGTATCCTAGTCCAGGCTTGGTGAAAAAGGTTGACTTCTTTTAATACCTTGCAGCTGGGATGAGCAAAAGGCACTTAAGATATCTGAACTGTAACAGCAGGAGGTAGCTCTTTAAACTGTCAGGCTCGGTTTTACTCAGGTGCCTGTTGCCAAAGCTCATTCCTGACATTCAAATGTAATGAAGTTGGAACAGTGACAGCGCACTGTGAAATCCCCCTTTGAGAGTTCTGGTTATTTTTGGCATTTTCTGCCATGTCCCCTCCATCCAAGGCTGTAGCTGCACACTGTCCAGGTTGCATTACTGCGCTCTCATGTTCCTGTCAGGTCAGCCAGCCACTACAGCCCCAGTGTGGGATATCCAGCAGCTTTCTGCAGGATAGCAATACTACTGACTGGTAGGAGGCTGATGCTGCACCTCAGGTGTTCATTTGGAAGATGATTCAGAACATCTGTGTAAGAAATTAGGCATGGGCAAGACAGAGGGGACTTCACGTTCCCCTTCTAATGACAACTTTTAGGAACAACTTGAAATTGCCAATGCACTGTGTTGTCTATGTTTAAAGTGTCCAGACTGCATCTCTAGGTATCACATTCCTTAGAGGGTAGCCCCAGAGTAATCTTGAGTTGTGCAGCATCTTGATGACTTTAAGTACACAGTGGCAAAGCAGGTGTGACCTGACTTTGAAGCAAACTCCACCTTATTCAATCTAGACACATATTCCTCTTCTGACGTAGTGCCCACATTGGGCAGTCGCTTCATGGGCTCTATAAATGCAAGGCATGCAGACAAATCTGTGTGTTCAGATCTCAGGAGCGACTCCTGTAGAGGGAACAGTGAGTTGCACTAGATGGAATGTGAAACTGCTTCTAGGTTCAAAAGATGCAGTTTGCTATTTCTGATATGTTTTGACAGGTAAGTGGTATCTCAACCAGTCCTGGATGTTGCCAGGAGACACCTCAGGTATAATTAGGGAGCGTAGGCTGCAGTTCAAAGCTGGCTGTTGTTCATTTGTTCTGCTGCTGTGGCAGATGGGCTTTGAGTCACAAAGACGTCGCCAAGGTCTCTACTGTCTGTCCATAGATCTCCATAAGGTGTTGGTTTTATGACCATGAAGCTTGCAATGGTTAGACATCCATCTACCTACCTCTAAGGCTGCCTCTTGCCACATGATCCATGACTACTGCTCAGCAGAGAGAGAAGAACATTATGCCCTTGTAATGAACAAGATGGTCGTATTTAAGAATGCCCTGATGCGATAGATCTTATTCACACCTTAATCAGGCAACGGGTGAACTTTACTTTCTGGGTATGATGCAAAATCCACTTGTGTAGCAGTGAAGGAGTGATGGTCTTGTGGATGGGAAGATTTTTTGATTCGCGGGCTGGTTACGTATGCTGTCTGGCAGGTTGGCTGCCAATAAACTCTGGTGAAAACTTGGCCTTCTTGAAATCAGTAGGTATGAGTCTGTCCTACACACATCTCTGTGATCACCCCTGTGCACAGATGTCCAGGTACTTGCGCTTGCTGAGCATACGTACTTAACAAAGCCTCATTTATTGCATGCCTTTAGCAGACTGATTTCCAGCAGCCTTTGAAAACTAGTGTATTAAATGTGATATGGGCCAGCCAGGGAGAGGGAGGAGGCACATACTATATGTTATAAGAGGTAGTGTTTCCAAGAATTTCTTCTCCCAAGCTTAATCTTTTTGTTTGTTTGTTTACAGAAAAAAAATGTGAATGATCTGAAATTAAATTTGCATCTGCTTGATGGAATGGGGAACCACTTTGTTTATGTTTTCCAGATTAAATTAAGTGAATGTTTTTTCTGTTAATTTTGCTTTTTATATTTCAAAGACAAGCTCCTGATTAAATTTAGGTGAACTTGGTTCTGAAATACAATTTTGAAACAGAAAATCCAAGCTCTGTAGAAACCAGTGTGGAGGCCAGATAGCCTTATCAGCTGCTTTTTAGCTCTGACCTTATCAGACCTTTTGAAGCCATCTTTCTTCCAGCCCTCCAATATGAGAGTTTATTAAGCTGGGCTGAAAATAGGACTGTTTCCATACTGGACCTAGGAAGAACCTCAGAACTTGGAGTTTTGGGGTACAGTGCAGAACTTCTGCAGCAGTCTAACCCTGCAGAGGAGATGGTCCTAGCACAGTCTTGGCTGCTTTGTGTGGTACTGCTGGAATGGTGCTGCTCTGCCCTTCTGGGCTGCCACATCTAGAGAGGATGCGTAGAGGTATATGTGTTGGCTCCATGTGGAGCTGTCTGGCATCTGACAGTTAGTTTGCATTTGTCCCAAGCTATGTTACAATGCACTAGACTGTCTCCAGAAGTGGGTTTCCATAAACAGACTGTAAATTTTGAATCACCTTGACTTGTCTGTTTTGTTTTTTTTTTTCCTTTTTATAGGAGGAATGGTGGTAGAGGATTTTTTTTTTAATAGTGATCAGCTATCTTAAGCAAGCTGGAAAAGTGCATTGCACGATAGACACGAGGTCCTCTGATTTTACTGCTGCATGATTGCTTGTGCTACTCCTTGATCAATGGTGTTTCTATTTGAAGGGAGCAGAACTCATTAAATTGTAGAGTGATTTAGATGGGGGGAGGGGGAGCTCTGCAGGTCTTCTGGTCCAGCTTCAAAGCTGGGTCAAGCTGTGATGTTAGATCAAGTTGCTCAGAGCCTTGGCCAGTCAAGTTCTGAATACCTCCAAGAACAGAGATCCCCCAACCTCCCTGGGCCCCCCGACGCAGCAGTTGATCACCTTAACTGTGAAGGACTTTCCCCCCCTCCTTTATACCTGACTGTAAAGTCCCTTGGTGCAGCTTGTCTGTCATTGCCTGCCAACAAGGTTGGTGCTTGTCAGTGAGACCTGACACCCCTTTCTGTGATGATGACTACTCATAAGCATAGGGGGATAACAGATAAGGGAAGGCAAATAACGCCTCCCTGAGCTATTACTATTCCTGAACAGGGCCAGCAGCTTCCAGTTTGAAGGCTGCACAGTGAAAGTAAGATTCATTTTCTGCCCGTCTCCCTGTTTCATTAAATTCCTGGTCTCAGCAACAGATTCATTTTGGACTATTTACTGTTCTTGTTGCCATCTTTGTCATTGGAATGGGATATCAGCATGTTAATGCCTCATATAACCCATGAATGATGGTAGAGCACTGTCGCTCTTTGACATTTTCAATGCTCTGTAATTTCATTATCTGGCCATTCTTCCCTTTCCCTGCAGTGTAGTGTGTCTGACATGGTGATTGCCACTTGTAATGTCTTTTTCTGCTACTACTTCCAAAGATTTTTCCTCTGTCATTCTGGGTGGTTCCTCTTTACCAAAAGGAAGGTAATTTTTCAGGTTGAAAAGAACTTTCTCTTACGTCCTCAAACTATATTTTTTTTTTCTTGTGACAGAAATAATCAATCGCTACTTCTTTGCAATTTTCATCCTGGAGGATTTTATAGTACTGCGTTAGATATATCAGCATCGCTCTTCACTGTAACACGGTCACTTTCTGAGCGAAACAGGGGAGCTCTATAATAGAGAACCGCTAGTTCTGCTCTTGTGCTTTATGCGTCTTATTTCTTTGGGTACCCTGATGTCTACCTGAAAATTCTAATACAAGCCAAACACTTGACAGTTCTTATTGTGAAAATGTGTTTTGAAAAGTGTGTTAAAATAGCAGAATGTTTAAAAAGTGTCTCCTCATTCAGCTAGGGGCATAGAAATGCCGTGGTTTATTGCTCTCCGTGGTCCACTTCAGACAATCATCTTGGCATTTCTCCGCTTCCTCATTATTGCAAAGATGGAGGACAGTCGCAGTGCCCTTGACTTTTCTTTTCCTGTCTTCCTGTGGTACGTTACAAAGTTTGTGTGTGTGTGTGTGGTGTGGGTTTTTGGTTTTTTTGTGGGATTTCGTTTGTTTTGTTTTGGCTTTTGTGGTGAAGGTCTGAAGTTTGTCCAGGGGAGCTGAGAAGTATCTTGAGATTTGCAGGGTGGGGACACATGAGGTTTTGTGGATTGCTCTAGACAAAATGTTGTCCCTTCTAGTCCTGCCTTCCTATGGTAGTGTAACAAGCTCATGGAGTGAGCGTGTGCAGGTGACTGGTTGAAATCCTACTTGCTCAGCTATTTGGCAAATGTCTCTGGGTATCAAAGATAATAGAGATCGGGGCTTATTTTGGAGAAGTGGTTAGGGCACTCATTGAATGCTTATACTAAACAAGAAGATTATGACCAACATTAGAAAAAATTCAGAATTTTGTAGTGTGTGTAAGAGTGGGATCAAGGGGCTGGAAATCATGAAGGGTTTCTCAGCCATGGGCATGTTAGTTTTTACTAGAAGTTTTGGAAGAGTGGTAGAAGCAAGTTCAGAAGAAACTTCTCTGAGGGATACAAAGTCAGAGATGTAAAACCCAAGAAGCTTGATTTGTACCTGCTCTTTACCTTTGTCCCTGGCTTGAAAGACTTCTTAAAACTGTTACTGAAGTCATTACCCATGTGCTGGTAACTGTTCTTACAGTCTGAAAGGGCTTTTCATGGAATGCTTGGGCTTAAGGGGCACCATCTCCTGAGTTCCAGCTCTGTCTTGTCATTTGGAAAATCATTTCACCTTTTCTTTTCTTGTTTTTTAAGAAGCAGATGATAATATTTACTGATCTAACATGTACAGGCTTGAAGACTTCTGGTTTCATCACTTTGGATCTGCTGAAGTTCTAATTAGTGCTAAATGTTGCTGTTTCTGCTCTTGCACATAAATTTCTCGCGATGGCATTACTGACTATTCTGGGCATGAATATGATGCCATTGTGTTGGGCGCTGGACTGTGACACCTGTAAGAATTTAAATTTATTCTGGATTGTGGAATACTTGTTATGCTTCCTGTGTCTGCAGATCTCCTAATCTTCTTTCTCCCTCCCTTTCAGGCACATCTGAGTTCTTCTTGTACACTTATTACTTCTCCATTCATTTTGAACTCTCCAAGGGGCTGATGGAGTGCATGGAGATTTACTGAGCAGTGGAAATACAGCTTGGTATTTGGAGCCATGGCTGACATTGTTTCTAGCAAGGGCATTTCACTAGCCACAGCCTCATGCCAGAGCCCCTGCCCTAGTGCAGGCCACACTGAGGGGCTGTCCCTCTGTTGTGGTTTAACCCTGGCCAGCAACCAAGCCCCACCCACCCGCTTTCTCACTCCTCCCACAGTGGGATGGGGGAGAGAATCGGTAGAGTAAAAGTGAGAAAGCTTGTGGGTTGAGATAAAGACAGTTTAATGGGTAAAGCAAAAGCTGCATGTGCAAGCTAAGCAAACCACGGAATTCATTCCCTACTTCTCATGGGCAGACAGGTGCTCAGCCATCTCCAGGAAAGCAGGGCTCCATCACGCGTAACAGTGACTTGGGAAGACAAACACCATCCCCCTCTTCCTTCTTCTTCCCCCAGCTTTTATTGCTGAGCATGATGTCATATGGTGTGGGATACCCCTTGGGCCAGTTGGGGCCAGCTGTCCTGGCTTTGCTCCCTCCCAGCTTCTTGTGCACCCAGCAGAGCATGGGAAGCTGAGAAGTCCCTGACTAGTTTAAGCACTACTCAGCAATAACTAAACCATCAGTGTGTTATCAACATTCTTCTTGTACTAAATCCAAAACACAGCACTAGGCCAGCTAGTAGGAAGAAAATTAACTGTATCCCAGCCGGAACCAGGACACCCTTGCACTGGAGCTGCCAGTCCTTGGGCTGGCGGTGTTGCCACGTGTCCCTGCTGGGGTATAGCTGAAGCGGTCATAGTGCACAGACACGTGATGGGGAGCATTCAGTGAGTTGAAAGATCTGATTTACTGAATGAATATTTAGAGTGAAATCCATCCGTGCATATATGGCCAAAGGACTTCTGAGGTAGAAAGGGGGGCGTGAGTCTACATACCTGTGTAGGGAGCAAAGGGAAGAGGTGAGGCTGAGGGCACTGCTATGGACAAGAGCTGGCAAGGACTACCTGGGTGGAGGGGAGAACTGCTGGTGAAGGCTGTTAGCCAAAGAAGGTCAGTCTCTATATGCTGCTGCTTTGTAGCAAAAAGGGACCAACTCGCTGTTAGCCAAAGAAGGTCAGTCTCTATATGCTTTGTAGCAAAAAGGGACCAACTGTCCCCTCTCTTGACTGACTGGAGGGGAATCCAAAGGAGACCAGGCTCCTTGGACTAGCTTTAACCTTTTTAAAGAGAGGAAACATTTACATTTCATGTCTAGAAAAAGCTTTATGAAACCGAGTTCTCAGCCACTCTGAGTAGTCTTGCTAAAGAGGCTCTTGCTTTACAGCTTTAAATCTATGTTGGACAGAGTATTAGCAATTATCCCATAGGGAACAATCCTGTATTTTTTTGGATGAGCTAATAGGCCTCTTGCATCTCTAATTTCTATTGTGCTGTGAAGATGTGGATGATTGTTATTAAAGGCCGTGAGAAGCAACTGGTCAGCTCATTGCCAAACTGCTATAATTCATGGGTGTTATACATGGGCTGCAGTTTGCTTAACACTGCAATCCGTGTATTCTAAATTGTTTCCATAGTGCTTGGCCAATGAAATTACAGGTTTATTATGTTCGTGCGGATCTCTTGTTTAATCAAGAATGCCACGCGTGCTGTGAATGCTAAGCTGTTGCTCTAAAAATACCCCTTGTTCTCTTGATGTAAGAGCATGTGAATCAAGTTGGTTTTATTTTTCCTTTATGTCTGAATGTAAATCCAGTATTCTTGAACGTGATGGGCTCATAGCATCTGCAAGTACTAGCAATAGCTGTTCAAGAGTGCTCTGTGCCATTCTGACTGAGGTGTTGCTAATTTGGGGTATCTAACATGTCCCGAGTCGATTTTCTGTCGTCTTTATTGGGAGGAGAAAAAAATAATGCAGTGGAGTTTAAAACTGTTATGTAGCTGCATCTATGGTTAAAAACAGATGTGTGTTAGACAGTTGTCTCTGCATGTGTGTAAAACAAAACAAAAAAAGACACATTATGAGGTGTACAGAGGTTTGGGAAGTAGAAGTCAAAGACTTTAAATGGAGTTCTGAGTATATTTTAAAAGTCACTCTCTGAATTCAGGGAACTAAGAACTGAGGTTGGGGTTTTTTGTTTTGTTTGTTTTTGTTTTAAATCATCACTGGCCTCCAAGACCTGGGGCTTTAAGAAAAACAAAATGCAACAGTCCATGAGAGATAAATTGAGCTCTTTGATACAGCGGTGCTCTGGCAGCTTGGTTCAAGTCTGAGCCCCTGATGCCTGTTTGTCCTAGCATCAATTTTCTAATGAGAGCTGTTCCGACTGCGGAAGTCTTGTGTGGGGTCTGTGGAGCTTTTGGAGTCAGTCTTGTGCTGGTGTAGTTACTGGAGAAACCTGTATTGATTGCCTTTAGAAAGGCTGGAATGGAGAGTACCTTCGTTCTGCTGTGTTGTATATGTGAATTTACAACAGGTTACGCTGTTCCAATAACTAGGTTTGCTGAAGATTATCTTCGGAGCACTTGCTGTCAATTCTGCTCTAAAAGGGCCCAGAGAAATGTTTCTGGTTTGGGAGGTGCTTTATAAGTAGTATGTAGGTGATCACCCTTGTGAAAGGACAGTCGTAAAACAGCAAGGGCAAAATGGGCCTTTGGATTTGCTCTTTAGTCTGCCACAGCTACTTAAAAGGCCTGCTGCTCACCTCTTCCTACCCATGCACCTTGCTAAGTAAGACAAAGAACCTGTACAGAGTTGACACCCTGGCGCCATTAGCTTGGATCAGTCCTCTGGTCCCCACTGTGCTTCAGCCTCTGGTAACATTTGGAGCTCTCATCCTTTGCCAGCTCAAGATTTACTCATGAAAAAGCATGTGGCTGTTTGTCTTAGAACTTGATTTCCCATTTGGAGTGGGTACTTGTCATGATGAACTTCTGTACAGTCACAAAGGCAGAACAGAAGACTTTTGGATCTAGCTTATGTTATAGTCCTCTGTTTTGGAGGCTGCTGTGGTGTCCCGATCCAACGTCAGGGAGGTTTCGTTACAATCCCAAGGATGAGATTAAGACGCTAAATTGGGTCAAATGTTGTACAACCGTTCAGCTTTATTTTCAATGAACAGAGAGAGAAGAACCAGATAGAGAGGCAACAGGGAGGGCGGGGAAGAGCAAAGGGAAGAAAAGGGAAGGAGAAAGGGAGAGAGGTAGAGAGGGAGAGAGTTTAAGCCGGGGAGGAGAGGGTTGCAGGGGGAATCTAGCTACCATCTCTCCAAGTCCAGCGATGTTCCATCAGCTTCGTCTGTTATTTCCAAGCGTCTCAGGCTTCATTGAAGCAGATTCCAGGAGATGCATGAGGAGGAGGAGAAGAAGCCGCCTCCTAACAGGAGCGCGCGCAATCTTTTTGTAGAGGTCCCATGCTCATGCGCAGAGTGCGATTGTGTACGTGCAGTTTGTGCTATACGTATTGTCTCCTCAGGCAGCTGCCTTCTGCTTCTTTGCACTCTGGCCCTTGCGCAAGTGCACGGTGGTACTTGTCTGTAGACCATTAGGGTGGTGTTTTCCGAGGCAGGATATCAAAATTGGGAAGTGGTGGTACAATGGAAATGTTGAGACAAACTTAATTTAGTAATGGTCTTCTACGTGTGTTATCAGAATTATTCTTAATTATGAGTTTGCAGACATGAAATTTGGAGTGGGGTGGGTGGGTTTGTTCACTGAAGGATCACAGCACAGAGAGAAAACTTGCACTGGAACTTGGGGAGATGACATAGCTTTACCTGAAGAGGAATTGGCAAATTTATTCCTTAGTGCCCTATTTCAGATTTTGTGCTCATATATCATGTGAGAATGGGACAATTTCAACCTCAGATAAGCCTTGTCACCCTGCTCTGTCCATACTGCCATCCAGAGAAAACTAGAGACTATTGCTTCTTTCTGGTCTAGGCTTTAGAAAACAGGATGAGCTGGTGCACCTGGCCCATCTCCAGCCCATGTTTTCATTTCAAAGCAGGTGCCAGTCTTAGGTTTTACTGCAGAGTGAGAACAGATGCTAGAAGGACTGCATGGCAAGGAGTGACAAGGGGGTGGGCAGCGTCTGAAGTCCTGCTCCTGTGACTTCATAACATTCATGAAGCTAGGACCTTGTGGTGTGACTGGTGAGGGAGGGAGAGGAGTTTATTCTGATGGAAATCCAGGGCTCTTGAGACAGCTTCATTCTCCTCTTTACTATCACAGACCTCGCATAATGGCCATTACAGATGTTGTTTAGTCAATTTGTGTTCTTCCTCTGTCTGGCTGCACAGCCATTCCCTGTTATATTCTTCAAAGAGCAGAAGGATTTTTGCAAGTTTTGAGAAACTTCTGACACTCAACTGAGAACGTGCCAGTGCAGGGGTAGTCGGTGGGACTATTCATGTTGTTTAGAGCCCTTCTGCAGTGCTGGGCAGTTCTTGATATCTCAGTGCAATGTGGAAGACAGCCCTACAGCCCATGTATGTGAAGTTCCCTGAAGGTCATCTGGAGACCCAGCAGAGCTACAGAGTGTTTTCATAAAATCTTTTAAATACCTCCAAGGATGGGGACTCTACCACCTCCCTGGGCAGCCCATTCCAGAGCCTGACAACCCTTTCAGTGAAGAAGTTTTTCCTAATATCTAACCTAAACCTGCCCTGGCGCAGCTTCAAACCATTCCCCCTCGTCCTATCATCTGTTACCAGAGAGAAGAGGCCGACCCCCTCCTCACTACAGCTTCCTTTCAGGTAGCTGTAGAGGGCGATCTGCAGTGCTGGGCAGTTTTTGATATCTCAGTGCAATGTGGAAGACAGCCCTACAGCCCATGTATGTGAAGTTCCCTGAAGGTCATCTGGAGACCCAGCAGAGCTACAGAGTGTTTTCATAAAATATGAGGCTCCCTTTTCTACCTCCAGGTTTTGTGTCCCAGATGTTCTTATGATGATGAAGAGAGCCAATGCAGGTGCTGGCAGAGCAATGCACTGAGCCTTCTGTTTAAATCTTTTGTCATGCAAGAGTGAAAGGAATCTATCTCCTGGGTTATCCCAAAACCTGATCTTAAAAGCAGTCCCAGCTTAAATGTCAGTCAGCAGTCCCAGTTGTCATAACCATGATTCTTATGAGGAGGGATATAGACAGTGGCTTGAAATAAAGACTGTGCTTCATTTTCTCTGTTGGCTAGAGGGCAGGAATATTTCAGGTCCAAACAAAGAATTATTTAGGTTCCTAGGTAAGAGAAGGAGAGTGATCTCACAAGGTCAAACCTTCTGAAAGTTTTCTACTGCAGTGAGGGCTGCAGAGTTGAGCGAGTAGGCATTTTCATCTGACCAACTGCCCCTGGGGCCCAACCAACCCTAAAAGGGTTGCAGAAGCCAACAGCACTTTGGATTTTTGCAGTAGTGATTTGCCTCTTTTATACAGTCCATGTGCATAATGTGGAGTCTGTACTTCTGAGTTTCCTACTTTTACACCTTTGAAATTCTCAGCCATAATGTTGCATTAAAGGAGATTTGAATTCAAGTTCCTCTATTTTTCTCAGCTTCTTTTTTTTTTAAGTAACGGAACACTTAAGTCTGTAAGAAAAATTGCCTTTGACAGCTTTAACTGCGCCGTTCCACATCTCCCCATGTAGACATTAGCACAAGGTATTTCTAAAGTGGGAGAAAAGATAATTTCTTCCAGAGGTCAAAAACAGATGAATGGATTTTTTTTTTTTCTTAATTTGCCCCCCAAAATTGCAATATTGGGTCAACACCAAAAGTTGCAATTTTATTCTGGCTCCTGACACATTCCTTCATGCTCTCCTCCTGCCCCAAAAGTTGCTGCCAGTCTTCAGAGGACAGTGTTTTGTTTTTTTTTTTTGGGGGGGGGAGGGGGGGAGGGGAAGAAAGTTTAATGGTTTGTTTTGGTGGTTTTTTTTTTTTTTCCCCTCCTTCCTACAGGGTCAAATTTTAAGCAAATGTGTTTTACCTGTCTTTAGGAAATACTCAGATGGAGAAAAATGTTCGCTCTGTATTATCTGTATCTTTCCTCTAAAGTTTTATTACCTTTGGCAGGCACAGAACTGGTAACTGGCTGCTTTGGAAGATGGGTTATCTGGCTTGAGTGACAAACCAGAGCTCTGAATTGGGGGTTCAGGTCCCGCTTCTGCCTTGACTCTCCCTCTCAGGTCCTGGGTATATCCCAGGGCTAAGTCCATGGAGTGTGGCTGGTGTTGCCTGTTGCTGCCTGGAGGAATCCGTATCCCTCAGTTAGGTTCCCATGGTAGGGCATCTTGGGGGCCTGTGCTTTCAGCTGACATGGATGGAGACATCCCATCAGTCCCTTGAATTCAGAGTTTTGAAGTCTTTACGTGGCCAAGCGTGAAGGAGGAGAAACCCTGGTGTGTTCCTTCTGCTAGGCAGGCAGCGCAGCATCTGCTCGTGTTCCCCGCTCCGCTTGCTAGGATGCTGCTTTATCTCTGGGTGAGGCTATTTACAGGCGAT
>NW_009260407.1:3404825-3406024 GCF_000687185.1 Egretta garzetta | reverse complement strand
AACTGCAATCTGAAATAGTTAAATATGAGTTGGAGGCAGAGTTGAACTCCATGGCACCTGCCGACTGTGAATGTCCATCAGCTGGCTCATATAGTTCTTCGGGTTATCAGGCAGAAACCAAACAGCTCTGGCCCCATGGTGCTTCGGGCTGCTCTCTGGAGGGGATGGTGTGCAAGCTTGGATGCCTCATAAAGAAGGGAGAAGGTGAATCTTGAACTTAATCTTCTACCCTCCATTCTGTTGCACATCGTGGAAGCTGTTGCTAGTGCCTTGCATAGGCCAGTTTGCTGTTAGCATACCTGGTCCTCTGGACTGCATTGGAAGAAGGGAAGTTGTTTTAGTGTGCTTAGAGGAAGGAGGGTGTAACATCTGGCTGGCTCAGTGTGGTGGATGTACACAGAGGAATCATTCCCAGCCCAGTTTCTACAAAATACCTAGTGAGCCAGATTTCAGGAAAGTCTGCTTGATTAGGCCCTTCAAAAGAGATAACATCAGGGCTCCAGGGGTGTTTGGCATGAGCAAGAAGCTGCTCTGCACAGGAACAAAGAAAGGAAATTACCCAGAGAGAGTGTGTTTTCACAGCAACAGTTGAAAATAATTTTGCTTAACTACTTAATGATACAACACAAATAACAACAACAAAAAAAAAGCTACGTAGCTATGGCACAATGAGTTCAGGTGCTGGAGTGGTGATGAAACATATGCACGTGATGAATACAGAATAAAAATGAAAATAAATGTAATAAAGATTATTAAAATCAAGAGTAAAGATGAGTTCAAAGGAAGACCAGTAGGAAGAGGAGCTGCTAGGGCAGAGTTTGACCTTACCACAGTTGAGCCACTAAGTTTCAAGGTAGGTTTGGGCATCTGCAGATAGCAACTGCTGCATAAGCATAGGTCCGAGGTCAAAAGAGTGCAGTCAGTTGGACAGACCACGTTTTTATTACCTTAATATATAAGATAATCAGATCATTTCATCTTTGTTGAATCTATAATAACGTAAAAATTATGTTAATTGGCTAGTTAGCACTCAAACTATTGCTTCTGACCTTTTGTCTGTGGAGAGCCCTGCCTGGCTTGTGCTTGCCTCTTACCTCCAGCACTTTCCAATCCTGTATGTCCTGCTCAGCCCAACTGGACCAAATTGTCTGTCATAGTTACTCATATATTCTAAACTATCACTCATTTTTATTTTACTC
>NW_009260407.1:3395470-3404789 GCF_000687185.1 Egretta garzetta | reverse complement strand
TATTTAATTTTATTTATGAATACCTAGGCATATTTAAAGAACTATGGTTAAATCGTGGGTTTATACTAATGACATTACAGTCATTCAAGGTCAGGTAGTAAATGTGGGGGAAAATCTAAGTATTGGACTGTGGTACCTGCAGTAACCACAACAGAACAATTTGTGCATTTTGCCCTTTTTCCTTGCGTGCCTACCCTTGTCACCTGGCAAAGTGCGAAAATCCTTATTTCCCTGGGCTGTTGCGAGGAAGGCAATAAGCCAAAGTTAAGGTACTTGGACTTGTTGATAATAAGGATCCAGCGCCAGGAGTTGAAAGGTCTTTTAACTGGCCATTAAAAGCAGACTCAAGGGCTTGTCTCCCAACAGGTACATCCCTTCCTTTTGTGGTAACACCTGTGGAACTCCAACTTTTGGACTCATTCCCTTGGAGGGAGAAGGATCTTTTTTTCAGAGTAATATTGTTCCAGATTGAATAAACTGTCTCAGAGTAACATTGCCATCACAAATTAATCCCTCTACACGTGGGTGAGCTGGCATCAAAGCTGGGAATAAGAGTGGGGAGGCTCTGACGCCCTTCCCTGCTCTGAGTGCCAGGGCAGTGACCAGACTGCACTGCTGACCTGGTGGCTTCTCCAGCACCCATCTCCTGTTCAAGGCAAGGCTCCATGTCTTAGGGAGCCCGATAGGCGTGTGTTTCTGTGGCATGGCACCTAATTCCCTGCTGCTGTTCTCCTGAGCTAGCAGTGAGGCATTTTCACATGAGCATGTACATCTTTGGGTCAGAGACAAGAGGCTGGAAGGGACTTCAGCAGGTTATCTAGTCCATCTCCTGTCCCTGGGGAGAGAGAGAATCTCTTGCCCATGCTCTGTTCAGCACCAATTATTTGAGTTGCTAATTGGAATCTGAGGAAGATCAGTAATATTTATATATGTATATATATTAGGGGTGGGGGGTGGAGAGAGTGTGTGCGAGGAGTGAGAGTTCCTGAGTAGATCCTGGAGTCTGAAATGGAAGAACAATAAACAGCCTGAATTTTCCTGGAAAAAAAAAACCCCGGCTCTATGGGAGCTTGTTTCTTCTTCCTTTCAGAAATGGCTTAGACACAAAATTCCCCACATAGCGGAGTTTCCTTTATGGAACCAGTCTGTCTTGCCTTCAGTCCTCAAAGAAAACCCTCACCTGTCCTGGCAGTTTATAACATCCCAAAGGCCTGCGCTGTCTTACCTCTGGCAGCCATTTATTTATTTTTTTTTTAATCGAGAGCTGTCCTGTGAAGGTAGTGTACCCACACTTGGAGGTCAAGTCATTCCTTCTTTTCAGGTCCCATGTCAGAAGCTTTAAATGGCCCTTCAGCAGGTATGTGATTCCACAGAGTTAAACTGCTGCACGAAATCTACTGTTTTCCAGATGGTATCAGGAGATAATTGGAACAAAAACAGAGCCAGTAAAGAAACTGGGGCCTTTTTTCATTTTCTTCTTGAACTTGGGTAGAGATGTGCACACAGCAACTTTAGAAGGAGGACAGAAAAGGGGAAAAAAAAGATAAAATTAAATTTCCCAAGGCTTTGGTGGAGGCTTCTTAGCAAAGGGGAAGAATTGGGAGATATGATGCAGCATGGGTTGCTGAATCAAAAATAAATTATGAGTTCTTTGCTATCACCTCTTATAATGTATGATAGGGGACCCTTAAATCGTATCACTACCTGCCAGGAGAGATTGTATTTATGTTTAACTGAGTTACACAGAGAGAAAGCTCAGATTTCTGTTATTTTAAGCAATCTAGATGTCTTTTCTGGTGGGAATGTGAGTTTATGCGCAGCAAGGCCATCCTGAAGAGCTGGGAAAGATTCTGTGGAGCACAACTGTCAGGGGAATGGGTCGGATACCTTGGGGGGGGGTGGTGGTGGTGTGTCTTCTCTGTCTCTGACTTCTCTGCCTAGTGCCCTCCTGGTGTGTCCACCCTCCCCTTCAGTGTGTTTACTTGTAATGGTCTGGAATTCTACTCAAATGTCTCCTGTGTTTTATTGCTGTCCTTAAAAAGGTGACTAATTCACCACACCTTTCCCAGACGCGCTCTCCTGACGCTGTGTGGCTAATAATTCTAATAATATTTAGCTTTTTATGGAGTGATTACCCCCATAACCTCCCCCAAAAGAGGACAAAGACTTTATGATCTGACCTGCTAGCAATGTCTAGGGCTCTACTGCAGCCTCTGAGACAGAATCCAGCTGCTCTTGAAGGGCTGATACCCTTGCTGGAGGCCTTTCTTTTATTTCTTTAGGAAGGAGCTAAGAACGTGGTTGTAATTTGTGTGTGTGTGTATGCACTGAAGGTAAGCATGTAGGTATGCAGGAGGTATATTTGCTGAAACTGAGAAAGGATTTACCAATTCCTTTTTTTTTTTTTCTTCTATTTCCTTGGAAAAAAGGTGATTTGAGAGCTATTGCCCATTTTTAATCTGTAGTGGAGATGGAAGGGCAACGTGGCTGACTTGCAGATGCTATACAGCTAGAAGCTATGAATACCCCTCATTTGGGTTATAATTGGAGTCTGTGGTTTGGGAGGAGGAGAATAATAGGGCTTCTTTTCCCATGTTACTGTAAAACGTTATAGTCAGATTCCACTTCTGAGTCCTGGAGGCATTAGTTACTGCTTTGGTGGTGGTGGTGTCCAGCGGCATCCACAACCACAGCTTGGACTTCTATGTGCAAGGCAGCACCTCTGAACATATCCTAAATTACAGTCCCTGCACCAAAATCTTTAAAACCAAAAGCCTGTCAGGTTCAATTCAAAATCCTTTCTAGATTTGTGTGAGCCCCGAAAGGTAAATCCTTGACACTGGGAGAGGTTTCTCTCTCTGTGTTGATGCCAACGGGTGCTTTTTTTCAGGCAGGCTGGGCTCGCTCTTGAATTGCCAAAGCAGAGAACCAGCATAGGAGAATCCTGTCCTGCTGGTAAACATGTGGGAGGAGGGCTTTGGGCTTTCCAGACCTGGTGCCTTCTGCAAAGCACAGTAGTGGGTTTGGTTCCCCCCCTCCTCAGATTCTGTTCATTCACTGCAAGCCCTGTAAATGGCAATTTCAAACTGCTGCTTACATCCCGAGGGCTCTTATGTGAAGATAATGTGATCTGTCTCCAGCATCCCAGGGGAATCCATGAGAAGACGTCTCATGCTCTGGCTCCCACTTATTCTGCTGCCTGATTTACAGTGAAAGGGAGGAGGACAGGGGGACAGAAAGAGCATACCGTGCAGTTTTCATGCTGGGAAGTGAAAAGCAACACAGGCAAAGGAGGATTAAAGGAGAATATCTTTCTTTTAGTTACTGGTTCTTGTTTTGATGACAAATTTGACAGTCTCAGCTGTTCGGAGATCACAAGTTCACTGGAACATGTTTTGTTTTCTGTGTGATCTTGGGACTTGTCTCTCAATTTTCAGAGGGTTTTTGCCTGCACTGCCTGAAGCCACCCACAGATCATTTTTTCTCTCCCTGGAGATTAAAAAAAAAAAAAAAGAAGTCGTCCTTTGCTGCTTAGGTTGGCCTCACTTCCCTCTTGCAAAAGTGTTGCTCTGATTTCCAGCAGGCAGGATTTGGCCCGTGTTTGTTGTTAGTATCTCTGTTGTTTCCTTTGCATGTCCTAGGATGTGCTGTTCCTTAACTGCTTGTAGCTGGAGGTGTGTTTTCTTCAGCTACGCTCACCAGGCAGAGGAAAAGAAGGTAGATTGGTGTTTAAGGTGTCTGTGTTCCTGTTTTTGCTAATTGTTCTGTTACTGTGGGTGAACTTGGATTGGCGCTTTATCTTCCAGGTGATGCTTGTTAGCTTAAATTAACTAAATGTGTTGAAGTAGATTATTTTGGCTATGTTAAATTCCTGGATGGACACTTTTTTTCAGAATAAAGTGGTCTCTAATTTGGTTTTTCTGATGTATTCGCAAAGTGCATTGAACCAAACTCTTGATTTGGATTCTTCTTCCTGAGTGTTCCCATGTAGAGAAACACTTAATCTCTCTCTGCTTCTGGTTCCTCATCAGCAAAACAAAGATGACATTATTTGCCTTGTTACATGGTGGTGATGCTTGCAGAATCTGTTAACACCTGTGGAATGTAAATTCCTCACCTGGGAGCTTGGTAATAATGCCATATGCTTCTCACAACTGGAGATGGCACTCTTGGGTACTGGCAACTGCACTTAGACCTCCAGGGTAAATGACGATGGTGATGTTGTGTAGTGCGATCGCACACGTGTTTGAGGGTGTATTGGTGTGAAGTGATTTTGGTGGGACCAGGGCTATGGTAGTGACTGCTTTTGAGAACCACTGTACCTTGATCTAGGAAAATACTTGTACTGGAATGGAGTTAATTTCCTTCAGAGCAGCCTGTGTTTTGAATCTTCAGCTAAACTAGAGTTGGTAACACACCAGGGTTTTAGGTGTAGCTGAACAGTGCTTGCACAGTGTCAAGGTTGTCTCCATTTCTTGCTCTGCCCTCCCTAGAAGTAGGCTGGGGCAGTTGAGAGCTTGGGAGGGGGCACAGCTAGAACAGCTGACCCAACCTGGCCAAAGAGGAATTCCATCCCATATAATATCATCCTTAGCAATAATAACTGTAGAGTAGTCTTTCTAAAGTAGCCTTCTTTCACTTACTAAACTGTCTTTGTCTGGAATTATGGGTTTTTCTTACTTTTGCTCTTCTAGTTCACTCTGCCATCCCCCTGGGGTGGGGAGAAAGGGAACGTCTGAGTGTGTGTTTAGTTGCTGGCTGGGGTCAACCCACCAACACACTTAAGCACAAATGTACGATGAGCAGGTAAATGATCCTCTTTGCATCTTCTAAGCCTTTATGTGGGAAAACTTAGGCTGATAATGGTGGCTTTTGCCCGAGTTAGTTTTGAATGCAGAGACTATATGGAATACCACCTTACTTAGCAAATTCATCACCCTGAATAACTCCCTGAGTTTGTTGGTTGGTTCACCTTTAATTATTAATTTTGTTCCTTAAAAAAAAATCCACCACCAAAAAAGAAAACCCCAAGCCTGCAACAAAAAGAAAGAAACAGCTAGGGACCACCATAGAGCAGTGCTGCTGGGCTTTTTAGGTCCCAGAGCTTTTAAAGCCAATTTACCTTCAGCTGTGAGCAGTTTACTGATACTGGTTCCCAGTAGCCTGTGATTGTTCACATTTTAAATTTACTTGTTGGGTGCTGTTGCTCTCATATGAATTGGAGAAAGGCAGATGAAAATTGCAGCTGAGCTTCCTGTGGCTGCTGTAGCGAGGAGAAAAGATTGCAAACATAATGGAAATAGGTCTGTAGGTAGGGGACGCCCCAGAGTGCCAGAACAAGTGAGTGGAGAGCTCTCATTTTTCACACGTAAATCTGTCCACGGTCTCTGTGTTGTGTTGTGCGCCGCCCAGTGCTTGTCCCTTTGCTCGTTATTAATTACACTCTGTAAAGATGGGGACAGGGCTACTGAAGAGCTGTGTTAATCTCGGTGCAGATATAGCAGAATCGCTTAGAGAGGAGACGAATCTCATGAAGTGGATCAGTGCTGGCCTTTTGGATGTCTACCCGAAATGATCACCTGTTCTCTCTGTTTGCTGTGCTCTTCTCTCTCCTGTCTCCAATACGAGCATCGCCTGATACAGGAACATGACTGCCTTTGATGTGGCACTTTTTGGTTGTCCTGAAGTTCATTGTCAACTGGCTGAAGGAACTGCGATGCCGTTACACTCTAATTTGTGGGAAACCAAGTTACGTATTCCACTGTGGGGTATATGCAAAGCACTTTGCCAGTTTAGAATCGGCAAGATCTGGAGGAGGGTTTAATGAACAAAAGTAATTTTCCTTCATAGTAAAATTTTATGGGCATGAAAATTGTTACGCCAGTGAATACTCTGAAGAGCTTCTGAGCTCTTTTGTGATTTATGGGTTCAGAGATTCCTAATAATTGTCTGAACAATAGGGGTCCCTTCAGGGATGTGTTTTCAACATGGAATGAAACCTGTGCTACCTTTTCTGATTGTATTTTTTCTGCTTTTGCCAGCCAACCTGTGTCAAGACTCAAGGCTGCTGGACTGGGCAGTCTTGGAGACCTGCTGGCCTTATTTTAGGGAAGTGGTCTATCACATTAAATCTGGATTTAGTGCTTCAGTATACTATACAGTGAGATGGTGGGATTTCTCAGTGCCAGAGACTCTTAATCTGTATTGTAGTATATAAGCCATTGAAGATAAATGATTGAAAGGAGTTGGCATTTTTGTCACGCGAGCCTTATAGCAGGGAATTCAGCAGACAGTGTAGTTTCTGCAAAACAAAAACATATGGACTGTGGGGAGGCATGCGTGTAAAATAAAGTGCGTAAGGCAATTCTTGCAGGACTGGAACGTCACTTGTTTCCAAAGAAGAAATATTTTTTTCTGATTATCCTTTCTCCATCCCCACTTCTGTCTAGAAAACCAAAACAGTTTATTGAATTTTTCAGGTCATTTAGTTTTGTGTAAGCTCAGCTTGAAATTGCATTTTCCGGAGGGTTTGTATTGCCTTAAGGGAGTTGTAATTCAGCCTGGCCTATTTCCCCACTCTGTTCTGCGGGCTGGTTCTCCCTTTTTGCATTCTCAGCCAGCTGAGCTGCTTGGTGCCCTGAGGAACCCCTGTCCCTGGGGTGTCCTGGGAAGTGTGGGGCAGCCATGGGGTGCCTGGCCCATAGGAGACGGAGGGGAATCTCACATCAGAGCTGTATTCCTTGGAGTGAGCAGCATGACCCCAGAGAAAAATGCAGCTCGGCATTGAGCTGCCTTGAAATTAATTTTGGGGAGATTAGTTGGATGAACAGAAACAGTTTAATTTGGCGCTATAAGGGTGCTTTCTTTGTTTTGATTAAAGAATGCCTAAATGTAAGTTTTTGCTGTTTATGAATCAATTATCGCATGGAACTTTTTTCATTTCTATGTCTTTTCTGCAGAGCAAAATATTTTCATCTTTGATTAGGGTGAAGAGTGGGCAGTTTCTATGGGGTGGCAATTCTAGATTTCCCTCGGTTCAGGGGAAGAAAATGTTTGTTTTTGTTTTGAAATAGTATGTTAAATGTGAAATTTCTAATTTTCAACTGAATTCATCTGTTAGAATGGAAACCGTCAAGATTTTCATGCAAAATTACTCTGGCACAGAAAAGCCACGGTTATTTGTTAGTGTTGACAAAAACAAGCTAAGCTTCTTCAACTACAAAGTAGAAATTGGAATCAAATGTCTCAGCTTGAAACAATGAGGAGTTTTTTCTTTTTCATTTTTTTTTTTTCCTGTCAGAATTGAGTTTTGGAAAAGACGTCCAATTTTCCTCATGTTTTGTTCCATTCTTTTTCAACTAAAGAATTCATATGACAGAACGCCTTAGAAAATCTGGTACTTGCCCACGTCTGCCCCTGATATATAGATATAAGTTTTGTCTTAGCATGGTTGGGGCAACGTGAAGTGGAGGCCTGAGAGTAGACTCTCGAAATGCTTGGAAGTTTCCTCTTCGACGCTGTGTGAAAAGCACCCCATGCCAACAGCTCGGGAGCCAGCTGTGCCTTTCAGGCTTTGATTTGTGTCATAACCGCGCGTGACGCTCCCTTAGCAGTTTTGTTTGTCCCACGGTCTCGCGAGGCAGCGTTGCAGGAGAAGGTGCTTTCGCAGTTTTTCTTGGGAAGGCGGTGTGTTCAGCCTTTCCAATCCTCTCTGGTTTTCAAAGTCCCAAACCATTGCAAGAGTTAACTTTATTGAATCTGAAGGGTTTTGTCTCAAAAGCAAGTGGGGACGGGGTGGAGGCCACCTGGGGTTGTGGTGCAAGAGCGTTGTCTGGCCTGGGCATATGTGGTGAGTGATTTTTACGGACAGCTTTGCTGTAGGTGACTGTGCTGTACATTGCCACTGCCTGAGGCAAATCCTGCTATTTCCTGGGACCCTTTGCAAGATTTAACTGCAAAGGGATGCTCATCCTTTTGCTTTCCATGCATTAACAACAGGCAGAGCTGAATTTTTGTTAGTCATCCTGGCTGAAAATCCAGAAAAGCCGTACTAAACAACATGCTTTTACTTTGGATTTATACCTAGGAGCTGAGTAGGAATCAACCCACTCCTGGTTGTTACGCTCTGGTGTTATCCTGCAGTTTGCAGGGTTTATAATAGATAAGTGAAATCTTTGAATACATGGGGCATAGGAGATCTGGGGAGAGGCACACAAAGAGCTGGGAGAGTACGGGTGCTGCCTTTGGTTGTGATTGCAACTTAAGGTAGAATTATTCTGTTGAAATTTGGCCAGGACACAGATTTTATTTAATATGTTTAGTGCTGGATCCAGGATCCACTGGACTCAGCAGAAGTCATCCTGCTCACTTCAATGTGATTAGGCTCTGGAACTGGAAAGCTAACTCTGTGAAACCGCGCCGTAGCTGTGAGCGATAAGAAGGGTGTCATTTTTGGCAGGGCAGGGCTTGTGCAGAGCTTCCTAGAGACTCTCCAGAGGGGTCCTGTCTGAGCCCTTGTGGGAATATAGAGAACACCCCAAAAATGTCGCTCGCATCAGGTTTCAGCTGGCGCTGCATCCCTCGGCTGGTGTAAGGGGAGAAGGTATCCAAACCCCAAAACTGCAATTTGCAGCTGGCTTATCCCTATTTGTATGGGAAAGTGTGTGCAGGGCTGAAGTTGCGATAAAAAGGCTATTGTCCTTATTTCCCCACTGCACAGCATCGGTTTGGGCTGACACGGGCTCGCATATGCTGACTCAAATCTGCCTGGCAGGTTCCTTTTCACACCCTGCTGGAAGCAGCTTGGCTTTTATCTTCCTCCTAAAGGTCTCTGCGTGGGGAAATAAAGGGACAAAATGCGATCAGGGACGGGAAAGTGAATCCAGTAGAGAGAGGGATGCTCAGAGCATCTATGCTAAAGCCATTAAGTTGGGCATTGACTGCAGAGTCACGTACCAAGGTCCCTTACAATTTGAACAGGTCTCTTCCCGGTATTATGCTGACAGTAACCGACTGCCGCAACCGTTGTGATATTGATTAATCCTTTGGCATTTTTCTGCAAAGCTTTAAACTCCTCACCCAGCGGCCTTTCAGCTGGGAAACCCAAATGAGAGGTGTGGCGGGTCCCACTGCTGTGGGAGGGGGAAGAGGGAGGGAAGGGGATGTGGCTTTCGTAGTAGAAAAGATCCTTGTTTCATAGGAAAAGATTAATGAACCCAACCCTTTGGGTCACATCTATTATTTGGACCCGTCTTTAAGCCAAACTGTGAAGGACCTGTTAACAAAGCAAAACAAGCCCCCCCCCCCCCGCCCCCCCGCA
>NW_009260407.1:3391718-3395450 GCF_000687185.1 Egretta garzetta | reverse complement strand
TGCTTTGACAGCCCAAGAAGATGCAAGGGAAACTAGCCTGTGCTTGAATCTTGCAAGGAGGAAACGATGCCAAAATGTTAAAATGAAGCAAAACCAAAATGAAGAGATGCCCTAGAGCTCTTCCTGAGGCTGCTCCCGTAGAGTCCAAGGGAATGAACTGTGTGACATTAGTTATGCTAAAAAAGCAAGGAGCAGGTGCTCAAGTGCTCTTAACTTCCACTGAGGAACCTCTGTTCTTTCTGCAGAAGTTCCCATCCCATCTGAGCCTGGGAGCTTGCACAGAGGCTCACAGGTTATTGGAGTGCATAGCTGCCTTTTGGGGGGAAAAAAGGGTACTGGGCAATGTAGCTGGTAACTAGGATGACTACATTTACCCATGAAATCTGAGGTCAGAGTGCTAGGGATATCAAAGGGAAGCTATATTCCCCTGTGGTCCCCTGTGTACTGCTTATCTCCGCTCTCCTCCTACCTCAGTTTTGCAAGGGCATGACTTGGGAGCGTTCTTGGCTCGCTGGAAAATTAGTCAGTGGGTCTTAAAGGCTCTGACTCTCCTTGAGCGCTGAAGATACAGCTGAAGTTTTGTCTTGTTCAGCGTCCAAACTGAATGTCATGCTCTGCGTCCCTCTATTTTACGACTGCAGACAGGTGGCAGCATGCAGAAATCCCCATGTCCCTGGAATCGGTGACAGCAGATAGAGAACAGCAAAGCTCATCATGGGCAAAATGGGCTGTTTTGCTGGATGGGGATCTTCACAAACAAACTTGCCAATTTGTGGTAGCACCTTGAGAAGCAGGAAAAGTCAACTGTAATTTCTGATTGGGCTGTTGAGTTAACAAGGGCTCTTCTGATTCCATCCCTGACCTTGAATAAGCGTAGTTGTAGAGGGGGCAGCTCACAATGTTCGATTAATTCTTCTTGGCATGTTTTATTTCAAATGCAAAACATTTTGAGATTAAAATAAATATTACTGGTTACATGATGCATTAAGCTAATGATTTTCTTTTTTTCTTTTTTTTTTTCTTTAACTTGATCCTATAATACTGGAACTTTAATGGATAAATGCTAAGCTCTCCTTTGGGTGATTTCAGATGCCTTGTGTATTGTTACACAGTCTAAAGGAAAACTCTTTTTCTTTTTTTCCCCCCTCTCTCTTTCTTTTCCCTTTCTCTTCCTCCCTCCCTCCCTTTCCCCTCACTAGGTGATTCTCATTCTGACGAAGCTCTATGACTTCAACTTGGGGAGCGTTACAGAGAGCTCGCTGTGGAGGTAAGTGAATTATAGAAATCACAGCAACTGTCATGGAGGGGTTGCACTGTGTCTCCTGTAAAATTGGAGGCTGAGCAAGGGGAGGAGATGGGAGGGAACCTGAGATAAGTGGAGCTGCCTTTTGGTAAAGGGACATGATTAAGAACACGTTGCTTTAATGAAATGAGGTCTGCATACAAGAGGGTTTCTTGATGTATGGGCACACAGGGGAGCTTGTTTTCATTCTTGCTTTTGAGTGTCCTTAGACAAGTCTCTTCATTCCTCAGAGTCTCTGCTGTGAGGGTGGCAATGAGAACAGTCTCTATAGATGGTACGTGCTTGCTGGAACAGTGTCCAGATAGTGTACAACACAGTGTACGATGTGATCTTAGCTGATCTTAGCCACGTTCCTCATCCCTGAGAGCCCGGATAGTCATCTTAGCACTGAATCTGTGTTGCCTTGGGCTGTTGGGACAGTAGCCACTAAAGAACTAGAGATACCACAGTACCGTGCTGGTGTCTTCTCTGCTATGGATAGACCCAGATGTGTCATGTACCAGCCATGCTCCTAGTCTGGCATGGGAAATGGAGCATTCTGGCCTGGGGAAGCACACTGCTGGACAGAGTGTGTGTTTGTAAGGATTATCTTCTACCTGCTGGGGACTGTGTTTCTTCCTAACATCCTGCCTGTGGTGTGGAAAGGGTATGCCTTTAACAGAACTGTTATTAGGTGTTTTCTACCCTTCGGACAAAAAAAAAAAAAAAAAAAAAAAAAAAAAAAGGCAGCCAGGGGATGGGGGAGACCAAGTGCCTTGCGTTGGATTTACCTGGTGTATTGCAGCTATTGTACAACCTGCTGAAAGTGGAGTTGGTGGAACTGTTGATGCGTTGTAGCCATGGCTCTGGGTGTGCACGGCTTCTTGGCTGATTGATGGGGTCTCGTACTTCTTTCTTTCCAGCTTATTTAAAATCCCGTTTGGAGCAGATTTTGGGCATGTGCTGCAGGTTTGTTCCTGTTAATGTATTTAAGGGTTAATTGTTCAGTAGAGCTCTTGAAACTTGTCAATTTGCACAGCACTTCCAAAGCCTAATTGCGCTGTACCATGGTAATCTGCAAAAGTATAAATAACCGTGCAGCTAATAAGAGAGAACACAGTCATTTCCACTTACCCTGGTACTTTTCAAGGTATTAAAGCCTTAAAAAACTTTTTCCTCTTTACCTAACAAGTACAAATGGCACTGTGATTGTACTTTAAATGTAATTGCCAAGCAATCTGCTCTGCATAAATAATGTAACAAGCAGGCAAATCCTGTCCTAATACTGAACTCACAGCATCACCTGAGCTCTGCAGCAAGGTAATAGCAGCATCCCTTCTGTTGTTTTCCCAGAGTGACAGAAATGTAGTTCATCATCAGTACAACTGGAATGTATCCAGTACTTGGTCAGCTGGGGAAACACACCGGTTTGTGAGTGTGTTTCAGTGTGTTCTGGGACACTTTGGCATCTTTTTGGCAGTGAAACGGGCCAACGTGGGGCCCAGAGACTCGGAGAGGTTGAGAAATCAGAATCTCCTGAGTTCTCTTCCAAGGTCTGGGAGGAAAGCTCAGAGTAAGAGCTAGTAGGTAGAGCTCCTGGGCTCCAAACCTTAGTTTCCCACCTGGAAAATTCAGGATTAAGTCACGTTGTACTTCAGAGGAGTCTTAGAGAACAGCTATGAGTTTCTTTGGGAAGGACATTGTAGAAATGCAAATAGATACTAAGTGGAAGCAATAAACCAGGAGAAAGACTCCTTTGCTCAGGATTTTCTGTTCTATTTGTGCATTAAGGCTCTGAATCTTTGCATTATTTAAATCAGTACTTTTCAATATTTTCTTTTAATTTTTGAGACCCTGAAAATTTCAAAAGGAGGATCTGTCTTTGCAGAGGGAATTTAAACCTTCTGGCACTAGGTTTGCTTTCCTCAGTTACTTTTTGTAGATGCCTTCAAAGCCATCTTTGAGCCCCCAGAATGGGTGGGTTATAAATTGAATGCAGCTATCAAGTAATTATCAAAAGGCTGTCTGGACACTTCCAGGTGTGGGGTTCTTTCAATTTATTTTTTTTTTCCTGTTTTCTGGGAATATGATACATCTTTTGTGCTAAGCAGTCATCCATCCTGCCTGTCTGAGCAGTGGTGCTGCGTGATACCTTTTCTTGAACGCTTGGCAAACACAGTTGCTTCCACAAGAGAGGAGTGGCTTTTGTGGCAGAGAGCAATGAATCACACAGCAGTGCTTCAAAGGATGCTAAGATAGAGCAGAGTGCAATGCAATCTCCAAATATCATCTTGCCTCCGTCTGCTTCATGCATCAAAAGCTGCTTCTCAGTTCCCCCTGGGTTATGGCATGAGAGGCTTCTTTTAATGGAAAACTGAATTGCCATATAAGAGAAATTTCTAATCCCTGCATCTAAATACAAAGACAAGTAAATCAATAAGAAAACATCC
>NW_009260407.1:3380305-3391654 GCF_000687185.1 Egretta garzetta | reverse complement strand
TCCTATATCAGGCTGATATGAGTTTAGACAGAGGAAAAGCTAGGCAGCATTGGAATGCAGGAGCACAGGCATTGCTCTAATAAGCAAAACCATGCTTCTGGGGGCTAAAAAAAAGTCACAGAAAAGGCCTCCATTGCTATGAAGCAGCCAGCCTTGAAGCAGCCAGCTTCAAGGAAAAGACACATACCCCCAAGCTGAGTGGAGGTGATCATTTTCCTCCTATGAAAGGGAAATACTTTATTGTGCTTGTACTTGCGATGGTGAGTGACATCGGAATTTGTGGGGAGAGGTCTTTTTGTAGGTCACCAAAGATAACTGTAAAATCATTTAGTCATTTAAGCTTTTCAGGCATGCCAACCCTTCATCAGTTCTCATTGCCTAGCAAAATACCTAACTGGGTAGCTAAGAATCCAGCTACATCCTGCCTGCTTTAAGTAAAAATTGGATTATGGGTTGGACATACGCTTTCTATAGAATTCACCTCCCCCCTCCCCAGCATAACTTCTTCTCCATCAGCAAAAGGAAAACAGTTCTCACTCTTAATCTGTAAACTTACATGGTTTTGATATGAAGCACTGTTGGAGCACTTCTAATTCACAAACCCTCTTTAGGCCACAGAATCACAGAGTGGCAGGGGTTGGAAGGGACCTCAGGAGATCATCCAGTCCAACCCTCCTGCTAAAGCAGGGTCACCCAGAGCAGGTTGCACAGGACATCATCCAGGCAGGCTTTGAATATCTCCAGGGAAGGAGACTCCACAGCCCCCCTGGGCAGCCTGTTCCAGTGCTCTGTCACCCTCAAAGTAAAGAAGTTCTTCCTCATATTCAGCTGAAACCTCTTATGCTTCAGTTTGTGCCCATTGCCCCTGTCACTGGGCACCACTGAGAAGAGTCTGGCTCCGTCCTTATGACATTCACCCTTAAGATATTTGGAAGTATTTATGAACTCCCCTCTCAGTCTTCTCTTCTTCAGGCTGAACAAGCCCAGCTCTCTCAGCCTTTCCTCATAGGGGAGATGCTCCAGTCCCCTCATCATCTTTGTTGCTCTCCTCTGGACTTTCTCTAGGAGTTCCTCATCTTTCTTGAACTGGGGAGCCCAGAACTGGACCCAGTACTCCAGGTGGGGTCTCATCAGGGCAGAGCAGAAGGGGAGGATAATCCCCCTGAACTTGCTGGCCACTCTCCTCTTAATGCACCCCAGGATGCCAGGGTCACCGCATCAAGTGGCGTTGCCCATGATGAACTGTGAGCGCATGGGGGTGGTCTGTCAGGAAATACAAACTCTCTCTGTAAAGAGCAGGGGCCAGGCTGCTTCACAGGAATTGTGGTCCAAGATGGCGTCTGTTGAAGAGAGGAGAATGAGAGGGTTAGGTTTGCAAAGTACAGTGTCTAATAGGCACCATTCACAACCAAGAGTGGAAGGGTTGGGGCTTTTTTTGGCCTATCTTTCTGTTGAAAATCTCAGGCAAATTTTATTAGGAGGAGGAGAGAAGGAAAAGTCTATTCAGTGGCTTATTTCTTCAAACGTGTGTGTTCATAACACTTCCAGATCTGACCATAGAAATTGTGACTGTGATTAATGAGGTTTGGCTTCAGGTGTATGTTGTGTTCTGGTATATTATATGGGGAGTTCTGTAGGTTGTATGGTAGGCAGCAAGTCCTCTCATTAGTTAATCTTGTCCTGTCCAGTTGTTTCCTTGTGTTGTGAATGTGAATAAACAAGAGGAATCTACTGAGCTCCTTTTCTTATTTTGTGGGCCTTTTGGATTTCATGGGTTTTACAAGCAGAGGAAAAGCTTTGTGAGTGTTTCCTCGCTTGTTGCTAATCCTGTCTCCTGTTTAAGCTGTACAGTTTTGAGATTGGGTTATATGAATGTGACATTCTGGATAAGTATTTAAAGTTGCTATTGTAATATTTAAATGTTTTCTGCTGTTTCAGCCAGTGTGGGTTGAGCAGTTATTTCTGCTAATATAACTGGAATAAAAGTTTCTCCACTGTTGCCTTTTTTAGTATCCAGGAACAGTTATATTTATTTGGATTGCAGCAGCTAAAAAGACAGCCTCCATCCCAAGGGAGCTTTCAATCTCAGATGAAAACAAAGAGACAACAGGGCGATATGGCAGGCAGGAGAAGCGCAAGTTAGCGGGGTGGTATTTATGATCAATGTGATAGCCATGACTGCAACACATCAGATAATTAGGCAGTGGGGAGTAGTTCAGATTTGCTTCCAAAGTGCAAGCACTTGCATGTGTCAGCTCTGAGCCCCTGCTACCATTTTACCCACCTTTGATGGGTCACCTGGGGTTCCCCTCCTCTGGCTGTGGTCCCAGCTAAGTTACCTGATGGTATAGAATGCCTGCCCATGCATTAACCCTTACTCAAAACCATGACTGACTCTTTCTGCTTAAGAGGCTAAAATGCTAATGAAGGAATTTTTACATATATTCCTTCTTATTTTCTTGTTTATTAACTGAGAAATTATGTTTCCATGGCAGCAGTCAAAAAATCCCAAGTTTTTTTTTTTTTTACCCTTGTGGCTGCTGTGCCTGAAGAGGTTGGTCTGTTGTCTTAGCCTCTGTGCCAAGTTTTAAAAAAAAAAACCCAAAAACAAAAAAAAACAAACCAAAAAAACAAACCCAAAACTTTTAGTTTTTTAACAGAGACAGCTGCAAAACACAGCTGCTGCAACTCCTACCTTGGAGCTGGAGGAGTCAAACCTCTCCACTTGGTTGCAAGCTGCCTTATGTCTTGCATTGCTCTTTCATTCAGTTCTGTTTAAATTACCAAAGGGCTTTACACTGTTTCTTCCTATGTCCTTGCCTCTTGAGCCTCCTCCCATGGTCTCCAGGGACCATCGGCATCTTTCAGGGTACCTCTAGCATTTGTTTCCTTTGCAAAGTTTCACAGCTCACGCTGATTTCTGTGCCCAAGGTGCGTGTGTGGCAAGCGGAGCTGGCTGCAGATGGGGCTGCTCTGTGGGTGTGAAGTGGTGAATGTGGTGTGAGATGCTGTGTCTCCCCTTTGGGAGATGGGGCTCAGTCTCCTTGCTTCAAATGTAGCTGCCCCTAAGGCAGGCGACTGAGAAGGCAGGGACCAGGAGGTCCAATAAGCCTGGCTCAAATTTCCATATCATCCTCTGCGAAACAAGCTAAACCTGAAATAGGTCATGGCACAGCCAGAGCTTCCTTAGAAGAGTGTTTCTACCCCAGTGGCGATGCATTATTTAGGCTGTGGTGCTGAGAATGGCAACTTCTGGCTTGTGCCGCAACCTGTTGCTCAGTACTGGTCAGGCTCCACACATTTTCCAGTGGAGTATTGTAATTTTTCTGGAATTTTGCTGTATTGAAATGCAGTACCCATATAGCCACTGTAACCAGCTGACATCTCCTCAGAGTATTGTCAAATTTGATTATATTTATTGTTTTTCACTTTTATGCTGACAACATGCGTCTCGGATACATGTTTTTTTCTGGAGGACTGTATTCAGCCATAAAATTAATGGAGCTGGTTTTCAAAGTAGTAATGCTTCCCATTATTGCATCTTATTTGGCATTTTTTAACAACACTGCAAAGTGCAGAAATCCTGTGCTGATGAGGAGAAGAGTTTCTCATCTCTGCAATCAGCCATCAGGGCATGGAGAGAAGGAGCCAGCTGGGTGTGCAAGCACATCTGTGACCTCTCTTGGATTTGAAAACCAGGGTGCCCAAAAGTTTGGCAACTCCACTGTTGTCTGTTAGAGTGTGTAAATAGCCTAGCTTGGTGGTGGCTATTTCTTTTTTTTCAGGCTATGGGAGCCACCTGCCCAAATCTTTGTGGTTGAGAGCTGCTAGGTGCAGATTGTGTTTGCTGAAAAACTAAGGGCATGGGATACCACAGTGAATGACTGCAGTGGGAGATGAGAGTTGTTCCTTAGCACCCTGAGTTGCGATTAGTGTAGGTCTCCAGCAGCATCCCAGAATAATGCAATTCTTAACGTCTAGTACTCTTGCTGGTTTGTCTTTTCCCCACAGCGGGTGATTTGGCTTACCCTGGCTCAGCGCAGCGTGCATGTCAGTCGTGGGTGCCATTTTGGCACGGGAGCCCCACTTGAACTGTTTGGGAGATGCACCATAGCTGCATGTTGGCCCATTCCTGAGCTAGCTGCTGCCAAATGAAAAGCATGGCCATTTAATAAAGAGAAGTTCCTTGGCCCAAAGAGCTAGGTAGTCACTAGCTGTGAAAAATAGAAAATGCAGCATTCTTGAGCCAAGTGAGAATTTCTTCTTTGCTCTCATGGCTAAATTCCTGCTTATTTTGGAGAAACAGGTCTTTTTCTCTTGCTCAGGCTGACATATCAGGTTTGGCAGAGGCTCCTGACATCTGTATTTGTCCAGCTGTGCAAGTGTTGCAGCAGGCGTAGAAAGTGGGTCCTAGTTAATAAAGAGGAGCAAGAGAGAAAGCTTTAAAGGTGAAAAGGTTGTTGAGTATCAGCCAGGAGAGAAATTAATGGGTAAAGGGCATTGCATTAAGTTACGCTGTAGGGATGCTAAATGTTCACAAAAGGCTATACATACAACAGCTTTTCTGTGCTCTTTTCATAACTATTAAGAGCAATAAGGGGTGGCTTAGCTTCCTGGTGTTTGCTGCTTTAGGGGGGTATCTGTGACAAGGCCGTTAGAAGTTGCTGGTTATCAGGTGGCGATAGAGATGGAGAGGACCAAGGAGGGCAATGCAAAATCGTGTGAAAAGTAGCAGCCCAGCAAATATGAGTCTAAAAGCCTTTGTATGTGTCTTGGGGTGGTGAGTAGATTGAAGTCCCACCTTTGCCTATTAAGATTCTTTAGTCATCTTGTTTCATGGAGCTCATTTGTCTTTTGTGAACCAGCCTTCTGGCTGGTCCATTTGTTGTGTCTCTTAATTGCTCCATCAATGACCTTTCTGTGGGGGCGGGGATATGATCAGACAGGGGACCTTTTGGATTTATTAATTTTTTGTTTGCCAAGAAAGCTCTGAGACTAATTGCCAAGACTTCCCAGAAGATATTAGTTTACAAATTTTAATGACACTTATGATTTATTAATTGCTGAATGGGAGAGAATTAATAAAAACAGAACTGCAGATTGTAATGGTGTTTTAGCTAGGCTGTTAATTAAAAACTTTCACCCATGCTTTATTCATATATGTGATTCTCTGAAGACAGAGGTAAGTCTTGGCTTTGATGATGCCCCAGAATCTCGATTTGGTGAGGATGTTGCATGTCAGTCCATGGTGGCGGCGCAGAGGTTCACATTTACCTGTGCACGTAACTCACTCTTCAATACGTGCTACACATCCCTGCTCTGTGCCTTGTCCACAGATCTTTTACAGATTGGCAGCGGGGCTGCTTTGCTGAAGTTGTCGACCTCCAAACATGTGACTGTGGGAGGACTTGACTGGTCACCAATGGCGGATGCTGCGGATATGTTTGTGTGAGGAATGTGTTTGTTACATAGGTCTAGAAAGGTCGTGTGCTTGGTTGCCCATCAGTTTTGATCACATAGATAACTGGGTTATTGGGATGTTCCTGTTAATAATTAGGCCCGGGAATTTTTGGAAACATTGTTTTCTGGTTGGAGACAGGGAGGCATGAAAAAAAGGCAATTTATCAAATTCCAAATTTTTTGAGGGAGTGTTCTTCAAAGGTGGAATTCCAGAAAATATGTAGAGAGGGCAAAAGTGAGCTCTGTTTTAATTTTCTATGTTTCAGGTAAGAGCCCCAACCAGCCCACCTCTGTTTTCCTCTCTCCCTAGTAACTGTTGAATTATTTATACTCAGCAAAAGAGCTCCACCAGGAGAGACTGAGAATCTCTCCAGGGGGAGACTGATACTAATCTTATGTGTGGAAGATCCAAGTTCAAGCCCTTGCTCTGAATAAGTATAAAGGGAAGTGCTTTTTTATTCCACAAGTAATTAAATTGCGTAACTCATTGCTACAGGATGTTGTGAGGCAGAAATAATAAAAGCGTAAATGGATTTCAAAGGGGGATTCAATGAATTAATGGAGGATATTTCTGCTGGTGGCTGTTAAACGTGATAGCGTGGCTGTAGCCTCTGGCTTACAGTAATTATTTTATGACATGACATTCAAGGAACAGACAGGTCTACAGCTTTTGGATCAACGTTGCAGAAATGCCATCCATTTTTTGTTATCTGTTCTTCAGCAGTGAGCTATTTGTGCTTTAGGGGTTCTAGTGCAATAGCTGGGATTGTGCTGGAGACATGATATGCCACAGTATTTTAGTGGGTTTGGGGTTTGGAGATTTCCAAGTTGAGAGAGCTGGGGAATATACCATGGGAGGAATCATGCTGTCTTTTATCTGTTCCTTATATTTTTCCCAGAATATTCTGTGGCATATTAGCAGGCAATACAAATTTTTGATCTGACCTACTGGGGCTGTCATATTCAACCAAGGGATTTGAGTATTCTACACCGCAGGTAGGTTCTCCGTCCATTACCCAACTGGTGGCTATCTTGGATGCTATCATATTTTCTTGGTAAAGATATTTTATTGGTCTAGAAGTATACTTTGAAACTGTAGTTTGAAAAAGAAGACAACAAAAAAACCAGACTCTCTTTGATACAATTTAGTTTTCCAGCCTGTCCTTTCAGGCACACAGCTGGTTTTGATCATCCTGACAATGGAAACTTAAACCTGTCCAGATCTCTAGTCTTTCCATTCCAAAAAACTAGATGATGGAATGGGAAATTCAGGGAATTTAATGCGAAAAGATGTTTCTGCTGTTGATACAGTCATGAGGATCTCAGTGCAAATTAATGAAATTTGTTGAGGGGGAAAAAAAAAAAAAGTAGTTTAGGGAGCTGGAAGAATAGGCTTGTTCCTACTTTTGCACCTTACGTATGCTATATTTAATATAGTTTTTCTGACCTTGTTAATGAATTTCTTTGATTATGATCTCCTTAAGAAGGGAGACATCCTATCTCATCAGAAATGAATTTTGAGCTCAGGTCATGTTCCCAGGCATTCAGTCCTGGGGCTTTGGTGGAGACGGTCAGAAGAAGCTTTGCCAAAATGAACGTGGTTTTGAAGCATCATCATCCCTATGAAGTCATCTTGTCAGGGATGGCAGGTAAAGTGTGTTTGTAGTGCTTTGCCTACTTGTTTAGAAAAGTACCAAGGCAGCATTCAGGAGGGAGTTTGGAGCCAAGAACCTGCTGTTGCAGGTCCTGTGGGTGTTGTGACTGTTGCTGCATCAGCAGAGCTGCATCTGTTAACAGGAGTTGGCTCTTCCATCTCTTCTTTATCATTTGGAGCAGCAATTCCATTGCTCTCATTAGAGAGCTGCTCCTTTTGTTGAGTTATCTCATCTTACATTCTAATTAGATTTGGATGCCGACTGCAAAACTTTTTGCAGGAAACCACACTTAAAGCTGAGTTTGTCTTGGCCTTACTAATGTCTTTTTCTGATTGCTCTTTACTGTGCAGAGGAGTTTTGTTGGCACAGATTAGTAGTGGATGCAATCAATGTGGATACATGCCAATATTAATGAAAACCACGCATTAAATTCACCTATAAATATGCAAATAGATAATTGAAAAATAAGAACTTTCTTAATAAATTACATAAGAACTTTCATACTAGATCTGATCTAGTAGGACTTGGAAAGCCTGAAAAGAGATGCCCAGAAAAGAATATGATAAAAGTCTTACAAAAATATGTGGTGTGGATAGGGTCTCTACTAAAGCAAGTAGGTGGAGCATCTCTCACATGAGGAAAGGCTGAGAGAGCTGGGACTGATAAGCTTGGAGAAGAAACGCACAGGGGGGGAATCTCCTCAATGTGTGCAAATACCTGAAGGGAGAGTGCAAAGAAGACAAAGCCAGGCTCTTTTCAGTGATGCCTAGTGACAAGAGAAAAGACAACAAATAGGCACAAACTGAAACTCAGGAGGTTCCCTCTAAATACAAGGAAACCTTTTTTACTGTGCCCATGACTGAACACTGGCACAGGTTGCCCAGGGAGGTTGTGGAATTTGGACATTGTCTTGGGCAACTGGCTGTAGGTGGTCCTGCTTGAGTAGGGGGTTGGATCAGATGAGCTCCAGAGATCCCTTCCAACCTCAACCATTCTGTGATTCTGTGAATCTGTTTTGGGTTCAGTTAGAGTTTATAGATGAGTTCCTAGAAGCAAAAAAATTCTGTCAGGGATTGTATTACATGCAAAGATTTTATCTGTGGCTCAGAAAGTCCCCTGGCCTCTGATCAGTTAGATAGGCACTGCCACTTACTCCCCAGGCAGTCATGGCTGGATGAGGAGCCAGCAGGTTCTTGCACGGTGCAGTTTCTGTGTTGGTGCCACCTCATGGCTTGCTGCATTTCCCTATCCACACTAAACCTAGGCTTTTACATCAGCTTATGTGATTTGTTTCTCTGAGTGAGCTGTTCTTTTCTTTTCTCTTCCCCTTTCCCTCCTCCCTCGACTTTTCTTTCCAATTAGGCTTGGGACCAAGTCATATAAATCTTTGATGCTTTGTACAGTGGCTGGTAGAATTTAGTACTTTAACATGGGTTGTGTCTGTTTATATTGGTGTTTTATTATGTTGTGTGTGTTTTTTTTTTTTTCCCAAATGCACTGCCATTTTATAATGGCTATAAATAATCCGAAGGATGGAGAAACATTGTTAAAAAACGTGCAAGAAATCCTTCCATCTTTCTTTTAGTCTGGTTCATCTCCTCATTGTCTCTCTGGTACATTCATTAGGCTTCCAATGAAGTTAGTAAGTGCCCAGTATCAAGTGGTCACTTCTCCAAATAATATTTACAAAGGGCTACATTCCCCCTGCCTGGAAGGTAACCTTTTTGATTTATTTACTTACCACATGTTCTTCATCTGTAAAATCTGTCAGCCCATTCCTTTTCAGTATGTGCCTGACCAAGTAAAAATGAAAGCTCCTGTAAGCTAGTAGGTAACAGGATGCTAGTGCATTTTTACCTGTAGGATTTCTTCCTCTGAATAAAAGCTGTAAAAGGCTAGTGAGGCCGTTCTGTAATCAGATTATTAGGGCTTGTTGCTGGGTCTTTGATGGCCAGTTATTTTAGAGAATTGCTTCTGTAAATATTAGTAGTCGCTTATATACAGTTATCCCTGAAGCTCACTGCCCAGATGCCTGAATCTGGGAAGGCAACAGGAGCTGGGCATTCAGCATCCTGCAAGTCTGGTCATGAATGCAAACGTGGTGCTGTATTGGAATAGTTGAGGCATATTATCCTGTGATAAATCTAAGAATGTTGTATGGCATCTGTAACCCGTCTGTTATGTATCCTTTTATGGATCTTATAGTCTAGCTCAGAGAATTGGTGAGGAAGATGGTAAGAAGAGGCTGGCTGCAGGAAGATGGCTGGGCTGTTAGTACAACCACTACTGCCAAGCCAAGTCAGCTGGTAGTTTTGCCAGGGGTGAGGGGGGCGCTGTGGACTTTCCTGAGTAGGTTCTGGTGCATTTTAGATGCAGCTGCCTACAGCTATCTGTAGCCACTGCCAGGAGCGTGGGGCTTCTCAGCAGAGCTAGCTGGGCCGGATGGATGTGTGCAGTTCAGCTGTGCCTCTCCACAGCCCAGGGTCTGGGCATGGACTCGCCTACCTTGGGGTCTGAGATCATACGCTGTGGTATGCAGGGAAGTGCGGCAGGCAAGAAGTAGGCTGGCACTAATACCATCTCTAATTACCAGTTTGTACAAGCCCTGGGAGGTTCAAAAGCCACCTGGGGAGAGGTATGCAGAAAGGAAGAGCAGCCCATCACTGGAACGTGGTTTGAGGCTTCTGGGGTTCTGAAACTCAGGGAGTAATCAGCCCCATGGAAAGAGAAATGCACTTAGTGTCTGTCCTCTAGCATCTCTTTCTCTGAAATGTTAGAAATTGTAGTAGTGACTTGCTTGAAGAAGGAAACCTGGTTGTTGATTATTGGTCCTGGAGGGGGAAAAGCAAGCAGCAGGTTCAGAGCAGAAGTCAGGAACTGTGTGGGGAAGAGTAGTCTGCACCCAGGGAGTAGGTCCCAGGGCCTGGTGTGGGAACAGGAGAATCATACAGCCTCCATCAGCACCGAGGGATGTGTGAGTTCCACAAGGACTTCAGCAGATTATGATCCATCCATGGGCCTCGCGTAATTACTTCAGGGATCACAGACAAGCTGTTGACCTTGAGGTGCCCCAGGCACCAGCCAGTGTGTGGGAGGGCTTGGCCTTTCTTTGGGTTGCTTGCAGCTCTAAGTGTGGCTGAGGAAAACCAAGGCAGTAAGATCATCTGTTAAAATGTAAGGTTTTGGATATAATGCTGTACTGCCATGGAGCAGTTAAAGCTACAAAGTAAGCAGTGGACCATGGTACATCATTCTGTGTGCCTCTAGCAGAGTAGAGAATAAATGTCCCATGGAAGATTAAAATCTCATTGGTTCTATTATCTGTAACCAATAAAGGTAAAAGGGATGTCTAGGAGGAATGCAGAGTTAACGCAGCACATCTAGCTTTGCACCCACAAGTGTGCATTTTCTATTTTCTACAAGGCATGAGAAACAAAGCAAGACAGGCTTCGGTGTTTTTTTTTGGTGTGTGGTGTTTTGTTTTGTTTTTTTTCTGGAAGAGTACGTGGCAGAGGAGGCTGTGGTGGAGCATCTGCTTCTCTGAGGAATTGGAAGATAGTCTGCATCAATGCTACCTCATTGTAGGGTCTGAAGGGGTGTTAGTCACACCACCTGAAAAGTTCGTATCTTGTCCTGTGGCATTTTAATGGTGATGAGCACAAGTCTGGCTATGTAACAGGACATGGCCCTGTTGTGTGGTGGGAGATATATAAAAAGCACATATTTCCTCTCTGGACCTGATCCTTTTGTACAGTGACAGCGCATGTGGTTTGTCTAGGGGACAGATGAGGGTGAAGTTGGCTGTGGTCTAGCTTAGCTGTTTCCAAGCAGGGTGCATGCACCCTGGTGACTGTGGTTCATCATGAAACATCCTCTACTGTGTATCATATCAGAAGAATTAATCTGATGAAGTTCAACAAGGGCAAGTGTTGAGTGCTGTACCTGGGAAGGCTTAACTCCATACACCAGTACAGGCTGGGGGCTGACCTGCTGGAAAGCAGCTCTGCAGAGAGGGACCTGGGAGTCCTGGTGGATGACAAGTTGACCATGAGTCAGCAGTGTGCCCTTGTTGCCAAGAAAGCCAATGGCATCCTGGGGTGCATTAAGAGGAGTGTGGCCAGCAAGTTCAGGGGGGTTATTCTCCCCTTCTACTCTGCCCTGGTGAGACCCCATCTGGAGTACTGTGTCCAGTTCTGGGCTCCCCAGTTCAAGAAAGATGAGGAACTCCTAGAGA
>NW_009260407.1:3359900-3380077 GCF_000687185.1 Egretta garzetta | reverse complement strand
TTTCAGTTGAATATAGAAAGAACTTCTTTACTTTGAGGGTGACAGAGCACTGGAACAGGCTGCCCAGGGGGGTTGTGGAGTCTCCTTCCCTGGAGATATTCAAAGCCTGCCTGGATGATGTCCTGTGCAACCTGCTCTGGGTGACCCTGCTTTAGCAGGGGGGTTGGAGTAGATCTCCCGAGGTCCCTTCCAATCCCAACTATTCTGTGATTTTGTGAATCAGAGTTGTCTCTGTGCAACATGGGAATAGTGCTTTTCCTTGGTATGCTACGGCACTGCGACAGCAAACTTGTTCTTTTTGTGTCCCTCTGCTTCCAGGTGTTACTGGACATGGCACTTGGCAAGCATGCCTACCTGTCAAATCAGGCAATTGATCTGGTGCTTGCTTTTGAGGCATAGTTGGCAGTGGCATTGCTGAGTAGCTCAGGTCTTGTGGAAGAGTTGGTTCTTGAATTCTTCAGTACAGATGTTCCACCTTTCTGTTGTTAAAGCCTTTGTATCACTTGTAAGAAACAAAGGTAAAATCCTTTGTTCCTAGGGCTTCTTTCTTGTGCTACCTTCATCTCGGCTTCAGTGGTCACTGTGTTCCCTCTTATCCTGTGTGACAAAACCCATTACAAATGCTGCAGTCGGCTGTGTTGCAAACTCTTATCTTTAAAAATGACATTCATAAAGGTTAATAATTGGAATGAGCTCTGGCAGTTACTAATTAGCACCATTACACAATCAGCTCACATTCTGGCAGCATTAGGCATACTTAATCAGTCAATTATCATTGATCTCGGAAAGTGCTGCTCTAAAGTTAGCATAAGGTGCCTTTGTGGGGGGAGGGAGGGAATTTGACAACACCGTAGTGGTCAGCTGCAGGGAACGTGCGGTTTGAGGGACAAGTGTTGTGTACCTGGTTGTGACAGATGGATCTGAATTAGAAAGCAGATACAGACTCACCTTCAAAGAGAGGCATAAATAGGTCCTACCACCGCCTCTCCTTGCCGTTTCAAACAGTAGGAGAGTTCAGGGAGAGAGCTGACTTTGGGGAAAAATGGGTTTAATGACTTCAATGAATTTCAGTTAACATGATGACTTACAAGCTTTCCGAAGGACAGCTGGAGTGTATGATATTTTCTTTTTCCTTGTTTTTATTTTTCTTCATGTGAATGGTAGTTCTCCAGGTAAGGAGGTTGCAAACAAGATGGGGAGGCATGGGATTTCCCTTTCAAAGTGTTGCATTAAGTGATCCCATGAATCGAAATGTTGTGACTGCTTTGTGCTCTCTTAGAAACTCAGAGGCATGGAGCCTTTGCTGTTTGTGCTGGTTTGGAGTGCAGTGGGAGCAGGCCTGACTGCTGCACAGGATGGCAATGGCTTCCTACCCAGTTTTTTGCTCTTCCAACTTGAGTGTGGGCAGCACATACATCTCTTCTAAACCCATCTGTTGTTTGTGCCTGGTCAGGAAGGTGTGCAGTGATGTGTGGCCCATGCAAGGAAGGATGGTGGCTACAGGCCAGTGTGTGAAGGAGTTTTTTCCGGATCTTTGTATGGAAAATGAATGTGTGGAGCAGAGGTGATCAGAGCTGATGCGTTGGTCTCTGCTCTCTGTTGCTTCATTTCTATAATTCTGTCTTTTGACTGACTGAGATATGGTCTGCAGTGCGCATGGAAATTCACAGGGAATTGCATACACCTGGATAGAACGAGAACATTGTTGATGGCATGTTGGGACGTAAGGGGAGTTCAGGATACTGTGATAGTAAGGAAACCTGTGTAGGTGAAAGGGCCAGGAAAAATGTAGGTTGCGCTTGATTCCCCTTTGGAATTTGGCCCAGGGTCTCTGTCTGTTTAGGACAAGAAAAAATGTATTGTTGTGATTATTTTGGAGTACATTTGTAACCTTCCTCTCTCTCCTGCTGCTTATTCTCTGGGACTTTTCATTGTGGGCAAATGATCCAGAAAAAAAAATCTGCTTAGAATCTTAAGGGCCGGATGCTTCCCAGAAACCTTTTTGTTTCTGTGCAACAGAAATCTGAGAATATGCTTCAGGGCTGACTGAAGTCAGAAGTACATTGACTTCTTTTGGTATGTCTGAACTTTCGCCTTTGCTCTTGGCAAGAATCTGCAAGGGATCTTGGGAGTAGGCACAAGAAAAAACATGTCAGAAGGTCAACCCTGGCTCCAGCTTTTGCAAAAAAATGAGCCCAATGCAAAAGGCTTTGCTTAAGAACTACTTTCCAAAAATCTGATTCCAGACATAGTTGGAAGTGAGTGTAAGAACAAGCGAGCCAGACCCCTAAAATTTCCTTGCCTGCTATTAAATTTACCTGTAAAACTGTGCCCACAGGCTCTCAGGTTATTGCTATGTGTACGTAATTTAGGGATTAGTGCTCAGTGATTCGTTATTGATGATGATACAAAACAGAGGGATGAGGTTCACTTGAGCTTCAAATGCTTCTCAGAAGGGTAAAGGAAGCTCAGTAGAAGAGATGTGAAGAATTTGTGCATGGCTAGTGACTGTACAGTGATTATTTAACCTGGAGAGAGGAAATATGTAGAGGAACCTATTTAGACATAGGTCACTAATGTAGGATCCAAATTTGGGGCTGGATTGGATTAGATGACCTTTAAAGGTCCCTTCCAACCAAACTATTCTATGATTCTAAGGAAGTCAGAGTATTTCCAGGTACTTTTCCAGATTTTGAGTCAGGCCTTGTAAACATAATGAAGGGAAACATGTCTTTGTGTGTCAGGTACTTAGCCCAAGAAATTCCCCCGGGCAAACCCTGGGGCAGCCCTGTGGAAATCTGTGCCTCAGGAGAAGCTGGTAAGAGTTGCTTCTTGAATTGGGTACCAAGGCAGAGCTCTAACTTCTGGGTGCAGATGTTGTGCTGCGGAGCTCAGGCAGGGATTTCCTCTCAAATCCCCCAATAATGCATAACCTGTGTGGTTCTTCTGGAAGTGATAGATACTCTTGAAAAAATGTGCAAGACTCAGGACTCTGAAATGGTAGATAGCTCCGGTATCCTACTGTTATTAAGTATTGGAACAGGCTGCCCACAGAAGTGGTTGAGTCCCGTCCCTGGAGGTATTTAAAAGCCAAGCAGACGAGGTGCTTAGGGACATGGTTTAGTGGTGGAATGGCAGGGTTAACAGTTGGACTTGATGATCTTAAAGGTCTTTTCCAACTTAAATGATTCTATGGTTCTATGACAAATGATGCCTCCTTTGGTAGTAAATGACATCATCTACGAAGGGTGCCTTGGTATGGGAACAAATACAGTAACATCTGTAAGTGGAGCACATTCAATTTAAAAGAGGTGCCAGGCCACAGTAGCTCAGCTAAGGACAAAACAGTTGGACACTTTTTTCTTACAACAGTCCTGTAAGTATAAAAATATGTACAGTGCAACCATTCCTCTGCCCTCCCCCCTGGCTCCTCCCAGGCCCACGATATCTATTCTCCAGTTATGGGTAATTTGCAGAAGTGCAGAGGTACGTTTTAGGAAAAAACATCCTTAAAGCTGAGCATAGATTGCTTGGAAAGGTGGGAAAGTCTCCATTGTAAAAGGCTTCAGGTACTTGCTAGACAGCCTTCTGAGGTAGATGGCTTGTTCTAGTTGGTCTTGCTTTTGGGAGGGAGGACATTGAAGGCTTTTTCTTAACCCTCTTTCTGTGGTCCAGTGATAGGAGAGCCTCCCACCCATACAACTTGGGAAGAGCAGCACAACAGGCTTCATATTAGAAGCTGACTGTGGAAGGAGCCAAGAAGTTGAATGATTTTTTCTGGAGTGCATTCAGCACACTTTTTCATCTTGTGACCCATCCTGCCTTGTCTTGAAATGTCCCCATTAGAATATTATGTAAATGGGATTGTGAAACCAGTGTGGAAATTGGACAATGTACAATAGTAAGTGATAACTTGAGGCTGAGGCCGTGCTCTCTGCAGTGCATTTGTTCCAATTCAGATCCCATCAACAAGCAAAATATTGACCTGCAGATGTGCAGTTTGATAGATTGCATGGGTCTAATGGCTCAAAAGCATGAAAAATTGTGATCTCACCTCTTTGACCTCCTCCCCAACTAATTACACAATGGAGACCACAGAGGGCAAAAATCAGCTAGCTGATGTTGGACCAACACTAAAAACATGCAAGTGCTGTAAGAGCCAACAACGTGCTGGTGGAAGAGTAAAACGATGTGTTTGAGATATGAATGACCTTGAGCAGCTCTGAATTTAGCTATTTTTCCCTGAAGATGCATGAAGCTGTGGCAAAATTGGTGTTTAAACCAAAATGCTGTTGTGTTTGTAAAGCTGGGCAATGGAAGAGTTTTAGACATAGTAATAGGGAAAGTGGTGAATGCAGGCAAGGACACCTTGATAAGGATTTCTTTAGCTTGTGGTGCTAGGGTAGGAGGGATCATGCTAAAAAGAGAGTTCTTGTATGACCCAGATGACAGGAACAGACTGCTGCTTTGCTTTCCAGTAGTCACCCTGCTTCCTGGAGTAAAAATATCAAGTGATTAATTACTTGCATGCAGAGTGGGATAGTGTCATGGTAAGATAAACTTTAGAGAAGGAGTCTTTTGACACTGGAGTCTTCCCTGGAGCAGGTACTTTTTGACAATACTGCGTTACACTCTTGGTGTAATCCTAAATAAAAAAAAGTTTGTCTCGAAGCAGCTATGTGGAAGAAATGGGAAGTAATAGCTGTGTCACTGGTGAGACACTGATATGTAACTATTAAAACAATTCCTAAGTTATAAAGGCAGGAGGAGCGTTGTGCTCAGACACTGCGTAAGACAGGGAAGGAGAAGAAAATCACTTGTCACAGATACCAAGCAGAGATTAATTCCTCAGACTAATACCTGTTAGATCAAGAGCAAAACTCTTGGGAAAACATCCCATCTCGATTGAAAAATTAGCAGTGATGTGAAGAATTTACCTCAGCTGCTAGTACAGTTTCCCTGGAACAACTGCCCTGCCTGTTTAAAAAGAAAAACCAAAACCATCAACAAAACCCCCACAAAAACCAACACCCAAAATAGAACAAAATACCCCTTTACCCATACTTTTCTAACCTTAGTTTATCAGGTTTTGGCTCTTGTACTTTTGTGGACTGGATGGCTTCAAAGGCGAGGCTATCCCCGGGCAGGTACTCACGCCCTGATTAAACACCAGAAGTTTTTCGTAAGGCAGCAGGTTTTTCCACTCTTTAATGATTCTTGCTTGGGTGATTCTTCTCTCACATGGCACCAAATCCAATGTCCTCAAAATTCTTATGTTCCTGTTTATAATGGGGGAAGGGAAGTCTCAAGAGGGTGCTCTTCATGGAAGTGCAGCTCTGCAAGTCCTCAGATTTATAGATTAAGAAGTAAGTGCAGAAGTAATGATAATAACGTAGTTGTGTAGCGCAGGCCAGAGAATCTTGCTCAATAATTTCTATGTTGTGTCCACAGCGTAGTTCAAAGTATTGCTTGTTGGTTGGAAACATATTCAGGCTTTACTAACACAGTTTTTCAGTTGTGTGATCTGATTTGCATTGTTGCTAGAACTGCATTGCATTTTTGATGCTGCAGCAAATGGACTCTGGCCTGAATTGGTCAAATTCAGTGATGCTGAAAGGCTGGTTTGCTACCTGTCCGAGAGCTTCAGCACCTGTGAGATTTCAGATTGCAGCCATGATTCCTTGATGATGAAAACCAAGCCTTGGAGCTCTTCTGTTCCTCGCTTTCCCTTTCATGGCATTATAATTATTTGCCAAAAGAGCTGAGCATAAAATTCAGGGGGATGAAAAAAGCACTGACTCATTCACCTGGATATCTCTTTTTTTTTTTTTTTTTAATCTTTTTTCTTTTTTTTTTTCCCTTTTTTCCCCTGAGCTGGGTTTTTTTGGTCTTTAAAGGACCCTGGAAAACAGGGACTTTTTGCTTCTCGAGACTTAAGATTGAGAAGGTTTTGCTTCCTTTTCAACTCTGTAAAAGTCTTCATGGCTGATGGGTGACTTGTTGGATGGGTGCAGACAGACTCAAGCTCTCTGGGTATACATGGAGCTGGCTAGTGCCTGAGGGAAAGGCGAATCTTACTTGAGCTCAGTGCTGCTATAAAATAGCTTATTAAGCTTCCATCTTGCAGGTACCTCAGAGGCAACCAGCCCCAAGGGTGAACAGAGGAGCCAAGGTTCACTTGCACCTGGCAGTATAGATGCATCCACTTGTTGGTACTGCTGTGGCACCTGCTGGCCTCTGCTGGGTGGGTGCATCTGCAATCTGGGTGCAGCCTTCAGCAGGCTTCACATCACCTGGGAGCTGCTATCGAACTGCAAATAGTGCTGGGTGGCCTCAGCTCCCCATCACCAGCTAGGAATGAAGATCCATTGAATGGCAGGTGCTCAGGATGTTGCATCAGCATAGCAATACTAAGATGTCTGCAGATGAAGATCCTGTCCACCTTGGCAGGGATAAGAGCAGCCATAGGGTTGAACGCGCTGTACTGCTCATGAAAATTGAGTGAAGTGCCCAGCTCCTGCTTTGATTGCTTCTCCTGCAAAAATTCCTCTTGGCTCAAGGGGAACAAAATCAAAATGTGCAAATTCCATGATTTTATTCCTCAGTTATGAACTGTGATAGGAGACAGTGAACAGCAGATCCATGTTGGAGGATTTTATTTGCTGTGGCTGTAAGACCAGGGCGTTTCAGATAAAGCATGCAGCTTTCCTACAGCTGGAACTGAAATGCAGTTCTGTAAAGGCATGGTCTTGGCTGGTCTGGCACAAAAAAATGACCGCATTTTGGAACTACTGGCTTGTGTTTCCTCATGTTATTAGTTACCTGAAAATAGCTCTCTGCCCTTTGCACAGATGTTTTAATTTCTCTTCTTAGGCTAGGTTATTTTATTTTAGCTTTGTAACTGTATTACTTACTTCTCTAATGTATTTTCAGGTGTAGAGGTAGGATGCACACTGCACAAAATAAGGCACAGTTTACATTTGTATTGGATTGCAGATCCCCATGCATTAAGGAGAAAAAGCTGCCATTGATTCCCTGCCATTAAATACTTGTTATGTTGTTTATAGGGTTTTAAAATCAAAACCCCATCTAGTCATTTCAGCACTAGTCGCCTTCTACCTTTCTGCCTCTCGGTAGAGCATTTACAAGTGTTTATATAGGCTTTTTCTGCCTAGCAACATTTGTCGCAAATAGTTCAGGAAAAAAATGGTAAATAAATCCAAAGCTGCAGCAAGGCTTAACAACCTTTAGTTATCCTTCCGCAGAGTTCTCTTTGGAAAGAAAGAGCTATCTGATGTGATAAAAATGAAGACTTGGTGCTATGAAATCTCTGTTTACATTCTGCAAACATGACTTTATTCCATCAGAGTCCTTTTTTTATGAGGCAAATGGTGAGATGTCCCTCACTTCCATTCACTTTGCTGAAATAATAGGAATGATGCTGCAGTGTCTGTAGCTGATTGCTGTGGCATGCAAGCGAGCTCTGGGGCTGGTGTGTTGGATATGGTGTGCTAAGGGAGGGCCCAGGTGAGAGGCCAGCTGGTCAAATTACTCCGCAGATAAAAGCCTCTTCCCTGCATGTTTGTGCCCTCTTTTCGCTGCTGAGGTCTAACGTGACCGTTGGGTTTTGTTGCATTTGAGCAATGAGGCTTCTGTTGCTTTCTTTGGGAGCCAGTTCCATGGCTGAAGAGCCAGAGCTAGCCCAAACTTGACTTTTCTATTGGACAAGAAAGTGATGTTTCAATTTCTTTGTCCATTTAGACATCTTGATGAAATATCTTCGACCAGCACTACTGATGATTCTGCAAGTTGCAGGATTTTACTGATGTTTGTCTTAAAATTTCCTTTTTTTCTAGTTCCAATTTTTGCATCCATTTTGAAGAGGCAAGTAGGATTTTTTTTCCTGGCTGAATCCAGCAAGAATTGGATCAAACTTTTAGACCTTTCACATTATTGTATAGCCCCCCAGTTCTTGCTTTGCCAAACTGTGTGCCTAATTATTTGAATCTTACTTGCAAAGAATACACTTGACTCTGGAATACTTAATTGTTAGGGTTTTTTTCCTGTGAATTTTGCCCAAATTCTTGTTCCTCAGTAGATAATGTGATTAAAAACTGATTTTTGGTCAGTGAGTTGAGAATAAATCTGCTGGATGCGTTGGAGGTCCCTAACACGGTGTGGATAAGATCTGACTCAGCTTTGTTGGTCTAAGTATGGTTTTCCCAGTACTATATATAGATGGATTTTAGGAACACAACTCCCTCTTAATATTTTCCTACTTAGAAGCCATTGGTTACACAACAGTCAGGGTGATGGTGGTTTTCATTAAATAGAAGCTTGCTTTCAAAGTTTTTGGATTAGTTTGTGTTGAAATACTGATAATCTAGAAAAAGAAATATGCCACAGGGTAGAGATGGTTTCAAAAGCCTTTTTTGCAGAATAAATGTAAGCAATGTTCTTCACATGTTGTCATTTTACCAGAGGTCATATGTGAAAGAGAGTGAGTCAAATGGAGTATTTATTGAAATGTGCAGATGTTTTTCTTTCTGTCTGTTGAAAACAAATATTGCAGATACGCTTTTTTTTTTTTCTTAGCACCAATCTCTTATAACAGACTTGAGCCATGTTTCAATCTTTAAGACCCTGTGAATCTTCCCCTGCTTTGCAGCTGGAGTGAGAGGTCAACCTCTGTGGGGTATAGGAGCTTTCAAAATCCTCCAGGAGGGAGGTATGGATCCTTTCCCACACTTGAAGATCTACCTTTAATGTGGAAAACTTTACATTTCAGTGTCCAGCTACTTGCACTGGATATTAAAGTTTGAAGCATGTTCTTTGGAAATAGGGTCTAAATGCCTTAACCCTGGCCTCTTGCAGTTGGTGTAGGTGGATTTTAAGAAGAAAGATGTTTCAGGAGATAGATGCAGGCAAACTTAGGACGTTTTGGTTGAGATTGTCAAAGCTGCACATTTAAGCTGAAGATCAACTCTCCTTAAGTTTAATTGGACATCTGTATTAGGTGGCTTTGAAAATCTTTCCCTTTACACATATCCATTCCTGGTTTTCTGCACAGAGAATATTATCCACAAAAATATATCTGGCCTCCAAATTTTAAAACTTTTTTTACTAAGGGAGAAGATAGATGAATACTTTATTTATAGGATAGAGTAGGTATTTGTCCTGTTCAGCTACTAATTGTATTTAAATAAATCAGTTAATAAAATGAATATTGCTGTTTGATCTTCTCATTGGAACTCTGTATATATATATTTATTTTTTTTTTGCATGGGAATATTTGACTCATGCCAATATCTCCCAACCAGGCATTCATACTCGCACCTTTCAAACACCTGAAAAATGACTGCTGAAGATGGAATGTGTGTTTGCAAAATAGTAATAAGACTTACAGAGAACAGTTGTTCTTACCTTTGGAGACTAACAGTTTCTCTAGAAGGATGATCTGTCATTGCCTGGGGCCACAGTCAGTAAGAAGGTAGGATTCTGCATCTTATTTTGCTGCTGGAGATCCTTCTCTGGGTTTTAGTTCACCTGTTCTGCAACAGGGTAGTTATCATGAATCAGGGCAACGTGCTTCTGAGAAAACCCCCTTTGGGAAAGTTTTAAAAGAGCATCCATGGAGCGGGAGAGCCAGGGCGTAACTAGCTTTGGGCAACACGTGGCAAGGGAAGAGCTTGGTGCTGCGCTTCGGGAGCTGGGCTGGCAAGGCTTGTGGCATTTGGCACATGGTTGCAGGCCTCCTGTCAGGTCGCCTGCCATGCTGGGCTTTATGTTTCTTTCCAGACTGCAGAGCCAGCCAAGAAAAAAATGGCTTGCTTTTTTTTTTTCTTTTTTTTTCCCCTCTGAAAACAGCTTCATCTCAGGAATGGAACAGTATGAGTGCAGAAGACTAAAGGTGTCCTTGATTTGATCACCCCTCTGGCACACCTATGCTCGATGTCAGTTGTCTCTTGGCTGAGTGCGTAAGCGAAGACCAGTGCAAAATGAGGGAGGTGGTGGGGTGTGGTGACAGTGGTCGCCTTGGCTGTTTTCCTCCAGTCCCCAGGCACTGCAGTCAGCATCTTAAGAAAACTGTACCGTGCACAGTGGCCCCTCTTGCTTCTGCATCAGTTTGTTCCTCTATAGAAGCAATTTTTGTTTGGACCAAGTGTAAACTGACATCAAAGATGTTTTTGCTTCTCTCAAAGGATGTTATTTTAAAGGGCAAATAATGCCCAGAGCAGGATTTTACTGTCCCCTCCTTTTTTCTGGTGACAAGCTGATTACTTTTCCTGCTATTTTTTATTTTCCTGTTTTTGCTGTTCCCCAAACTTTCAACTGCTATGAAAACTCCCAAGTGGCTTTTGCCCAAACACATGCAGGTGAGCTTTTAAATGTGAATTGCTCGGTAGATAAATGAGGATCGGTTGCTATATTTAATTATGCAGTCTTCTGTAACGTGTCTCCAACAAGCTTTCATCTTGTGGATAGTAATTATTCTTAGCATGCCCATCTGAGCAAGATTATGCTTTGGTAATTGGTTTTGAATCCTATATCCATTTTCTTTTAAGCAGCACTCTCTTTAATCCTTTCTATCAATGTTTGGGGATTGAAGGTGAGGTGAGCGTGTGGCAGGAGCAAGGGAAGGATTTCTCTTTTTCTTTGTTAGGATGCTGCTGAGCTGACATGGTAGAAGCGGCTGCTGGCAAGCACGGATGATGACAAATGAGGCGGCTGGCTCGTTTGCTCTGCGCGCTGAGGCGGCCCGGGCGGCACTGCCAGCAGGCTGAGCGTGCAGACCCTCGGGCTATTGCTGGCCCTGGAGTTGCAGTGGAAGTGGGAGACTCTCCCTCTGATGCCGGGCCATGCTGATGATACCGCTGTTATTCACCTGCAATGGAAGTGGGATGTTTTCTCTTTGTGGCTTATGCACGGACCAGTGGCCTGGCAGCCCTGGAGAGCAGGTGGTTAAATAGCTCTTCATGCTTTTGAAATCGAAGTTATGATTCTTCAGCTAAGTGCCTGTATTGGGCAGATCTGAATTTAACCTAGGAAATTGATTGAGTTGTGGCTTTATTTTCCTTTTCTATGCTTATTTGGTCCCATTGGTCACACTAGCTGTTTTATTTATGCAAATAAGCTCAGAAGATGCTTTCTGCAAAGATGAATTGCATATCTCTGTGCTTATCTCCTCTTTTCAGTGGGGAAAGTGAAGTAGAGGAACTGACAACAAAATGTTTTCATGATCCTAGTGCATGCTTCCAGTCAGAGGTAGTAACTCTTATGGCGGGGGGGGAAAAGAAGAGTATACCCTCATGGCCTGTTTTATGGCTGCTGGCAGAACCATGTGTGGAAGCTCTTTGTATTGCCCCTCAAACTCAGGGTGATGTACCCCTTTGCCAGGCATGGTCTCCAATACGTCTGGGTACTTCCAGAGACCTCTCCTTTGAAAGCCTGGGTGGTAACCTGCCTATCCTTCCCCACTTAGCACCGTCCATCTGCTGAGCTGTGTGGAAGGACAGGGAGCAGAGACCCTTTCATTCTCCCTAACCCCCTACCCTCTGACCTGTGCAGCGTTTATAAAGGCACTAGACTTCAAGAATTCTTGTACTAGGGAAGCATGGCATCGTCTGCTAGGTCATTCCCTACAGCAAAGGACATTGTGTTTACACAGCATCGGTACTAAGCACAACTTTTGGGAGCAACTGAAATCTCTATTCAAAGTTGGGTTGCTAAAATCCTCAACTTGGCAACAAAAACCGATCTGGCATACTCAGATACCCCCTTAATTCTCTGGAGGCAGAAGAGCTGCTTGCAGAGTACCCACACCACCTACTACTTCCCCATGCACTGCGCTCATATCTGCTACCAATAACCAGGATGTGTTCAGTCCAAGGCAGGTGTACCCAGTCAAACTGGATGGATCCAAGTGACTAGTTTGAGATCCCTAGTTCCATTTGGAGTCTTAAAAACGTGGCAGCTGTCGCATGTTGTTACAGATGAGTGTTAAGGTCGTTTTAATCTTGAGCAGCATGATGCATCTTGCTCCTGACAGGGAAAAAATAGCATTGTGCCAGTGGAATTTGCCATCCATGAAAGGTTATTCCTACAAGAGTTGATATTCCATTTGCAGAGAGGAATTTATAATTGTACTTGCTCATACAACAACAACAACATCAGTGTTCCTATGAAAGGAGTGAAAAGGGAGATTAAGAATTCATGTTTTCTGCTCAGGAGAGCTAAGATGGATACATATTTGAGAATATGGATTCAGCTGTCATGTAGAAATGAGGTCAGGAAACCCTGGGAGTAGAGACTTGGAATAGTCATGTTACCATGCAGCATTTCAAAGTCAGATTTTTAGAAGTGAGTGTTTGGGGATTTTTTGGTTTGTGGTGTTGGTTTGGGTTTTTTGTTTATTTGTTTATTTCCTTCTTCGGGGAAGACCCGTGTACTTTTCACTGTTAGCATCAGGGATCTAAGGGAATTTTTGAGCTACTCCAAGGCATGACCTGTGTTGGCAGTCTCTGCAGAGAGGGGCCAAAGGCTTGCATAGACTGAGAGAAGATGGTCTTGTCTGGGGAAGGCAAAACTATGTTGCTGGGCTTGGTTAAGAATGTCTAGAAAGAATAAGAGAACTGTGGTGCTGTTTTGCTGGAACTGCTGGACCCAGAGACACAGCTTGCCCTCTTGAGTTTGTTCTGATTTAGTCGTGGCTCTTGAGCATAGCCTGAGTAGAAGGCTTCTATTAGATGACCAAAGGGAGGAAGGCACTGTGTTGTTGGCTGGGCCACTTTCCTCTTGATCACCTATTTTTGGCCCACTGATAGTGTTTTCTTGTGTGACGCTGTGTGGTGTAGGCACAGCTGAGAGGGTGGCTCACATCTGGACGTGATGGCTGTTGGTGAAAGGGAAGTGACATTGCAGCTGAGGAAATTCACTGGTGGTCTGACTGGGTGCTTGGGACTGCTTTTGGGGAAGCCAGACATCACTGGAAGTTTCTTGGCATGCTACAGGCTTCCTGACGATTATGGGTAAGTCAAAAAGTAGTCAAGGCCCCTCATCCAGAAGATGTCATGGCTATTTATTTAGTTGACCAATTAGTTACTTCTGTTGGTGGGGAAGGCTGTGTTCTACAAGAGATGAAATACCGGAGTGCTCGCAGACATGGTACCACATTGACTACAAAGATGTGGGCTCAGAGTTACAGGGTGATTCAGACCTAGCTTTTTCTCCACTTGTGGGGTAGGGAGCCTGAAGCCGAATGGCTGAAAAATCAGTGATGTGAGCATGCTCCCTTGGAGATTTAATGAAAAACACTTGTGTCTGCTCCTTTTTAATCAGGCCTGTTCTTCCCTCTCTGGGAGGAAATTTTCATCCTGAGATCCCTGCCTGTTCCATCTTTGGGACTTGGTGAAAATTGGATGGGCTTGGGGAGTTATTTCCAACTGAGCTCTGTCCTCCATCTATCTTAAAGTAATAATAATAATAATAATAATAATAATAAAAAAATGTCCTTCCATCCTTCTTTTCTGTGTTCTTTGGGGTCAAAACTAACTTTCCAAGGCAGAGATGAATTTGAGATGCTGCTAACAGGAAGGGAGGTAGCTTTCTCATGCAAGTGTATCTCCACCAAGGGCTGAACACATGGTGAATGTAGCTGCTAGCGTTGGGAATAATTGTTAACATCCTGGAGAACTGTGATGGGGGGAGATTAAGGGTGGGCAAACCAGCATGCTCTGCCTGCGATAGTCACACCATCAGCCTTTAGAGCCAGACAGTATTTCATTTTTATTATAACTGTGGCATCTCTTTAATTTCCTTGGTATAATGTACTTAATCCATAATTATAAAATAAGCAACTAGCCCTTGGCTTTGCTGTGTTCTTGTAATGTGAGAGTGATTCTGTATTTTTATTAATTTAACTTTCTGCAAGCTAACAGATTGCCATAAAGGAAAACAGAATTCCTCAACCAGTACAGCTAATAGCTGTATTTCAGCAAAGGCCCCATGGTACATGTTGAACAATAACTACCACTCTTGTGCCACTTGCGGTTTTTAATTGAATTTCTATCCCATGGATATCATGTCAGAGCCATTCATCTGCTCCACTAAGTCTTCTGATATTAAACAAGTTCTTCAAAGTTACTACTGTAGTACAAATGCTGCTCGACGGTTGATTTGCACTGCATATTCACTGGTCTGGTGGAGGCGATGCAGTGCAGAAAAGTTTAGCTTGCATAGGCACAAGCAAAGGAATCATATTATTATGGATAAAACTATTGTAATCTGCCTTTCCACTTCTTTTCTTGTTGGAATGATAGGGTCTCCTCTGCCTCTCCTGCTCAGAGTGAGACAGTGGCACTGGAAAAATGATGTACAGCTGTGTGACTGTCTTGGAACCAGCAATGGAGACCTGCCTGGCTCATCAAATATTTAGAGTCTTTGTTCTTCAAGGAAGTGGCTCCTGACAACCACTATTTGCAGCACAGCAAAAGTCTTTCTTGTTCCATGGTTCACCGTGTTTGTCTGGGGTTGATGAACAGGAGTCACAGTGCTTGGTGAGGACTGCAGGGTAGATCAGTGCTGGGGCAGAGCTGGGAACAGGTTGTATTTCTCAGTTATGCGCTTGTTTCTGAGATGGTGCTCTTCCTTAGAGGCTGTGAGTCTTGGAATTGACTGTCCTGACATGAACTTGGACCAGACTGCCGTGTGGTTGGGGTCTAAATAGCTCCATAGTAATAAGCTCTGACACTGGTGGGACTGTGCTCTCAGGTTCACTGTGCGGATCTGAAAAGATCCATGGTTTAGACTTTGCTGTCACCTTACTCTGCCCTTTTCTTTCTTCTGCATAACCTTTTCAAAAAGGTGAGTCAAAACATTGCAATTTGTGGAAAGATGTGATTTCTGCCCTGCTTTCCCCCTGCCAAATTCAGAGACTTCTTATGTCTGACTGTGTTTATGATACTGGAGCATTACGGTCTCACTAATGACTTGCCTCTGGGCTCTTCTGACCAAATGGTGTCTCTGGCTGAAAGCATAGAGTAGATGAAAGCAGGGCAAGGTTTCCCTCCAAGTTGGAGGAAGGGTCTGCATAGCTAGACTGTTCAGGGGGGAAGGTCTGAACTGTGTTCTCTGGCAGTCAGTAGGTGAAAGCAGAAGGAATGTCTTTATTCCTAGACTGGAAATGAAACACTATCTTGCAAAGCTCTTGATGAGAGTTTTCTCAGGGATTGCAAGAAGAAGTGCAAGTGTGCCATGCTGAATATCAATTACATGGAGATTCTGCAGTGCAAAATTAAAGGTGAAATCCCAGCATGCTTCTCCCATCTCCACTGTTTTCTATTGCTTAATATACCGATTCTATTGGGGAATTAATAATTCAGTCACCTGAGAAGTCATAGTGACCCCAAACATTTGGGCTCTGGAGTTGCTACCTCCTACCTGAAGTTGGGGCTGGTGGTGTTAAGCTTGTTTCCTTTTCTGTTCAAGTCTGAAGTTCAGGCTTGGTTGCACCAGTAGGGTGCAGAGAAGCACTCAAATAACTGGCCTGTTCTTGATTTTATGTTGTACAAATGCATAAGGATTGTTAGTGTCTGGCCTTCAGCGTCTTACAGAATTGTGTAGTTTGGAAAGGACCTTTAACATCATAAAGAAAAACCGTTAACCTAGTCCACCACTAAGCCATGTCCCTCAGCACCACATCTACGCGTCTTTTAAATACCTCCAGGGATGGGGACTCAATCACTTCCCTGGGCAGCCTGTTGCAATGCTTGACAACCCTTTCTATATAGAGATTTTTCCTAATATCCAATCTAAGCCTCCCCTGGTGCAACTTGAGGCCATTTCCTCTTGTCCTATTGCTTGTTACCTGCGAGAAGAGACCAACACCCCCCTGGCTCCAGCCTCCTTTCAGGTAGCCGTAGAGGGCGATAAGGTCTCCCCTGAGCCTCCTTTTCTCCAGGCTGAACACCCCCAGATCCCTCAGCCAGTCTTCAATAAGATTTGTCCTCCAGACCCTTCACCAGCTTCATTGCCCTTCTTTGGACATGCTCCAGTGCTTCAATGTCTGCCTTGTAGTGAGGGGCCCAAAACTGAACACAGTATTTGAGGTGCAGCCTCATCAGTGCTGAGTACAGGGGGGACAGTCATTTCCCTGCTCCTGCTGGCCACACTATTTCTGATACAAGCTAGGATGCTGTTGGCTGCTTTGGCCACCTGGGCACACTGCTGGCTCATATTGGCCTGCCTGTTGACCAACCCTTGTCCTTTTCCATCAGGCAGCTTTCCAGCCACTCTTCCCCAAGCCTGTAGCATTGCATGGGGTTGTTGTGACTCAAGTGCTGGACCCAGTACCTGGCCTTCTTGAACCTCATATAATTTGCCTCAGCCCATCGTTCCAGCCTGTTCAGATCCCTCTGTAGAGGCAGATCGACACTCCTCCCCAACTTGGTGTCGTCTACAAACTTATGGAGGGTGCACTTGATCCCCTCGTCCAGATCATTGGTAAAGATACTAAACAGAACTGGCCTCGATACTGAGCCCTGAGGAACAGCACTTGGGAGCACTGTTGCTTGTCTGCAGCTTACTAGTGTAAGGGTAGGTCTGTGCAGGTGGCAGGTAGTGTCAAGGCCCCCAAGCTGCCGATATTTGAAGAGAAATTGATCTCAAATCTCCAGCCACAGGTTTCAAGTAGGAGCTGTTCAGTCTGTTTTTAAAAGCATCTTGGAGTATAAATTCTTTTAATGGTGTCTAGATTGTGATGACAAGGTCTTAGCTGCACAGCAACTTTTCAGTGGTGTAGGGACCAGAGGGCATCTGGGCACTGCTGATTAGGGAATTACTGGAATCTGATGCATGAAGAAGCAGCTGCCTGAGGATATCCTTGGTGTCCAAGGCACTGCCATCAAAGGTGCAAGCCTTGCTGTAAGGACAGTGTTTGCTGTATTTACATCCTGCTTTCTGGATACAAGACCATTCTGGGAGGTTCATAGGGCAGCCCTAGGTTTAGTACTCCTTGTCTGGATTCAGCCTGCTTTCAGTTTCCACTGCCCTATGAGCTATCCAGGCAGCATTTAAAAGCAGGTAACAAAATCCCATTTAGAGCCTGTCTAGAAACCATGATCTGAAAAACTCTGCCTCTTTATCTTCTGGATAAGGTTGCTGTCACAAGCTAATATCAGAGTTGCAATTATTGATGGTATCATTAAAGATGAGATCCCATTCCCAGCAATGCATTTAATATTTTTCCCCCCTTTTTTACTGTGGGGACACTGATAGTGGTGGCAGAATGAGATTTAAAAAAAAAAAAAAAAAAAAAAAAAGAGAGAAAGAAGGTGAGGGTTAAAGAAGCCCATGTTTATCTTTTGCCTTCATCCATGAGGAAGGAAGATTAATTCATGAAAATATTTTGTGTACTAGAGTTATTACAGTGTAATCTTTACAAAATAATGACTTGTAGCAAACCCTCATCATTATTTATTTTCTCCATTTTCAGCATCAGTTATGTGGTAAAGTATGGACAAAGAAATAACCCCTTCAGATAGCACTCCCAACATACATTTACCGTTGGCTCGAAAAGAGCTGCTGTTTCACCACGGTACTCTGATTATTACAAACATATTGTTTTAAAGCTTAGCAGCTGTGTAATAGTTGCATATGTACATGATGTAATGTCTCTGTCTGTGTTGCCTCTTTCGATAATCACAGCACTTAAGTCTCAATATGAACTTCATTGATCCATGATTGTAGCTCATTAACATGGAAGTATTCCTTTACATCTGAGTCAAGCACAAATAAATGTGTGTGTCAAAAATGGAGTCTGGGGAAAGGCATTTTTGACTGCACAGACTGTGATTTAATAGAAGCACACACCAGAGAGGTTAAAGAGGTATTGCGGGGGAGGGAGGGAGGGGGAGGAATGAATCGGGAGAAGCTTGGATAAAGCTTGACTGTTTTCCTGTAGCAGGAAATCTTCTTGCCTGTTTGTGTATGTTTTCAGCTGGCTGATTGATTCAGGTCCACTGTGGTACCTAGTTAAAAGTGGGTGACGGGGCTGTGTGGAGTGAATTTTCTGAAGAACTTGCTGTACTGTATTGAGGCTCCCAGTTTTGGATGTGATAAGTAGTTTCTTTTGGACATATACTACCTGAGGGTCTAATGTTAAAACATGAGCAATCAAGCAGCGTACTCCAGGCAGTAGTGTGAATCCAGCAGGTTTCCTGTCCAGATGCCCTCCCAGGGACTTTCTGAAGGTACAGAGGTGGGAGAAGAATGTTCATCTTCTCTGGGATTGCTGCTTGCCACTGCCCGTATTCTTTGCAATAAGCTACAGAGGTGCACTGCTTTCTTTTTTAGCATCTCCATGTGCTGCTCGCTGGCATCTCAGTCATGACTAAATGGTTTTGCTAGAAATCTTCTTTTGTACCCATGTTTCATTTTCTCCTCTGTCCTCGGAGTAAAACCTGTAGAGGTGTGCACAGACAAGTCTGCAGAACTGCCCATGCACTGAGTGGTTGATCAGATCCTTGTTGGCTGCAGGGGGCTTGTTTTCAGAGCATTACTATTCAGCCTGCAGGAAGATTCATTCCCAGAATATTAAAGCTGATGTTAAAACAAACCACGTGCCTTCTGGTAAGGCAGCTAAAAAGGATAAGGAAATGGCCAGTGATCAGGTGCCACTATTTCTTAATTAATCACAGCCTATTGCAATGTACCTGCTAAAAGATGGGCAACCTTTTAAGCTGACATTATCCCTGGGGGTCTTAATGGTGCCCTCCAGGAATGTAGTATCATGCTTAATTTTGTCACTGGCTTTTCAAGCATCAAGTTGACTAGAGTGAACAAAAAATGCTATTTCTTTCCTGGTCTAAATAATGTCACTGAAAGAACTTAAGTGCCACTGCTTTAAAACTGTCCAGGGGCTGTGAGTGAACCATGCTGGGTTAATACAATTAAAGATAAACTGCACAATTTAATGAGTTCTGCTCTTTTTTTTTTTTTTCTTTTTTTTTTTTTTTAAGCATTGCTCCATGGAGGCAGATATCCTGAGTGGGACTAATGCCCAAGTTCAAGTAGGAAGCATGGCCAAAGGCCCTAAACATACTGAGTGATAAACCTGAATGCTAGGATAGACAATGATGTTGATGGACTCTCAGCTCTGACATAGCGTAGGGCACGGGTCCTCACACAGTAAGTCGTCACAGAATCGTAGAATAGTTTGGGTTGGAAGGGACTTTCAGAGGTCATCTAGTCCAATCCCCCTGCAATGAGCAGGGACATCTTCAACTAGATCAGGTTTCTCAGAGCCCTGTCCAATCTAACCATGAATGTTTCCTGGGATGGGGTATCTACCACCTCTCTGGGAAATTTGTTCCTGTGTTCCACCACCCTCACTGTAAAAAAATTTTTCCTTATATCTGTTCTAAATCTACCTTTTTCTAGTTCAAAAACACTATCCCTTGTCCTATCGCAACAGGCCCTATTAAAAAGTTTGTTCCCATCTTTCTTATAAGCCCCCTTTAAGTACTGAAAGGCTGCAATAATGTCTCCCTGGAGCCTTCTCTTCTCTGGGCTGAACAACCTCAACTCTCTCAGCCTTTCTTCATAGGAGAGGTGTTCCATCCCTCTGATTATTTGTATGGCCCTCCACTGAACCTCCTGTACTGAGCACTTCAGAGCTGGATGCAGTACTCCAGGGTGGGGTCTCACCAGAGTGGAATAGAGGGGTAGAATCACCTCCCTTGACTTGCTGGCCACACTTCTTTTGATGCAGAGCAGGATGCGGTTGGCCTTCTGGGCTGTGAGCGCACATTGTTGGCTCACATCCAGCTTTTCATCCACCAGTATCCCCAAGTCCTTCTTGGCAGGGCTGCTCTCAATCCCCTCATTCCCTAGCCTGTATTGATACTGGGGGTTGGCCCGACCCATGTGCAAGATCTTGTGCTTGGCCTTGTTGAACCTCTTGAGGTTCACACGGACCCACTTCTTGAGCTTGTCCAGGTCCCTCTGAATGGCATCCCATCCCTCAGGCATGTCAACTGCACCACTCAGCTTGGCATTGTCTGCAAACTTGCTGAGGGTGCACTTGATCCTGCTGTCTGTCATTGATGAAGATATTAAACAGTACTGGTCCCAGTATGGACCCCTGAGGGACACCTCTCGTCACTGATCTCCATCCAGAC
>NW_009260407.1:3347188-3359779 GCF_000687185.1 Egretta garzetta | reverse complement strand
CCATAGCTCTTCCCTTGTCCACTGATGTAGTCAGTCCATCATAGAAGTCCGTTAGGTTGGTCAGGCAGGACTTGCCCTTGGTAAAGCCATGCTGGCTGTCTCAAATGACCTCCCTGTCTTCTACATGCCTTAACATGGCTTCCAGGAAGATCTGTTCCAGGATATTCCCAGGCACAGAGGTGAGGCTGACAGGTATGTAGTTCCCACGGTCCTCCTTTCTACCCTTTTAAAAAATGGGTGCAACATTTTCTTTTTTCCAGTCATCAAGGAATTCACCTGACTGCCACAACTTCAATATCATGAAGAGTGGCTTGGCAACCACATCAGCCAATTTCCTCAGGACTCTGGGATGAATCTCATCAGGTCCAATAGACTTATGTATGTTCAGGTTCCTCCGGTGAACATGAACTTGATCTTCTCATACAGACTTTGCTCCTCTAGTCCCTGTCTTGCAATCTATCTACTTGAGAGGTGTGGGAAGAGAGATTGCCAGTGAAGACTGAGGTAAAAAGGTTGTTGAGTACCTCAGCCTTCTCCTCATCCATTGTTACCAGTTTGCCAGTCTTCCTCATGAGGTGGGGGGGTGCCCCTTTGACCTTTCTTTTCTGGCTGACATACCTGTAGGAGCCATTTTTGTTATTCTTTGCATCCCTTACCAAGTTCAGCTCCAGCTCCAATTTGGCCTTCCTGACCCCATCACTACGCAACTGGGCAGTGTCTCTATACTCTTCCCAGGATACCTGCCCCTGCTTCCTTCTTGCCTTTTAGTTTGACCAGCAGAACTCAACTCAGCTATGCTGGTCACTTGCCTTCCTTAATCCATCCAATTCAGTCAATCAGTCCCATCCATTTGTCATGGCTAAGAAAATGTGGATATTGGTTTACAGTTTGAAATGTCAGCATCTATGTGAACCTTTGTGGGAAATGCCATACTCCAACCCATGTGGTTGGAAAACCAACAAAATACATCATCATGTGTAACTGGCAAAAAGATCACAACCACATATGAAGTCTGTGGCGAAGTAGGAACCTTGTAGGTCTCCCGAGACACCTTCCAATGTCTTTAATACAACAGAATTCTTTCGTTAGTGAGCCTCATAGTCTGCATCTTGAGTGTTTGTGTTTGATCCTTTTCATAAATAGTTAACTTATGATTAAATTCAAAGACATAAAGAAAATCTATGATGTGTCTAGAAAAAGGACTTTAGCATTTTGGATCGCAGACAACTTTCCCCTTCCATTTGCCTTGATAATATGCAGGGTGTTTAGCTCTTCATAAACTCCATTTAGGTAAAAGTCATGACTTCAACATGAATAAGAACCACGTTTTCAGCACACTACTTGGAAGCAAAGGCATAGGGGATATTTATCCTTGTAGTTCAGGGCCTAAAGAAAAATATTCCTCATCTAACATCTGAAGGAAATATTCTGCAGTGTAGTACTGGAGCTAATTCTCAATTTGAAGAAGTTTAAATTAGCTCTTTCTGACTACTTCTTGAGAAGACCAATCAAGCTAGAGAGATGACTGGTCTCTTCCAGTGCTTCCTCTTCCTTCCCTGCTTCTCAGCCTAAGATATCCTCCCTCATGGGTTCGAAGGGGATGTGCGTTTCCTTGTGCTCCATTTACTATTCCTTCATTAAAATGACAATCTCCCAGCCATCTCCTGGGGGACTTGCTGAAGCTGATTGACTTTTCAAGCTGTTCCCACTTTATTGATCTTCTGTCTGAAAAAATTCCAACAGGTTTATTTTCCCAAGACAAAGTGTTTTGTGTTAGATGAGCTTCTGAGTGCTGAGCACAAAAGATGACAGGAAAAGGAGGCTTTTCTGGGGTAAAATTAAGCTTGAACCAATTGTGGTTTGAAAGATATGAAGCAGTGAGGTCTTAGGGCGTGATAGTGCAGGAGCGATCGGTTGTGTGCTTTCTGAGCTGCCCACAAATCACAAGCAGTTGGTGGGGAAGAGGGGGATCCCCATGTTAAGGATCTGCCACATGGCTCACAATCATTTATTAACCTTGATAATAAACACTGAGCTTACCTCTTTGGAAAGTCTGTATAGTCACAAGCTTAGACCTCAGCGTCTGCATTTTGAAGACATGCTAACTTAGAATCAAGGCTGTTAATCCTCATGCTTGGGAAATGAATGAAGCTCACGCTCAACCAGTGCTAGTATGAAATATCTACATGCAGTGTAGCACTGGATTCAACTATATTATGAGAGGCTTAATCCGGCTGCTGATCTGACTGTTGCCCAAGCCAAGAAACTGGATGACAGATGACTGGTTTCTTCCATTCATGCACTTGTATCCCTGTCCTTATATTTCTCAACCAAAATTCACTGCTCTGAGGAACCAGGAGAGGATGTAGTGGCATAACCTGACTGTCTGGATGTGAAAGGAAGAGTTGTTTGGGACGGTTCAGAATAACCTTAGCTTATCGCCCAGGGACCCAGCTGTATAACCAGGCTGGGCCATGCTGCAAAGCAAGCGGTGCAACCTACGTAAAGGCGTTGGCAGCTGTGTAATCTGGCCTGAGAGCTCCTTCTGTCTTGTGAATTATGTCTGTGTTATGAGATTCTCAAAAACGTTAGTGTATGGTTCAGAAGGCTGTGAGGGTTTGCAGGCCCTGTCGTGGATATTTCAGTGGCAACTGGAACGGATAAGTCTCAGGATTCAGAAATGGGCTGGTTTTATGTTTTGGTTTACTTATTTATTTATTTATCGTATTGAAAGAGAGCTTGTGCTGGAGACTGTTCTGGTGGAAAAATCTCATTGCAAAAAACCTGTTCAGAGCAATATTAGCCTGAGACTTATTTGTGTTCTTTTTATGGCTCCAAATTCTCTTTGCCTCTTAAGAAAACCAAACTTGCACTGTTGCTTTGTCTTGTCCATGCAGTTTTTAAACTTCTGAAGTTTCTTAGAAATGCAGAATTCTCACAAATGCAAAATGCTTGCAAAATGCTAGCATCGGCTTGTTAATGTTGCTATTAATATTTATGTTTATAGATATATGTAACTATAGTGGGTCCTGACCTTTATTGTGTAAATTTGCATAGATCTGCCAATATTATTCATTCACTTCTATGTAATAGGGTCACATTGACTTAAACTAGTTGGGGATCTGGTGCTGTCTTGCTAGCTGTAGAAAAGTAGCATGGAGAGGCTCTCAGTCATGTTGAGACTGGAGATAAAGATGTGTTCCTAACACTGGAAGGGAATTCTTGCTTTGCCAGTCCTCAACTGTCTCAGGTGGCTGCATCTTATGAGCTTTTTATTTTTTGGGAGAACAGTAAAAGCCAGTCTTTTCCCAGGAAGCTAAGTTAACTAAATGGGAAATTGCAGTGCTGAGGAGCCTTGCTGGGGGTCAGGCAGGATTTCTGTGCTATTTATGTTCAGGTTGTACGGGTGTGCTGCTAGGGGCAGTAACCTGTGTGGGCCACAAGTCGGGGAGTTGCAGGTAGACACAAGGCTTGTGGGAGAGGGGTCAACTGAGGTAGGGAATGGAACGTGTTGCAGGCTGACTGTAAAAATTGGCTTGGGAATATTCTGCAATTTTTAATATCTGTGTCTAAGGAACTGGACTAAACTACCTCCTTCACTGCCCTCTTTTTTAACTACAGCAGTTTTGAAAAGATTTGCTGATAGTTTGAAAAAGGTAACATGCCTTGTGTTACATTAGAGATGACTTAGGTTCATCTAATGTCCCCACAGTGCTGCTTGCCACCGATCCCAAAACAGGCAACCAGTGTCAAAGGCAACTTTCTGGTAAACCCTGGCCATAGCCACCATCCCAGGGGGCACGAATGGACACTGATGTTGGTATCCCCAGCTGGGACCGGAGATTTGAGTCACCCGTTCCCCTCTCTTAGAAGGGTGACGTGACCCACTGTCAGGGTAGTTTGTATTGCCTGGTGTGTCCTTATTCTCTGAGTGGTTGGAAGGGCTTCTTTGTCATCCACATCTAGCACAGAAATACAGAGTTTAGTGATGGGGGCAGTTCCATAGTCTTCCCTCGACATTTTGTTCAATACATATTTAAGGGGAGTTCCTGTTTAGAAGCACCCAATAGCATGGATGATAAATGGAACCTCTACAATTCCTTCAGAAAATCCTACATTCAAAGCACTTTCCTTTTGCCACAAAATAATGCAAATTAAAATTATTAGCTAGAGTATCATTACAGAATCATTTTTAGCTCTGGTAATAAAAGTAGAAAAGGGCCTGGGGAAGGCCTTGTTTCTAATTAATAATCTAATTAATATCTGATTAATTAATGAGGCTTTGTCATCAAGGCTGCCTTTTATCTTTGAGGCTATTAAAGTGTCCTCTAGACTAAATTTCTTGAATATGTCTTGATAAGCCCATCTTTGCTGAGTCAGTCAAGTGCTTGGAATCAAATCACTTTGCTGCCTTATCAGGGCTGCATAAAACACCTCTTTGGAAAATTAGAATACATCCGAATCAAGAACATGATAAATATGTCAGATCTTTTAGACAGTACAAATGGGAAGTGAGTAATGATGAGGTGTAGTTCTTCAGAGCTGTACGAAAGTAATGCTTTTACATAGATTTCACTGGAGCAGTAAAAGGAGAGGCCTTTGCACAGCCAGACTGCCTTAGCTCCAGACTGCCCATTCCATGGCAGCTGAACTGTGCCTTGGGTGGTGTCTGCAAGGGTGGGGGGTCCTAGTCTCAAGTCAGAAGCAGTAAGATGATGATTCAGATTCTCATGTCCTTGCTGAGGCTGCTGATGTGGATATTACGTGATGCCTGTATAGCTTTTTATGTTTGTGCTCCTGCGAGGTGCGGTTTCTACCAATGGGCATTGACTTTGCCTGGCCATGATAAGGATTGCCAGCAGGTCATCAGTGGTGTAATGGGGCAAGCATGCGATGAAGGGAAGCGCTTATCCCAGCTTTTGAGGAGAAGCCATTTCACATTTCCTCAGGTCTGTCTTTCTATTCTTGATTCTGCCAGCAACCATTGGGAAATCCATATCACATTCCTCTGCTTGTCTCTGCTTCACCTTGTAATGCTGTAGAGCGTGTATGGCACAGTGAAGTCCTGATATCGTTTGGCACCTACTTCTAGTAGTAATTCTCATACATATCCCTACAGAATAACAGCATTTAAATCCTAGAGCACTGGCACATTACAGCAAATGATGAACTTGTGGTCTCAGGCAGGATGACTGAGGTCCTTCCCTTCATTTGTATTGCCAGCTCAGTGCATGAACTTTTCTAATCCATTTAGCATGAGATACACCTTGCCTTGTTCCAGCCATCTAACAGTTAAGTGTGCTGGTGACTTTGGTCTCCCTTTATGCTGAAGGGAGGAAGACACCTTAAGAGAGCAATACATCCTCACCTATTTTAGGACAAATGAGTCATTCTCTGAAGTTAACATTCTCTGTCTATAGTTAGAGAGAAAATGTGGACAGGCTTGGGAGCTAGAGCTAAATACCTAGTTTGTAGGTAGCTAAATTTAAGATGAGATAAATTGGCCATGGTATAGAGAAGGAGGAGTCTTTCTTTCAGCTGGGGAGGTAAGTTATTTTAGTATCACAGTAGGAGGCATCAATCTTTGTTGCTTTTGTGTCTCCTTATTGTGGGCTATTCTGCAGCAGAATATAAAGTGGTGCTTAGTAACCACTACACCTGCAGCCTTGCTGATGGTGAATGCTTTTTAGAGACCCAACGGCACATTGTTCTGGCTAGTCAGTGATGCTGGGGGTAGCCGAAGCGCCACTGTATTCCTACAGGACAAGTAGAGCAAGAATGATGCAACCATATGGCTTTCAAGTTAGTCCCCCCTATCCCTGTAGCCTAAATATACAAAACCTACATCTCCAGAGACTGTTCATGCCTATCTGAGTAGTCATCTCTGCTAAGGAATGACTGGTGTAAACAGTCGCCCTGCCTGTGGGATGGTGATCAAATGAAACACTGATGAGCCATCAGCCACTAGAAATGTGACTGATACTCATATCTCCTGTGCTTTATTGGCCGTAAACCCAGAGGTGGAATATTCAGTATCCTTTTGTCCAACCTCTGAGACACCCAGAGTCCTCCCAAAGGCTTTTATTGAATAAACAAGAGAAGATACCTTTCCTGTCAAAAATAAAAAAGAAGAATCTGCAAGAAAAAAAGAGGAACCCAGTGTTCCTAGTTAACTCCTCTCTCCTTCATTTTGAACTGAGTCGCGATGACTAATACATCATGGCAGCTCATTTTGCCTTGACAATCTCCACTGTACATTATAAATTGGAATTTATCAACAAAGGCCATCTCCAAGTCTTTCAGATGTTTGATGATGGGAATTGTCATTAATCAAAAAAGAAAGGGGGTGGAGGAAGGGTAATGGTATCATAATAGAAATTGGGGTGGGTATTCTGCTGTTTAGATGACATGCAAATTAAAAGGATAAAAACTAATTTTCCAAGAGAAATTTTCAGAACTATGATTACTTTGAACTTCTTTTTCCCCAGTGGGATCTCTGGTTTTAGGTGCTTCTGAAACTTTGTGGAACTGAAGGCTCCCTAGCACTGATGGCTTACAGTTCCAGAAATATTGAGGATGGAAAACCTTGTGTAGGATGGCAGAAAGTGGTTTTATTCAGGTCTTTTTAAATACTCTGAGGTTTTGCTAATATACTTGGAGAGTTGGGGGTTTTTTTTCAAGAGAGATCTTCCTGTTAAAGATTGGTCTCTGAGGCATTCATGACAAAAGATGTAATTGGGCTAGAAAGAGTAGTCCTAGGGTGATCAGAGATGTGAATGAGTTGTACAAGGAGTGGCTAAATAAATGAGGAGTGTTCAGACTGGAAAAAAAAAAAAATCTGTGGGGAATATGAGAACAGCCAGTGAAATCACAAATGGCAGCATGGGGCTCCATGGTTTCATTCTTGTTAAGTGGTAGCAGTGGGCTCTGAAATATATTATCAAGTTAAAACAAAAGGGAGCATCCCTTCATACAGCACACACTTGTGGTGTTTATTAACAAGTGATAATGAAGTTGCCAAGTTCCCCCATGGGGTTAGACAGATTTATGGAACTAAAAGCCCACTGATGGCTCTTGCACACAGAGGCATCATCTTCAATTTAGGAAGTCTGTGATATTGCTGTAGGCTGAGAAAATACACCAGGAAGCAATACCATATGCTTTCTCTGTTTCTGTTCACTTCCCCAGACTTTTGCTGTTGTCCTTGGCTTTCTTTAGTGGGATGGGGACGAAGGGAGGCAGTTGTTTCTGTTTGTAGTTGTAAAATATTCTGACTATATTTATTACAGTCACTCTAAAATCATGGTTGGGTAAAAGCAAGCTCTCAGCACAGCAAATGTTGTGCTCTGCTAAGTGAAAGATTCACAGAGTACAGATATTTGGATTTCCTTCATTAGTAAGTAGGCACAGCCCAACATGGCTGTTGGTTTTTTGTTCGTTTCGGCTTTTTTGTTTGTGTGTTTGGGTTTTTGTTTGTTTGCTTGGTCAGAAAAAAGCGTCCTTGTGTGTGACGAGGTCAGCCAGGCAGGCTTGCACTGGTAAGAGTGGATCTTTCTGGGAACTGCCTCACTGTAAGTGCAATTAGGCTCCGCTGTTGCAGGCTGGGAGCTGGACCTGGACTCTGTGGTTGTCTTGAAGTTTGGAATGATATAGTCCTGGAGAGGCAGAGGAGGAGAGCCCGGGGAGCTGGGCTAGCAGCAATGGGTGGCACCATGCCCACTGCTTCTGGGGGACCATTGCTAGAGTTGCACCCATTCCCTGCCTTGGCAGTGGTCACCCTGCCTTTCCAGAGCTCCATCTAGGGCTGCATTAGCTTCAGGGCCAACTCTTGTGTTTCTGTCCCAGGCGTTTGGCTGCCCAAGGCAGACTCTGGCTTTGTCTGAGCTCGTAAGCAGCATTAAGAGAGGAAAGGTTGCTTCTCTCTTTTATATCTAAATATGAAAAATGCTTTGGGAGTGGAGGATGTTCAGCCACCAACAACCATAGTCACCAAAAGCCAGGAACTAGTCTAAAATGTTCAACAAGGAAGGAATAATCTCAAAGAGTTCAGAGAGGCAGGGCCAGAGCACGCTAAATGTCTGATATCCTTGTGAAGAGGAGCAGCCCTCTGCCCTCCCTGTAAGTTGGCAGGACCAGCTTCCCATGTGCTGTGGTAGTTATTTAGGACTCTGTGCTCCAGTAAGAACCCCTTTAGCCATTTAGTGCAAAGCAGTGTGGTGGGGTTGGTGTAGAGCCAGCTTTTGCCTGAGTCCTGAATCACTTATGGTCACTCGGGTAGCTGGCCAAAGGGGTTTACAGCTGGGGCTGCCGCAGGAGGTGGTCAAGGTGGCCTTTAGCTCGGGAGGGGTCTCCTCTCGGTGTTTCATAGCTTCAGGAAGGCCTTTGTCTCAGGGAGGGGGATTTGAGGGGGGAAGGGAGAGACAGGAACAAATTGTTTCACAAGCAGTGGAAGTTTGGCAGCCTGACTTCTTGTGTTGTGCGGTTGGGGTCTTTGTAGTGTGTTAATATGTGAGCTGTGTTTTGAATGTTTTCCTGCATCTGGATCTTCAGAGAGATGTGCCTGCTCTCGTGTCTCATGGGATTTGGTTTCATGCTGCAGCTTTTTGCTGAGTGCTAATAAGTTTGCTCTCCTTTTGCTGGCTGCTGGTTTTCATGAAACTTGTAGAAACTTTGTTCCTCTTAGGTTTTTGTTTCTCTGTCAAACTGGGAGAAAATTGGCCAACGGGTAAAAACAAGAAGTTGTTTGGGGGGTATGGAGAGACAGGCACACTGCAGGCAGACAGTTTGCAGGCACATGAGAGGAGAAGCAAATGTTAATCTGGGCTGTGTGTGTTCCTGTTTCTCTCTGAAGTGCACAGAGAATTGGGATATTCTCCTGCTCATTTAAGTGGAGCTGTGCCCCCACGCGGTTCTCAACGTGGGGCTGCGGGTGTGTGTGTAGGGGGACTCTGATCTGGAGATGAATGTGTAAGCCTTCGTATCTTAGGAAAAAAGCTGAGAATCTAAAATCAAACCCATACCTGTTCCTTCTCCACACACAGTCGGGGAGAGTCGCAGGCACAGAGGAGAAACCCCCTGACAGGGGAGTTGGTGGCACATGTGCACTCCAGGAGATTGACTTGTCCCTCCCAGCCATCCAGTGCTGGTATTTGCAGTTATTTTGCTCCTGAGAGACTGATACATATTTTATAGCCTATCTCCATAGCCGAGTAGCTGAGACTGCAAACAAACAAAAACCTCCTTTCTCTGCCTGAGAGCGCCTTGAGATGGAAACCATCCGAGAGGAGGACTCCTCTAAAGGCTGTTCAGCTGGCATTCTTTCTGCCTCTCCACACTTCTACTTCATATCCCTGGGATGAGCAAGTCTTATCACAATATTAAAGTCTGCTGGCTCAGGCCTGTTTGTTGGATTCACAGGGTGGCTCAGGCTTAGACCTACAGGAACAAGATGGATTTTGTTAGCTCTTGATGCACGGACTTATGACCAGGCTTAGCAGAGAGAAGCTTCTCTGCCTGGATGTGCCCCCTGAGCCCTGCTCTGCCAGGCTGTGGGACAGCACTTGCAGCAATGGTTAAAATATATCATGGCCTGTCAGGGGAGGGCAGTGGGATCAGACAGGTGATTTTCTTTCCCAACTCTTTATAATGGAATACGATTATGGGAGAATTTACAGTCTCCCAGTAAATTAATTATATTATAAACCTTGCTTTTCCAAAGGGAATATGGAGAATTTGGTGCCACAGCCTGTTCAGAGAAAGCCCACATTTATTTGATTATATGCAAATGATACTTGTGTTGCACTGGATCAAGTCTTTCTTCATGTTAACCAAGACTAGCAAAGAGATTCTTTCTCATGGCTGGTAGGAACTGCTAAGTTATAAAACTCAAAAAGCTGAATTGGTGTAGACAGAGGTCCATTCAAGACTGGACTGCCCCTGGAGTTTTACTGCTTTTCACTGTGCAGCCTTTCTCGGGGTATCGCCAGCAGCTTGGTTTGCAGGATGGAAAGCAGGACAGAAGGGACAATGAAATGCTGTAAGGTCAATGTGAGATCAATGGAAGATCAATGTGGGACAAAATGTATCATATGTGCTTTTTAAAGGCTTTGTATGCATACCCAGAGTTCATTCCACACTGTAACAGTTTCTGTGCTACCAGCAGTGTAACGAGGTTCTAGGAAAGCTTTGTTAATAACTCTTTTAGATATACACATGTGTGTGTTGTTAGAAGCAATCTGCAAATATCAACTTGAGGTTGAAGGCAATAACAGCCTTCCAAGACAATGAGACTCCAGTGATGGCTTCAATGGAGCAACCCAGAGGAGAACCAGCCAGGCAGGATCAGTTGGCCATAAAAAGCCCAACCAAAGTTAAAGGAGGCGGTTTGGGGTGTAACTTATGGAAAGGGCCTTTTGTATCACTGAGTCTTTTGCCATTTTGATATAACTACAGCCTTTCTTCCCCTCTACTCCTTTAATAGTGTGCTTTGAAGTGGATCCTATTCTGATCAGAGGAATACGAGAAAACATGGTATCCAGTCGTCTTGTAGTGCCAAGCAATTGTAAGGACACGTGTGTGGGCTAGCTAATTTGCAGTTAGAAGTCTTTGACTGCAAAGATATGTAATTAGTAAAGGAGAAGGGTTCAAGTTAAGATTAAAAGCTGAGCGAGAACTGTTCTGTTCCACCTGTGGCTTATAGATCTTCAAATGTTCAGTCTTGGGTTGCTAAAATTAGGCAGCCAACTTCCCCCCCCCCCCCAAATGGTTGTTTTCAAATTAGGCAGTTTAGTGGTAGGAGTTTAGCAGGTCTGAGTATCAAGCCATACACTAGATGATTATAGGAGCTGAAATGGCTAAATGTAGATGCCTGCTTTTGAAAAAATGATCCATTTCCTATGCAAGCTTTCAGTTTCTTCATCTCTAGAATAGAGATAATACTTCCCAGTATGGCCCTTGGGACTTTGTTAGTTTGAATGGATTAACACGAGACAAAAGCTTCAGATTCTTTGGATGGGAAAGTGCTATGGAAATACAGTATATTATTGTGATATCCTTTGAGACGTTTCTGTGAAGCCAGTGGTGACTGTCATGATAATAAAGAAAGCCTTAGAGAAGCTAACGAAATAATGATCCTACTTCCTTTTTAGCCATTCTTTGAAAGGGCAAATGCAATGAGTGATAATGGTTTAATGAGAAAGAGTCATTAGGGCATCCAGCCTGCATCTTTAGAAGTACAAGGCATTTTGGGAGATCTGAAAATGACTTGGAGAACAAAACCAAAGTAGCTCTGTCAGAATATTAAACTGTTATTTGTATTCTCTTTGAATGCTGATTGAAACCAGTGATCTCTTTTTTTTTTTATGTGTAGTCCCAAATGTGGCTTGTTCGGAGCTTCAGAGTTGTTGGAAGGGTGAGATCAAGGAAGCACCTCAGTGCTTGCCCTCCGTGTGTTACCCTCTGCTTAGAGCTTAGTGTTACTTGAGGATTCCTGACCTGTTGAATTTGCATGTATTGGAGGCCTCGTGTAGCAGAATTAATTGGCCTGGATTATTCAGTTTTATTAATTGAGCTGCTTCAGTTTCAAGCTTGGCTGGAGGGGGAGAGCTGCTAGGTTTTTTTGTGTGGTATTGATACCTAGCGAGACAAGAGCTTCAGATTCTTTGGGTGGGAAGGTGCTCTGGAAATACAGTACATTATTGTAACATCCTTTGGGATGTCTCTATGAAGCCCAGCCAGTATCACTACCATCCATGAGTACAAAACAGTATTAAGTGTAAATAGAGCGAGTATTAGCTCTATTTCAGTATTAAGGAGATAAACCACAACACAAGGAAGTTGTTTAAGACTTGAGGCACCCCTGACTGCTGAGTGTTCAAAGGAGTAAGGTTGGTTCAGGCTGTTTAAGGAAAGAACCAGTTTGCAAAACATTTAGGAATTGTGCTTGAAGGATGCACAGAAGCTAATGTGCTGGAGCCACATCAGTGATAAAACAAGCTTTTGACTTCATGGGTCCTACTACTTGGAAGCCTGAAACCAGCTGTCTGTTTTTTGTGGCGTGGCCTTTTTGGCATCATTCTGGACTCCACCAGCTGTGAGGAGACCAGCAGAGCTGGGTGCAGGTTCTGGCGCCGCTATGTTTGTGCAGCCACTTGGGCGGGGAGCCAGGAGGCACTGGGTGCAGCAGTTTGCTGTGGTGCCATAGGGGTGACTTGGGCCGTTTCTCTGCCAGACAGACAAGGAGCAGAGGATGGGTCTCAGGCAAAACCACAACGCCACAGATGCTGGAGGCTTGCTGAACTTAGAAAAACAGAAAATGACTGGAGCTAGTTACCGAGAAAGGCACTGAATTGCTGCATGTTCCATAATCATCGGTTTAGTAAAAAGCATGATTAGAGAGGAGGGTAGGGGCCATGAATTTTCACCGTAATAAAAACGTGTATATCCAGATAGGCTTTTTTGTGAGGGCCTTTCCTTGTCCACCCGATGAGGATTGTGTTTGCTCTGTCCGTATGATAGAAGCCGTGTAGGGTCAGGAGCCAGGCTCTCCCCCTCTGTTTGGGTGGGGTGGGTGGGCTTTTTACGCAGGCTGTG
>NW_009260407.1:3312389-3347140 GCF_000687185.1 Egretta garzetta | reverse complement strand
TGTACTAGCGAGCTGTTGATTTGTTCTGGTAGGAAAAATCTTGTTTGTTAGGAAAAGCAGAGTATGAAAACGGCAGAGAAACAAGCAGGACAACGTGAGGTTTCAAACATGCCCACAAATGAGGAGGAGGAAGCTACAGAAAACCCTCTGTGACGAAGCAGCCCTTTTCCCCAGTCACGAATGGGTAATGCCACCCCCAGATCATCTGCTCCTCCGGGTGGGATTTGCTAGTGTAGGGGCCTGAATCTGTCTCTGTAACTCAGAAAAATTAAATGCCTGGCACAAAGTAGGATGGGGGTGACTGAGGACTCAAGATGCCAGTTTAGGCACATTTTTATCTAGACATGAGTTCAGCTGTTACAATTCTGAGCCACATTTGGATCCCCATCTCCGAGTCAGAAATCAGCCTACTTAAACAAAACTGTTGTTGACAGGTTTAATTTGGATTCTTCTGTTGGTTTTATCTGAAAAGAGTATTTGTGTTAAGGATGCTGCTGAGATCAGAGTCCTCTCGTGTAGATACCGTTTGCAATCCCACGCTGGCACGTGAGAGCAGAGCCTGCCCCCAAAGTCCATCTTCGGGGGTGCACCGCAGGTGCAGAGGGTCAATTGATGCAGAGACAGACCTGCCCCAAAGGACTCAAGTTTTCTCCTCTTTTCTGCTGGCCACCCTGACTGAAACACAAAAGCTTGAGTTTTAAGGGTAATAATGCTCAAGCTGTAACTTTGAACATCTGTTCCCATAGTCATTTCCTTCCCCTGAGCTTTAATAACCACAAAAAAATCTTTTTGTCTCCTCTTTTCTCCAGGTCAACAGACTATGGCACTACCTATGAAAAGCTAAATGACAAAGTAGGCCTGAAGACTGTGCTGAGCTACCTTTATGTCAGTCCCACTAACAAGAGGAAGGTAAGGGAGAGCTATCGAGCTGGTAGCTATAGAAACAAAATTACGGCATTCTGTTCATTCTGAGAGGAATTAACGATCCTACAGTGAAATCCACTGGTACTTCACGAGAGCTTGAATTTGCTGGCGAAGTTGCACTCGTGCAATGCCATGGAATCCAGTAGAACTATGCCTGGTTTACTTGTGATGGGATGGAGCGCTTAATCTCCAGATGAGTGTGTTAGAGAAATAAAAGGGTTGCTTTTATTTGCTTCTGACTGTTGCACCTTTAAAGAAGCTGAACTCACGCAAGTGTTTCTGGGACTCTTGCTTACGCTGGCTTTGGCTAACACACTTCTCGCTGCCTTCTCTGTCTCCTTATTATTAGAAATACTGAGTAAAAGGCATTTATTTCTGCATTTGACTCTAGTCCCCCTCATGCTTTCCCCTAGCTAGAAGTTGGAGGTAAAGATGTAAATGACATTTCCATTGGTTGCATCATGTAAGGGGGCTGAAAGCAGAATGTGCCTGGGAGAGTGGGTGGGAGACCTAAGGTTTGATTTGAATGTGTAGGAGAGAAGATGAGGTCACAGCTTTCAAACCCCCTGCTCATGCTTCCCACGTGATGCAATTAGGGCTGCAGCTGGCTCACGGAGCGCAGCCCAGGAGTTACTACTCAGTGCCTTTTTGGTTTAAAATTATTGCCTGTGCTGATTTGAGGGAGGTAGTGGGACAAAGCCACTTGCAGCCACCCACAGAAATCCACGTGGGAGGTCTGTGGCACGTAGCTAATTGCTGGCAGCGGAGTTGTGTTTGGATAGGGTGCAGCCCATTTGGCTTTATCACTTCCAAACTGCCCATCTCCTGTCTCCACCAATAGGTTTCCAAACCAGTATTTTGCTACTTGTACTGTTCTTATTACTGCTTTTGTGTTTTCCATTACTGATCAGTTTTCCATTACTGGTTTCAGGACTGATGTTTATTTCAGTGTACGCAACCTTAAGGCAGTCATAGCTCTGATTACTACCAGCAACAAAATGTGTGCGTGTTTGGATGTATAGAGGAGAGGAAGAATGCAGTGGGCAGGGGTCACCTTATATTTTTCCTGATGCAGAAGCTGAATTATTGTGACAACCACCTCGAGTTCTTTTTTCTGAGCAAAATAGAATGAAGACGTTTCATAATGAGCTCTCCTGGCCTTTACACCCCTCCTGTACCCAATACGGTGGGCACTGAAGAGTTAATTCCTCTTCATTCTGTTTCCAAAGCAACTCTGCCCACCCAAAGTCAGAGGCAATATGCTCAGTTACAAATCCTACGTCACTGGTGTAAAGTCTCCCTCACAAATTGGAGTACTAGGATATATGATTATCTTCTAGCAATTTCTCAAGCTATTGAGCTTTACAGATTAGCAGTCTTTTCTCTCCTTTTTTTATTAATAACTCCTACATTTCATCATACGGTGGCATGCAGACCTATCTTTACCTGCTGTTTTCTTATTTCAGATGACAATTTTTTAAGTTTTGTTTTTTTTGTCTTAGGTCTTAAGGAAATTATTTGTGAACATATCTGTCTGTCTTCCCTCTTCTCCCTTCTGAAAAATCTTTTGAAATGGAGAGATGAGCTGTAAGGAAAACCTGTAGGAAACCAGCTTCAGTGCTGGCTGCTGTGGGAACAACTTGTTTCCATTCCTTCTACCGCTGCTAAATATATGTGCACTGTTACTGTGCACGGTCAAACAGCTGTTCTTTCTGAACCTGGAGCCGACTTTGCTTTGTTGACCATCAAAGCAATTCCAAACATCCATGAAGCATTTGAAAAATATCTGAAGAAGGGGCCACTGGATTGGAGCATCTGGAATTTGTCAAATTCAATATCAGGTTTATTGTCCACCCACCCCTTGCAGATTCATGAGGTTGCACTCTGCAAAAAATGGACTTGGGTTGTAATCTTCTCCAGGTCTCTCCGTGCGAGTATCGTTACGGCGGCCTGCGGAGTCAGCAGTGTGATTTTGCAGCGCTCCTGAGGACAAGCACCGGTAATGAATCACGGAGCAGTAGGTGAAGCAATTGCACCCCAGTAGAGAAAGTCGTGATCCCTCATGCTTCGCCACTAACAACATGAGTGCTGGCTCGTTGAACGCAACGCGGTGATCTCTTGTGAGCCTTGAAAATAGGTCTTTGTTTGAGGCAATAGATGGGGAGGGAGATACCAAAAGTAACTCCCGTGCACAGGGCCTGGGTGCACACTGGGAATCATGCCGACCCTTTCCAGGCAAAATATTTTCTCCTGAGGCGTTAGCTCCCAGGTACTGGTTGGACCCTGCGTGCCTCTCGGGTCCTGTTGATTTTTTGATGGGTTTGCACGCTGTTGCTAGCCCTGTCTGCTCATTAGCGCTTAGAGGATTAGCAGTTACTTGGAGGAGGAGAAAAGCTTTCCATACATTCATTCCTAATTGATTTACTAGTGAGAAGGATAATTACCTCTCAGCTACCCTGCAGAACTACACTGGGAATTACCTGTCAGATTTCTTTGAAGACCCAAAATGCCTCTCTTCAGCTGTTAAATAGGAATTATGCATTCAGCCAAATGCCAGTTATATAAACATCATTTACCTGAATTGTGGCATAACCCTGGGCTCAATTATGAGGCAAGAGGATTTAAATGCTGGCTTTTCTTCTTTCTTCTTTTAAAAGAAAAGCATTTTGTTTCTGATTTTCTCTTTTGAAATTTTTTGGTGGGAAGATTGTAAGGTTTTTTTGGCAGCTTCTGCTGTGTTTCTCTGCTCAGTACTGCCAGATCATGGCAGGACACTGATTTCTCAACACCAACATCAATGCTTATTGCAATACGGGGGATCAGATAAGGCCAGAGTTGAAATGCAGAGGCTGAGCAGCGGGGTGAGGCATGGCTACAACCCACGGTCCGGGAGCCTGTGTCATTCCCCTTCTCTTTTGGTCCCAAGACAGCCATGCCTGATGCATGCCTTGCCCTCCTGAATTATGGCACTCCAACACCCTTTTCTTACAAAGTGGGTTCCTTTCTGGAAGAAAAATTGAGCTTAATGTGGGAATGATGTGGTGAAATTCTGGAACAGGTGCTACAAGTTGAGATCAGACTTGATGACCTAATGGCTCTTTAGGCCTTGAAATATTTAATTCTCTTTGGGTTTTATTCTGTCCCCAACAAAGTTAATGTCTGAGCACCTGCTGTGTAACATTGATGGTAAAAGCAAGTCCCCAGTTAGTTTCACATGTCATTGGCCTCCTCTTTTAAGCTAAATGCTCTTGTTTCAGTTTAGATTATGTATGTAGTAAATTTTACTTGTTTCGTGTTCTCTTCAGGCTTCCTTCTAAGCTGCTTCCATGTGTGTCTCCCATCCCTGACTGGAGAGCCCCAGCAGGGTGTTGAATATTACTCCTGTCTGTACTTGGTGACCTACTGGGTATTGAAATGTCTTTCCTGACACAGCGGATTGGCAAATGCTGGAAAAGCCTGGAATCAGCTGGTCCTTCGGGTCCTGCCCTTTGGTCCTTGGTGAAACACACCAGTCACTAGTGTTCATCAGTGGGCAGAATCACCGTGGAGAGATCATGTCTTTGTGCCTGAAGAGGAAAGAGGCAGCTGAGAGGGGAAGAGGTGAAGAAACACAGTCTCTGTGGTTATCATGGTGATAAATCCAGGACAACCTTGGTTCTCCCTGGGCACCTCTTGGCTGTGCTGTTGTTTGGCCCTTAGAGGCCAGATTCAGTCTCTGGGCGTTCCTTGGTCTTAAATGTTGCCACTGGGAGATATCAATCCTCCACATGCCCAGGGTTAACCAAAGCACAGAGCTGCATAGCCAGGACTAAACTGAGGTGGCTTGGGCTGTGTCCCCGTGTGGTGCTGGGTCCCAGAGCGCCTGCTCCCAGCTGCTGACCCAACCTGCTGATGACTGGGTTTGGAGCTGTGATAGAGGATGCCCAGTTCCTAGGAATCACAAGAAGATATTTGGAAAATGCACTTTGCCATTGTGTAATTTGAGGTTTGCACTTACAATTAAATCAATATAACAATATGCAGATACCAAAGGAAGATACTGAGAATACTTCTTCCCAGCTGTGATTCCTCCTACCTGTCGGGTATCATTGCTAGTGATCAGTGTCAGCTTGGTGATCTGAGAGCACCCATCATTTGAAGTAAGACCACCCTGGAGCACTGACGTAAGGCAGCGGTCAAGCAGGCTGCAGCTCATCGTGAATCCTCAGCCTCTGGCTGCACCGGTGCAGAAACACTTCCTGCCGTGAGCCAGGACTAGCTTCATCCTCCTGTGGAGCAGTTGTACTGCTAATTCCCTTCTCTGAAGAACTAACAAGCTCAGGGCTTCACAACGCTTTGCGACTGTGCGTACAGCCTGTGCTGCTGGGAGCTGAAACTGCCAGACTCGTATCTGCTCCCCTGCAGATGCTGGGGTTGATTCTTCTCTCACTTGCACACTAGGGACCTGTATTTGGATCAGGAAAATCTGCACTGAGTTCTTGTTAATACTATGAAATTAGTGTGATCATTAGACCTAGCAGTCAGACAACTCTGAAGTCCTGAGGGCCATGGCTTTCTTAAGAGTTACTGTTCTGAGCCCTGGTGAGAAGCGAAGTGCCTGCAGTTTTAATGCTTCCACCATCATGAAGATGCTCTAATAGGCAGAGTGTATTCCGGGGCACATCTTCCCCTTCAGTGCATCTGCCCGCCCGGTTGTTTGCCTGAGAGATCACGTGAGAAGCATCTGCTTTGCCCGATTGACACACAGGTTACAACAAGCCTGATGATTCTGTGGTGAACTTCAGAAAGGAGAAATTTTCGTAGTTTAGCAGCACCCCTTCCCCAGAGATGAATGGGATTTAAGGGCAGATGGTTGAGTGCTCTGAAAAGCTGAGACTTGCAAAATGCATAGCTTTGGCTTTTCTACCTGATAGCTCTTGTCTGGTTTTAGGGATGTGACAAAAGGCTACTTACTCTCTGCTGGGCAGAGATCTCAGTTCCCTGCTGACCTTTAATTTAATGCTATATTTTGGGCGTTAGTTACATTTCACTAGAGGCAGATTTTCACAGCAGTCTGGGAATTAGAATTGTTTATTTCTTCCTAAGTGTTAAGGGAAAAAGGTCTCTTCTATTTTAATAAGAACATTTCTCTTGACTTTTTAAATTCACATTTTCTTTCTATCCGAATTCTTTTTTTTCTTTTTGGTTGTTGAAAACTTTCTGTTAGAAAATTGGATAATTTCCACAAAAAATTAAGCCTGTGATTCTTTGACTAACTAACTGCCTGCGCTTCGAAGTGGCTCTGTTTGGAGCTGTAGCGCTGAGTGTCCCTATTTTCTAGCATGGGTTGGTCTGCTGGGTAAGATCCCCTGTCCCGAGAACATTTGCTTTCTTCTTGGTTGTCAATAACGGGATTCATTTTAGAATTGATGCCTCGTGGAAGGATGTAAAGTCCTTCCAAAGGATGCAGAAAGAAGATAACGGGAGGCCCGTATGTCTGAAGCACTGCTCCTTTTAGGCACTGGGGTGCCATTTTGAATCTCAAGGAATTGCTTCTGAACCATAGATTTAATGTATTACTTTTTCCATGAAATGTTCTGTGAAGAGTGCATATTCTTGGTGGAGGTGCTGTTCAGTTGAAAACACAGTTTTCACAATGAAACTTTTATCGCTACCCTTGGGATTCCTGTGGAGGTTGAGAGGATGGAGTTAAAAAGCATTTAAAAGAAAAAGGAGAGAGGAAAAAGGAAGAGAATGGCAACTCTGACAAAATCAAACCAAAAAGCCCTTGCCTGTATATAGTATTGCTCAGATGAGATGTGGATAAACGGGAGGTCCTGATTGCATTTAAGATCTGGGGTGACAGTTCTGATGTCTTAGAAATACCTTCCTTCATGAATTTGCTTTGCAATTCAATTGGATGCAGTCGTCTTTAGCTTTTCTCCTGTGCTGTTACCATCGTTGTTGTAGGTGGTAACTTGAAGAATTAAAAGGTCTGTAGTCTTTTATGCTGACTCTCTGCACAGCAATATCACTCAGGTGCAGTGATTGAAATGAGGTTTCCCCCCATTTTTCCCTTATACCAGAACTGAAGCGTTAGAGATTTTATTTATAGATAGACCTTATAGCTAAGGGATTTGAACAGTAGTTGCAAAGAGCAAAAAGCAGAAATAAAGTTACAGTGCTCAGTTAAAAAGCTTTGAGAAAATGGTTTTGCAGACTAGTTTCCCAGTTGTCACGGAGTCAAAATGGAGGGGCAGTCCAAACCACTGAAGCTGTAAAAGCCAAAAGCATGCTGCACCTGACATACCTAGGCATGCTGTTGCAGTTGGCCCATCCAAGTGAGAAATGTTTAGAGGTATTTGGAGAGTCAGAAGCTCTGGAAGCTAAATCTAATTAGGTTTGTTTGTTTCTATGCAGCTTCTTGGGGATGAAGTGCAGCAACTGTTTATGAGCTGGCAGAGAGCAATGCTGCGTTGCAGTTCAGGTTAATGAAGGAATAAGTTAATTGTGACTGTAATATTGAAATTGCAGAGGAATGCATCTACCTGCCTGGAAACTAGCTAGCGCAGTGGGAGTGACACCTCCTCTTACAGAGGTTGGAGGTCCCAAATGGGCGCAAGTCGCTTTGACCTCCTCTTTATTTCTTCTTGCTCCCTTGGAGACTAACAGAGAGCAAACCCTCTGCTGGCCTCGTGTATCTCCAAAGGGAATTCCTCATTTGTGATTGAAGCATCAGTGCAGAACCATGGTCCAAACTGATTTTGGTTTTGCCTTCATTTCTTAGTTCATTTGATCCCGAAGGGAATTCCACAGCATTTTGTTTTCTCCTTGCTCATCAAATGTATGATAGGCTGATGAGGCAGAGGTTCCAGCATGCACCTGATGCTCGCTAACCCAGCCTGAACTGAACTGCCATCCTTTGCCACAGCTCCCATTAGTCAGCTGCTGCTTTTTCCTAAGATTGCATCCCAAGCTATTGGTGAGGAACTGAGCTCTGGAGTATCCTAAAGCTGTTTGGCAGATGGAAAGTTTCTTTGGACCCTTTTTCCTTATTACGCAGACGCTGTGATAAACAGCGTGTGCTGCAAACTGGCACTTGCTGGTGTGATCTCAGAGAACACGTAACCCAAATGCAATGGGGCTGAGTTAGGGCCACAGGGCAGGAGTGACAGAACTACTTGTTTCTACTGTCTTTTATCCCAAATCCTTCCCTTCAGCCCAACGAAATACAGTTACTAAATAGCCCTTGGTTTTGCAGCTGCCATTAACAGGGCCTAAATTACCTGAGCTGCAAATGGTGGTGTAATCGTCTCTTTGTGCATCCCTTCTCTGGACCTGTTGAGCTGTGTATGGTGTTTCTGTGCTCCTCAGCCCTCCAGAAACCATGCCACCCAGTCCAGAGCCTATGTGGGCAGAACCTGCCTACCGCTGTACAGGAAAGGCTGTAGCTCTAAACCAGCATCTGCATTAGCTGTGCTCAGATTTGCCTGCTCTGGTTATACCAGTGGGTTATACAAATGTGACTGTGCTCTGGGTAACACGGCAGTGTATTCTGCCTCGTAAATACACTTAGGGGCAGACACTGTCAGTCTCCAGAACTTTAAACAGAGGAATAAGGATGGGAATGAAGAAGTAATATTTGTCTTCACTTACTGATGAAGCAGAGATGATTTCCTCAAGGTGACCCATACCATCCATGGCAGAGTCAGAGGATGTGTGACGTAATATTTGTCTTCACTTACTGATGAAGCAGAGATATTTCCTCAAGGTGACCCATACCATCCATCCGAGTCAGAGGATGTGTGACGCGATGTGTTTTATCTACAAGGTGTGGTCTTGTGAGCTCTTGTGCATGGGATTCTCTCTACTTGTCTGATTAATTCAGCTTGAATTTGTCACCTGCGAAAAGAGAGAATTTTTGTACATGTTTGCAGAACCATGACCTGAAACTGCGTGAAAGAGATCTCCTGAGTTACAAATGTGTCATAATACTTGGAGAAAAGAACTTTAGGAATTTCTCGTTTTGAAGGGATTTTTATTGTGTCCCTTGAATTCAGAAGAGTCACGTTTTTCTCTGTAGGTTTCTCTCACCTTTCCTGCTGCAGAAATATGTTTTCCTGATGTTGGATGACTTAGTTTATTAGTGTTTCAAACATGGTTCAAGATCAATGAATGGAAGATGCTGAGACGTAAAGGCAAAATATGAGTGTTATTAAACCCATTAAAATATGGGGTCTTTTTTGTATGCCCAAATAGGTTTGGTTGGTTTCTTTTTGGTATTTATTATTATAATAACTGTGTTTGGGGATTGTGCCTCCTTGTGGATCTTTGTAGTCAAGGGGCTACTGTGAGAGAGCACTCTGCCCTGCTGAAGCCAGGGACTCTGGCGCCTGGCATGTCCAATGCCCCACTGGGACCTGACCTGGCCTGACCTGTAGGCTCCTGTATGTAAAGAAAGAACAAATGACTCTCTGCTTGCAGATTTTAATTTTACTACTTCTGACTTGACATAAATCATAGAGATAAATGGAGGTCATATAGCATCTGTTGGCTGGGATGTGACCATTTGTCAGGCCAGACAGCACAGAATTGGGACCCAAGTTTATGAGAGATCCCCAGTGGAGGTTTTCCCTTCTCTTATACAGGGACAATCTGATCATCCAGAGAGGGCTGTCCCTCTGTATATATGAACATGAACGCTGGAGATTCTTGGGGCTTTTTCAGTTAATTCTCTGAAAAAAGCAGTTGTATTAAAAAAAAACCCAAAACCCACCAAAGAAAAACACCCCCAAGCCCCAGTGAACCTCATCCACTGCTCATCAGCTGTTTCTAAAAATAAACACAATTGAGATAATTAACAAAATGCTCGCATATGGCATTATTTAATGGGGGTGGAGGGGAGAGGGTTAGAGCAGAGATGGGTATCTGTGTCTGTTTATACCTGTCTTAAAGATACTACGTTGAAAGCCATTGTTTCAGTGTCCATGAAGAAAAAAGGAGTTAATACATTATGAAATTCCAGGATTAGGGTTGCCTGTGTATGCCTTTATGCATCTGCATTTCATGTCTTTGTATTTATGCATTCCAAGAGCTTTTACTTGCATTTTTTCATAGGTTCCTGAACTCATTTAATACACATTTGGTTAGTGCTGAGGTAAGTATTGAAAGCGAATGGAAGCTTAATGCAGGATTTAATTAATAAAGATGGGGAATAAAATGAGGGCTGTCTAAGTTGGCTTTATGAAAAATGTTTTGTTAAATGTCATTTTAGTCTTCACAGATATTGCAAGTCTGGTTGATAAAAGTAAGCACGTTGACACAAGATATATAAGTAAAATAAGAAAAAAGCAGTCAGACACCTGCTATGTCATTTATCCACCAAGGACTGGAACTGTGGTCCTGAAATCCCTGCTTAGATGCTGCCAGGGGCTTTGGGAAAAAAATTGGCCACTTGAATGAAAGGGGGCGCAGATTTTAGGAAAAGGCAAATCAGAATTCAAACCTTATTTAGCGTGCACACTTTCCGGACGTTGCTTTGTGTACAAAAACTGAGTGGGTGAGCAGTGTTTGTTTGGCACCATTTGTGATGGTAACTGTAGGTATCTACCACTTTAAATGTACAATTCCCAGCCCCATCATCCTAAAAAACCCTAATATTGGTTGGGGAGGGTATCACTGCGCTTCACTGTCTGCTGAGTGGCTGGAGAGTCAGATGGGAGAAACCCAGGCCAATATGTCAGATTTGTTTTTCTAGGACTTGCAAATAACATTTGGGGAAAAAAGGCCAGCTATCGGATAAGACTCACCCTGGCAGGACGCTGGTGCACATCTCAAGAGGGCTGCCTTGTCTGGCTTCCAGAAGTCAGCCCACCTCTCCGGTTGCTCTCTCTCTGCCTGCTTCACCTCATATTGCCGGAGTCAGGGCCCTACAGAGCCTTAGGGATGGTACGAGGTCGTAAAGGGAAGAGATGGGCAAGAACTGGAAAGGTCACACCCACATTTAGATCCGGACTTCCCACAGATAGCTGTTAGTATTTAATAAAGAGGTAGTTTGCTCTAGTTTAGCTAGCAAGTGTTAAAGGGCAGATCAGAAGTTACAATAGCCACTAAAATAAAGCTGCAGTTTTGCCACTCAGCATGGCCATTGCTCTTACGAAGTGGGCAGGGTGAACCTGTGTGAGCTTTCAGGGTGCCCTGCCTTGATTGCAGGGGCTGTTAGGGTGCATCCCCCTGTACGGGGCTGCCTGTACTTAACAGCCAGCCTGTCAGCAAGGTGGGCACAGCCGCAGACCCCGGCGTAGGGCAGGTTTATGAGACTTCCTTCCTTTCTCCACCCTCCCTATCTCTCTATGAAACATGGCCATCTCCTTTACTGCTGCGGCTCCAATAATATATTAATTTATGAAGTATGAAAAATGAGGTAGTTTTGAATTAACGAGGAGGGGAATGGTGCTTCACAGACAGCAGGATAATCAATCAATAATAATGAGTCAGCATGTCCTGTTATTAAAAAGGAGGAAAAATAATAGAATGGGTGGAGAGCAGCTCTCAGAAAAGGGGCAGGTGGTTCCTTTTGATGACTGCATAATGCTCTGACCTTGATCTTTAGAGATACAAGCTGGTTCATCAGGACAGTTATTTTTCTTTAAGGAAAATCACCGCCCTGCCAACCCTCAAACCCAACAATCTGTGGCAAAATGTCTTTTTTATTTCATTATTTTCCAAAGTGAAGAATAAAGAAATCCAGCATTACTCATTGAGTGAATTCTCATTTTTAATAGAGTAGACTAGCAGTGTCTGCAGGGTCTGTGCCGGTGGTTGAAGGGTCAGGACACTTTCGCTTTCTGCCATACGTGCGCGTCTGCCTCTTCCAGTGTAAGTGCAGTAACTCTGACTTCAGCTCTGATGCGATCAGCTCAGTGTAAAACACTTTATCCCAAGCAGCACTGTGGGTTCTTTTGCTGATTGATTCCTAAACCAAAGTGTCAGGGTTGTGCTGCAGATAAAACCTTCGTCCCCTTTTCCAATTCCCTTCCCTCTTACACTAGTTCTTCAGGACACTGCTCATGTGTGAGCAGGGAAAGATATGGAAAGGGAAGTATGTGATTTTTTCCAAGGCTGCAAGGTACCAGTGACCCTGTTGGAAGAGGACGTAGCGGCCATGGTTCGCAGTCACTGGGGTGTTCATTCACCTTCTTGGTGTGTAATCGCAGACAAGAATTCTACCATAACCCTGCAAGGGCTGTATCATCGGAAGCTAATTTTGCAAATGTAATAGAAAATGGCAAAGCCAGTGAGCTGGTGGTTGTGAATCCTGTTCCTAGGTCCTGAACCTTCGCATAGATTAGGATCGTTGGCACTTGAGTTAGTGTGTGGAGCTTGCAATCGCAGTGGATAGCTTAGAGCTGAGTGCTACTGTGCAGAGCACTGCGATGCCATTGTGTTTTGTAATTTTAACCTTCAATTTTTAGGGCCCTCAGCCTTCCATCCAGAAAATGAGTAGACCTCCTACCTCTTCAGCTTCCTTTGGTGGGGGGATGTTAGGAAAAGTTCACTGGGGACAGTGAGGGACATGAGTAATAGATGCAAGGTAAGTAAATTGAGATAGATCATTACCATCTGGATGTGAACATTGATAAAGCTGACTGTTGTCTATGTTCTCTCTGCAATCTGACTAAAAAGCAGAAAAATAAAGTGTGTAAGCAGAGGAGAAGCAATGATGCATTTAAAATTGTATTCAGGTTTAATGGCCTCAAGGGAGATACATAATACAATTTTTATTTTTCTAAAGAGTCATGAAACACTCTACTGTCCTCAAATGAAATAGGCTGCCGTATACGGGCTGCAAAAGTTTACCCCCATGAGTAACTATCCATGCACATCTCTTTGTTTTCTGTAATGGGGCAACTACTGTGAGTAAACTTATTCCCACATGTAAAGTGTTCTCCCAAGTGAGACCTATAATCAGAGGAGTGTTTTTATATAAATGGTGTTCTCAGTTCCAGCAGCTGTGGTGCGCACAGCCTCTCCTTACTGATAACATTATTTTCTGTAACTATTTCTGCTTACACGGTAAGTTACCATAATGGTGAAAATTACTTTGTAGCTTTATGGCGAATAGCACACCATGCATTTACTCAAATAACGTATAATTATAACAGTGAATGCTGCTTTTCTCTTTCCATGCACGCAGTTTGGGATCAGAGCTGTTCTGTGTCTCTAGAAAAAGCTGGTGGCCACGAAATGATGTGTCAGATGTTGCAACAGTTAGGGATTTCCATGGAATCGAGAAGAGCAAAAAGGCATCAAGAAGAACTACGCTGTGCAGAAATACCAACCTCTAGAGCAAAGCATACTGTAGATCAGAAGCTTTACATTTCTCTTCCGCTGATTTGGTGTCGTTTTTTTGCTGTGGAAGCACTCGTTTTTGCTTAAGGTCACCTGCCGGGGTTCCTTCCTCTGGTCCAGGCCCAGTCATAGAAGCGCTGGTCAAACTGGATATATACAAAAGCAGCCATAAGCAGTGATGCTTGTAACCCATTTGGCAGTTCATAGAGGGGAGCTATGCAGGAACACGCTGTGATATGGAAAAGCCTTTGGAAAAATAGGTGAACAGCCCACAGTACCAAAGTGGTGTCAAGGCAAGTGGGATTACTGTGGCAGAGGACTTTGCTCCGATGATCTGTGGGGAGCTGGAGCTGTAACAAGAGTATAATGGAGTAACCTTGGGTAAACTCTGCCTTGCTGCGACAATGAAAAGGTTTTACAACCAAGCATGTGGCTGTTGCCAATCAGTCACTCTTTGCCAGGTCAAACACATGCTTTTTGGATGGCTTCCATCCCCACTGGCACCTGAAATTTAACAAGCAAATGCTTGCTGTGCCTTGTAATTAAAAGTGAAAAGTACATGTGTCCAGTGCCAAAAAGACAAGAGAAAGCGGGGAGACGTGTTGTTCTGACCTGCTTAGCAGTAAAACAAAGATGAGACGTTCTGCTTTGTTGGGTCCAGTACGATGGCTTATTCCACTCCTGTGCATGCAAATTGGATCCAGCTTGGGATTTGGCATTGTGGGCAGGCTAGGATGGCAGCCTTAGAATATCTGGGTTCTTTTCCCAGCTCTGATTTTGCCTAAGCCTTACAGCCATGACATATTTTCATTTCCCACCTGCCAAGGAGGATGGCAGAGTGGTTTGCCTTGAGGGGCTCTTGCTCTGTATCCAGTTTAGCCGTGATTTGCTCCTGATCCTCAGGGCATCCTGCAAAGTGCATCTGTGCTCTTGTGCAGCTGCTGGAGGTGCTAATTAAATGAAGCGCTCTCTCCATAGGGCACGGGGTGCGCGAGCTTGGAATTTTGTGAAGTGTTTTGTTTTGCTATGGCAATTGGTGGCAGGTATGGCTGCAATGCCGAGAGCCTGATTTAATTTTGTACAAATCTGAACAATTAATTGTAATTGTAATCTGGATATAATTAGATATGAGAAACAATAGAGGTCAGAAAGATTAACCAGGGTTATTCTCTGTAAACAAGCATAGTGGGCTGATGTGCATCTCCTTAGAGAAGGCGAGGTGGTGCTGGTCCTCATTTGATGTGCTTTTACTGATCTCTTTTTTCAGAGTTAATCATGTAAGATATCTCTCCTATGCATTTTCAGACAGGAGGATGACAATAGATAATCATTCTTTTGCCACCAAACTGCTCTTAGAGTCTCCCCAAAGCCTTCCTGGCATCTCCATCCTTTTTAATCTTTACGAGAAGCAAATGAAAGAATTACTGAGATGCTGTAATCTTAAATGTGTGCTCTTCCCTTGACTGAGCCAACTGTATGTTGGGACTATATATTCTGATTGCATGTTTAGTGTCTGAGTGCAATGCTAGTGTCTCCTGTGTGTAGATTATTCATCCTCATAGGCCAGACTTACGCTCCTTTGAACTACTGGTTCCAAGTTCTCTTGAGTCAAGGCACGTATTGGATTGGTTGTAGCTAAAATTCTTGGGTTTATTTCTGACAGTACCAGGATTCTGCTGAGGAGCTTTTCAAGTTAACAGTGAACCTGGGGTGCTTGATTCTGGTGGGGAGGGTGTGCTGTTTGCACAGCAGATTTATGCTTGCATCACTTCTGATTGACAAAATGGTCTTGATATTTCCACAGAATATTGTTGTACCACAACTTAGAAAACTTCTGATGAAATTGTTCTCAATTTTGAAGATGGGCTGCCTAAATATATATAACAAGGGGACAACAGAATAATTACATATTGCACTTCAGAAGAGGGTTTGATAATCATAAAAATGAACAGGCACTCCAGTGATGTCCTCTTTTGTGTTGCAGTATCACCAGAAGACCCTGCTGGTTTAGGTTAAAAAAAAAAAAAAAAGCTTATTACTCTCTACCTTGTAATGGTCCTCTTATTTCATGTACCCTCTACAAAAGACAAAATGTTCTACAAAGACGTGGGATGTCCATGTAACCCGAACGCATGTGCTCTGTTCATTCCATCTCAATGCTGGAAAGATGGGGTCCCCCTGACGTTAATGTCAGAGATCTATGCTGTCTTCTCAGACCAACTTACTGGAGTAGAGAGCTGCAGTCTTCAGCACAGTTGGCGGAGTCTATGGAGGAGGTCCTTCACAGGAGTTGGATGCTCACAGAAACAGCTGTTGGCATCTGGAAAGTTCAGTCACAAGTAATGGGATTCTGCGGAGTAGAGGTTGGTTTATAATTACAGAGAAGTCCTGATGTGAAGGAAGTTCTGGAGAGAGGTTAGCATGAAGTGCCTGAAAGGTCATGAGTGCGCTATCTGGTTCTTTGGTCACGGTACACATAACGCAGAGCCAATGCAAAAGTCTCAGGAAACTGTTTCATTGGTCAGTTTGTATGGGTGTCTGACTCGTTTTTCATTATCCAATAATAAATACAGTAGTGAAAGTCACCTTTACTGCTTAAAGATTGCTTGGATTTTATGGGATTGTATTGAAGTGAGTGCCAAGGTATAAAAACCTTATGGTTGAGGTACTTTTATAACACATGCTTCATAAACCCTTATAAAGTGAGTGCAGTGCACTTCATCCTTTAAGATTACAGTGTTATGGTTCTGAGAGGTGGTGATCTGGTGCTACATTCATTAATTAAATCTGTTATTAATGTTAAATTTCGAGCAATAAGAAGTGAAGTTACAAGAAGTTGAAATGGGGTAGGTCCAGACAATTTGTCTCCCATGAAAGCTCAGTGCACCTTTACTGCCTGACTGATGCCTACAGGTTATCCTTAACACTAAGGAAGTTTTTGAGGTATGTGAAGCAAGAAGCAGCCCCGAATCTGGACTAGTCTGTAACACGAGGGATTGCAATGAGTGCTTTCCTTTTGGGACACAAAGTTAGTAATTACGTGGAAGCCGTTGCCTTCTTCATGGCTGTCTTGTTTGTCTTTCCAGAGAACAGATGTCCCTCTTGTCGTGGCTGTTGATCACTACGTAATGGGGTGGGTTGCATTATCTGTCTGTAAATAAATTTCTCTCTAGAGCAGATTTTTATCACTGCCATCTCCCATTTTTTCCTATCTGACTGATACACTGGCCTTGGTGACTGGAAAGCAGAGGTTGGCTTCCTTTTCTCCCAATTATTGAGGGAGTCAGTACATCTGCCAGGCAGCGAGCAGATATCTAGCCATTTCTGAACATCTTCTGTAAAAGTTTGTGTAAAGTTAAGGTGTCTTTTCTAAGCTAGTTAAGTCATGCAAAGATATTTTTAGCGTAATGCTAATTTATATGGGTGTTCCTTTTGCTGGTAAGTCAAGTTACTTGTGACACACTTGTGTACATTTTTGTCTCAGAAGAGTTTGGGCTAATTAAACTGAAGTTTTTAATTGAGCTGACACATGGTGAGGAAAGAAGAAAAAAGGATGAGATTTTCTTCACAATGAGGTGCATCTGTCCTCCATGGGATTGGCACAGAAGGGCTTCAGGTACGCTGTGCAGCTGTGGTCTAAGAGATTAGGTTGCGTATATTCCTCCCAGAGCATCCTTTAGCCTGCAGGACAAGTAAATTGCAGTAATGAGGTAGGAGAGAGGAAGAATGGGAGGGGAATGAATAACCAAATATTTGCCAGTGAGAAATTTCAGATGGTCAAACATTTAATCTAAAATGCTTCAGCAATAAAAAATTACTTTTCCCATAAGAGACTCCCAAACTATTCACATCGAACATACTTGTGATGAACTGATGTTTTGAAGGAAGAAAATGATTTTTGTATCTTTAAGCCTTTAAATGTCATTTGATTTTTGGTTTTTCAGTTTCAAAAGGAGGAAAGGACATCATAAATCCAAACAAAGCAAAAATCCTCCATTTGCATTGACATTTCAGCATAAATTGTTGAAACTTTTTGGCTTCTTAAACTCAAAGCTAATATGGAACTTTGTTGGGAAGTAGGCTTAGCTCCAGAGGTCTTGTGGGACCATACAACCCTTTAAATGTTTTAAATCAAAATGGGAAAGAAAAAAAAAAAAGTTTGTTTTTCTTTTTAAAGCAGATTTGTGTTTTCCTGTTGTTGATGTAGTTTAGCCTGGCTTTAGGAAGGACCTAAAATGCTTCTGAGTTGAGGATTTAGTAGGAGGAGGCCAAAACAAACAAACAAAAAAGCCTTTTACATGTAAGCTGAGCACATTTGATATGGAAATCACTGTGAAGATGTCAACTTATGAAACCTTAAGTTTCTGTTTTTGCAGCAGTGTTGGTGGCAGAGCTACCTTTTTGGTTGCAGTGCAGAAGAGGACAGTGCGGTGCTACAGAGCAAATTGCCAGTACTTTGTGAAGGAGCTGGCTTTCTTTTGTAGCTACTGAGGCTTGGGTGGTTTGTAGGTGGATTTTTTAAAAACCGTTTTGTTTATTTCTTTTTAGAATAGCACTTTCTGTAGGTGAATGAGAATGTGACTGGGACCTCTGAAAAGGACTGCTTATGAAAAGCGCATTAAAATGAAGAGGAAAATCAGAAGGCAGTACACAATGGCTTAATGCTATCTACTTATTTCTGGGAACAAAAGACATTTATTTTGAACCTGCCTTCCTTATTCATTTACTGGGATGCTTCCTGCTAATGTAGCTCAGTGGTACTACTGCTACAGATATTGTACCTGTAAAACTTCCCTGTGCTGATTTAGAGAGACGCGCTTTGGTAATTTACAGTAAAAATTTGTGTTGGCTGAGAGAAACAGAAGGATTCAATGAAAACTAGTATTAACAAAAATGCCTTTTATGTGGCATGTCGTTTCATTTTTTTGTCCAGAGATAGTTTATTAAAAGTTTCACCTGTGTACAAAACAGATCTCTGTTGTGCTGGGATAACACAGAACCAGGGAGCAAGAATGGTGATAAAGCTTTTGAATCTGATGCTGTGGATACAGGTAATATGATGGCGGGGGTGTGCGTGTGTGTGTTGTTCTGCTTTGGGTGCAGAAGAGGAAGGATAGCGGTGATGTGCCAAGCCAGCCTGTTAAAGCGAGGGCAGAGCCGTGAACGGTGCCAAGAGAAGAACTGAGTGCCCAGCTGTAGGTGAGTCTTTGGCACAACTGCAGTAGGCAGATGCAGGCAGACAGGAGCCCAGGCTAGCGTTGTGCCCATGAGAAGGGCACTAGCTCGTTACTGGTGGGGTTGGATGTTCCCGATCACAGTCATCTTTGTGCCTGGCTAGCCTGGAACAGAGAAAGAGGAGCGCGTCACCACCTGGACTCGTCCACCTGGAACGTAGCCTGTGTGAAAACAGTACTGTGGAAGGTGTCGCATTAACCCAGTGACACACCTGGGATTTTGGTCAGGGTAGCAGGAGCTCAGATTCTTAGTTACAAATCCCGCCTTAGTTTTTATTATATTAACCCCATCAGAAGGCATGTTGTTTTAGTGGATTTGTGCTGTGATGTGGTGTCTCTTTCCTTCCTCCCCACTACTACATTTGTTTGGAGCTCCTTTAAGGGTCCTACACACTCTCCAACAAATCTGAGTGACTTTTAGCTTCTTCGGTGGTTTGTGTACCAAATACATCAAGGCAGGTATAGGTATGACACCACCCTTCCTTGTTCTTTCCGCCTGTGCTCCTCATTTCCTGGGATAAATCCCTTGAAGTATTTGGAGCTGGATGTGTTTCCTGATCATGTGCCAAAGATCTCGGACTGTATACATCATAGTGTTTGTTGTTCTTGCAAGGTGGCCTCTCCAAATCATCTCCCTTCTGTGTGCTTCCCCCACTGGTGTCTGGAGTTCTGCTGAACTGGAGCTCATTCAGAACAGCTCTGTAAGTGTCCTCATTGCTCCCAAAGCTCCTGCTTTAAAGGAGATGCACCATGTACCAGGCAGCGCTCTTCCTCTGCATTCATCTCCTAAGAAGCTACCTGAAGTTCAGTCTGATTTTTCAGCCGGGTTTGTTTTGTCCGGTGCTCGCTGTTCATTGTCCACCAAATTTTGGAAGTCAGGCTATAGCCTCTAGAGGAAAAGCTATGTAGTATAAACCACCTCAGCTCAAGTATGTTTTCAAGGACTTACGCTTAGCAGTAATCAGTCCTGACTCCCCTTCCCCTTTCCACTTAAACTAGGAAAGGCAGCAACTGAAAATAGTATTTTATAGATATGTGTGCGTATGTGTGTATATATGTATTCTTGAATGTAGCAAGGTGAAATTAATTTCCTTTTTAATAAAGGCTGCCATTTAATTTAATATTATAGAAAATTATTAGATCTTAAAAACCTATAAATTACATTTGACAACCCTGGTGCTCCTTTGCTATTCTTCATGGCAATTATAAATGGCAACACAGGGTGCTGGCAGAAATGCTCAGTCTGACTGGAGTTTGTTTATTGGCTCTTAATGAAAAGCAATTAATCTAAATCACTACTGGGGTGGATCCTTCGCCCTGGTCCCATAATGAGAAGTGGCAGTTTCAGGCCTTTGACAAATGTCCTGCTGTTTCCCCTGCCAAAAGTTGTCCCCTCCCCCCATAGCTTCCAGCTGAAAAAAGACAAAAAATTAAAAGAAAAAAAAAAAAAAAGCCCAGTGTCTCCCACTCTTCTTTTCCTGCTTGCCACATAACAAAACTGTGGACCAGTCCTAGCTGCGTGACTGGTGGTGGCCTTTTGTTTTTTTCACTCTGGTTGAGTCTCCTGTTTATTCCGTCCTGCCTTGTGTAGGATCAGCCTTGCCTGGGAGGACGGGTGACCACAGAGGTGTTGGGTGGGTTCTGCTCTCCATATGAAGAATGGAGAGTTGATATTGGAACTGGGTGGAGGGGGGTGGGCAACTAATGTGATGGCACTTACAACAAGGTATGACTGTTGTTAGGATCTTCCAGCTTTCCCTCCAGCTGTTAATTTTCCTAGCCTGATGGGTTTATTATTTGATCTTGCAACCACTGTTATACTTCCAGAGGAACAAACTTCCTGACTTCGTAAACCATCTGGTGGAAACATCACCTTTTCCATCTCATCTGACCTGTTGCATGAACTATCCACCGAAGTGTTGCAGATCATGTGTGAACGGGCAGAGTGGAAGTTTTGCATGTGTGCCACGTCGGGTCTATGCGACTGTTGGCTGTCTTGTGCTCCTTATCTGAGGGCAGAACTCTCACAGTGACCTTTTAATATACAGCATCAATAACTTCGTGACCTTCTGCGACATCAGGTGGAAAATCTTTTTATTCCTCAAGTACCCTTCCTTTTAAATGCAAGATCTCTCTGGAATGTCTTATTATGTTGGACATCTTACATCCTTCTTCTGTTCCGCAGATGCAAGTGATTTTTACTAAAGTATGTTACAGTTCTCTGTCTGGCACAGGCAATATGCTTTAGATGAACAGGGGTATACTTGGGGGACAAAACGTCTTTGTAGTCGAAGTCTCTAGTGACAGAAAAAATGCTTTGAAATAGCATGGAAACCTTTCTTGTTTGGAGCAAAATGGAATAATGTATTTTGATCTGATTAGAAAGAAGAAAGGTACCAAAGCTTCCCTCTAGGCGGAAGCCATCGGGACCTATTCCCAAGACCCAATTCCCAGGGATTCAGCTGCCTGTGGGGACGTTTCTTATGTCCCATGCTGTACACCAGAGCCCAACGCAAGCATGCTTTTTCAGGACTTGTGCTGTGGCCTTCAGTGGGAAGGGGTGGGGATTGTTTTATGAGGCTGGTGAGCGGCATACGTGAGGGATGTTGAAGGAGCTCTGAGCTCAAGCTGGACTCATACAGGTGGCTTCGCCCTGGGACAACATTCAGTTCCAGTTTTAAAGGCCCTTTTCATTTCTTAATGGAAAGGATCAGAAACCATTTGCATTATGTTCACTTTCCCTTGGTGACTTCGTGGAATTAATGAGGTGCTTAAGATTAAACAAGCACTGAAATTTTTTGCTTGATCAAGATCTAACATACCAAGGCTCTTACCACTCCTTGTAACTGATTTTTGCTGTCAAAATTAATGTGTTTGCCTATCGTAGTCTTGAAGTTGGAGCTCTGTGAAGTTGGACAAGAAAAGTCAATGTGGACACGCGAGCATAACAGAACTGTGGTGGATCTCAGCTAGCTGATCATTCTGCAGCTTAGCTAATAAAAAAGGCAGTTCCTGGATCTGTTTGCCTGCTGAAAGGCAGTTTTTATATTTGTTTCAGCTACTGTATCAATAACCTGCTGTGTTTAGCACAGCTCTAATTTATTTCCCACTGTTTGCCTTTATTTTATGGTACTGGCATTTGCTTTAATGTGATGTCGTTTTCTCCAGATGTTAATAAGATGGTGTTAATGTTTCCACAACATTTTTCTTGATAACATTTATGTAGAGCATGCCATCTGATAATGTGGAATCAACCCATTTTAAAATATTGGTAATAATTTTCTAATTAAAATTAGAGGCTCAGAAGTGTTTTCCTCCTTGTACAAATTGAGGTCATACACTTTCCTGTGCTTGGGGAAAATTATGTGTTCACTGAGTGAATTAATATCTCCTACTGTATAAATTGGAAGCATGATATATGAGATAATGTATCGATGTTTGTGTGTGCACACGTGGACTATTTTCAGATGCCAGCAGCTGATCCAGGTAGGCATTCTGGGTTTCCAGTGAGGTGATGCTCTCATTTGTAGCTCTGCAAGCTGCCAAATAATGCACCTTAAATCTCAGGTGTACTCTGTTGTATACTTTTGGAGAGAGTATTCTGCATTTGGGAAGAGAAGTGGTAGACTGGAGGGGACCAGGTAAGGCTGGGGTGGCTCTCTGAAGTTGCTATACCCAACCAAAATCAGCTTCAATATCAACATGGCATTTTTCATTTTTGCTGGGCTTTCTAAATTTATCTGGATAAAAATAAAGTGAGAAAAAGGAATCGCCAGATAAAATGGAATTGAAAGACCAAAAAACCCCTCTATTTGGGAAATACTGTGGGCTGTTTACACTGTCGAGCAATGTTCTGAATACATCTAATAGGAACCAGCACTGTATGACCTCACTTCTAAACATTCAGTTTCACTTTTCCATTAACATTTTTCCCTCTGTTTTTCAATTTAGATCATGCTTCTCAGTGACCCAGAGATTGAGAGCAGCATCCTCATCAGCTCTGACGAAGGGGCTACCTACCAGAAGTACCGTCTGAACTTCTATATCCAGAGCTTGCTCTTTCACCCCCAGCAGGAGGAGTGGGTCTTGGCCTACAGTCTGGATCAAAAGGTGAGCAATTGATTTCATATTTCAATAATTCTTGAGCCAGGTGTTGAAGGGGATGGTGTCTAGAACCATGCACTTCCAGGGATGGTGAAGAAATTATGGTGTGCCTTGCTGCTCTCACCTTGCAGGTTTAAATGTGCTCCAGATCCACCCAGTGACTCCAGAGCAAGCTTGCTGAAGGGGGTGGAGTTGTACGGTGATCATGATGGGTATGGAAACTTTAGTAGTGGTGATGGTATGAAAAATGAAAAGAATCTGAGATTTGACATGACATATGGAGCTGTTCTAAAAATCTATTGATCTGTAGGCCTTGGTGATTGCTGAGCTGTCTTTGAGAGTCGAGCACTCAGCCTGAGCTGGTCTGTAATGGCTGGCAGTTGCATGCGAAGGGGTGCCCTTTCCACTTGCAAACTGAACTCAGTTATCTGGAAATCGGTGGGCAGCAACAGATGACAAACTCCCTGAGCCACTTTTAAGTTGCTTTGCATGCCTTCTGTTAGTCAGACAACTCTGAAGTCTGTTACTTTGTCCTTAGCAAGCCAGCCCTTGCTCATCTGTCTTGAAAGATGCTGAGCACTGCAGGTGCAATGTGACTGGTAAAGCGGTGTGGCTATAGAGGGTGTGCTTCAGTTCTGGAACAGCCGTCCCCACTGCTGCTCAAGGCTGAGACGTAGACTGGGCGATCCAGTTACAAATTTTAGAAAGCTTAAAACTTGCCAAGCTTTTATCTTTCCTCTCTTCCATTTCTGTCACCCATAGACTCTGGAAAGTAAAAATGTGCTGAATAGCCACTTCTAAGTTTTTCGCGTTAATCTGTCAAGTGTGTGTGTGTCTGTTCTACGTGGGATTTTCGATTCCTGCGGTTATTTTTGAAGTTTCCTAAACTGGTCAGGATCACATCCCTGCTATAAGGACAATACCCCCAAAATACCGTGCCTCTTGCATTTGACAGAATTTCCTTGGAAAGGCTAGTGCAAGACTTTACTCAAGTACTTATGAGAGTGTAATAAAATAATCTGCTAGTGCTGTACTTCCCGATGTAACCTTTCTATCCACTTGTTAACAGAATGCGATGGCAGACACCAGGTGGTTTGCTGCTATGCTACTAATGATGCTTGAGTGACATTTGCAAGCACAAAGCTATTGTAAATACACTCCTTTCATCGTATCAAGTCCTTACTGTATGAAGGAGTTAGTCAAATGTCAAATAGTTTTGTGCACTCAAATGTTCAGCGTAACAGGGATTTTGAAGTAAGCGAAAAGACCAATCTATTTATTTGATGTCAGGGAATGGTTTGATGCCACTTTTAAATGGAGGTAAAGATTTTAAATGGTACTGGTGTTTGTACAAAGACAGCCCTGAAAGAAGCAGACATCTGATGAGGTGCTCGTGGATGTGAGGAGCCAGATATGACACGCCGAGTATGCGTTTGCAAAGAGATCCAGCTGTAGTGAGTGCGGAGCATCTGCTCTTGGGTTGAAACACCGTACTTCTATTTCCAGTGCTTCATAGTCTTTTTATGACAAGTTAGCCAGTGGAAGGAGAAATCAAAATACAAAGTATGCACACACTCTTGACTGGGAGGTTGTATTTATGCTCCCCTGGTCCAGTACAGCAACGGTGGCTCAGGAGCACTTTTGCTTCTGCTCCTTCAAAGCAATGCATCTGCGTGCCCACCTCAGCTCTTCTCTTCTGCTCAGAAGAGAGCCAAGGAAAATGAACCATGAGTTAGAAAAACCCTGAGGCTGCTTGCTTTTTGTCCCAGGAACCGAACAAATCTGTCCACAGTATAAGAGCAAAGATGAGGTGCTCTGCAGCTTGTTGGTCAAATGGAAATGGAGCAATCCAAAGTTCAGGCTTTGCTTTTGTGCCTGCCTTTGCATTCAGGGCCACTGGTGATGCTTTTCGCCGGTCTTCAGAAAGATGACCTCAAGTGCTGGTTGAAAGTTGATCCTTGAGTGGAACCAACCAGGCAGTGCTTTTTGCAGTTGAAGCATTTGCTTAATGTAGCTCGGGTAATAGATTGTGTTCAGCCACATCTTGGCTCAGTAAGAGCTGTAAAAGAATTGTCACTCTGGCTCAGGATCATGCAGCTACAGCTCATACCGAGATAACGGGCAGCGCTGTCAGAGCGCAAAGGCAGTGCTATAGATCGTGACAGCAGTGCTATGTGAAGTCTCCAGATGAAGTCTTCTGAAAGGCCAGTGTAATACATTCCTGTCTGTCTGGAAACAGGAGTGCTGCCCCAGCTGAGCAGGAATCAGAGGTTAGCTGTGACCTTCTGCTAGATTGGAGTTAGGCCAATGACAAGAAGTCTTTTAGGCTAAATAGCCTAAATCCTTAAGTAGCTTCATCAGGTCTCGTGCATCTTCATAAGACTTGTGGTGGTTCTCTTCTCTTGGAGCCAGATCTGGATCTCATACCTTCCCACACTGCTGTGTTGTGTCCTCTCTCCCAGCAGTGATCATGGGATCATGCCAGCGGCAATGATCATTTCATCTCTTTGCTGCTGACCAGAAGATAGATGTCAAGAGCTCCTAAAACAAGTGGCTAGAGAGACTGCAGGAGTGCTCTGCAGTTGTAAGGAGGCTGTCCAAGGAGACGCTGTGCTGTTGTCAGGGGCTAATTCTCCAACTGTAGCCTGGTTCTGCCAGTACTCCTCTGCCCTTTGGTTTTGTGCCCCTTTTCCTGTGAGGCAGCAACGAAGTCACCTGGCACAAAATAGGTGGTGCTGGATCAAATAGCACTTGCTTTCTCACTTCACATATCCAGGTTTTTGGGATACAACTGCTCCGAAACACCTCTGAATTAAATGCATGAAAGGGCAATAAAATAGAAAGTTTATCATTAGTCTGTAACCTGTGGGTGATATTCATCCACAGATACCATGACAAGGAAGGGGCCGATGAAAGTCAGTGGCTTGCTGTATGTTTAGTCATGTGGCCACTCCTACAGCGGGAGACCATAGCCCTCCACCTCTCTAAGCTTTAAAAGTGTGTTTGACCTTTAAAGTCTATTTGTAATGACTACTTTAGAGGCAGATATAAAAAAGCAAATAACTCTGAAACAAATCACATACATACAATTTGACTCCCAGCAGTAGGAAATATTAAGGGAAGATCTAATCCATCCTCACATAACCGTGAATGTGTAAACAAGTTTTTAAATATAATTTCATTTCTTAGATTAAAAAAAGCTTTCAGATTAATATTTATTTTATTAATTTTCTTTCAATTAAAAATAATAATATGGTGGTGTAAGCAAGCTGTGGTCAACTTAGAAATTAATGAGAATGATGAATCTGAAAATCCATTTTGCTTAGTATGTTGTTCCACACAGTCAAATGAAATATCAACAGCTGGTGCCCTGCAAATAACTGATTTGGTCACTGCCTAGATCAAAAGATTTTAAACTTTTGTTGTGTATGAAAATAGAAAACAATATTGAAGTTTTTGTTAGAAAGTTTTGCTCTGAGGTCTTCTGACCTACAGTTCCATGGCTGTGATTCAAGCCTCCTTTTAAATCATTCTTTTATCCCAAGCATCCCTCCTTCTTTCTAGCTAACTTCTCCACATTTGACAACAATATTATGCTATTTATCTAGGTGATTAAAAACACAACCAACCAACTAAAAAAACCCAACATGTTTTGAATTCTGCCCTCGAACAGAATTATTGAGCCTTCCAAGTTGGTGTTTTAGAAGGTGTATTCGCTACTCTAAGACAGTGGTGAGTAAATGGAATAATGTAGAACTCTGTGACACCCTTCTGGAACCACAGTCTTTACCTGTTCCCTGTGCTTTGATGGTGGCCAAGTGATAACTGTTTTCAGAATATGGTTTCCCAGTTAGGCTTTTACCCAGCTGATCATAACTTCCTACAGCCCTTTGGCTTGCTGAGGAGAATGCTGTGAGACCTCAGACTGAGTGCACATGCCCGTGATATGCAAGGCTTGGCCTCTCTTTCCTGAGCAAGTGATGCCTTCCTGCAGTAATATCCTAGGTGTGAATTTTCTCAGCCAGGCACTGTTATGCCACTCTTACGTGTAATTTTGATCATAAGTTTATGCTTCCAGCTTCTCCTGCTGGTGCTCTATTACTCTCAGCCTTGGTGTTCATGCGTTGCAGGATGCTCTGCAGACAGACTTACAGTTGTTCTTCTCGCTTCTTCTCCTATAGCCTTGTTGTTGAATAACCCCATTCACCTAGCTTATCCCTTGCAGAGATCTGTTTTTATACCTACCTGTGGACTTTTGCTACCAGTCTCACACGATTCTAATTTAAAGCCCAAGCCTCACAGCAATCATGTCCAAAAATTACTTTCCCTTTCTTTAAGAGGAGGAGCCCATCTCTTCTCAACAGAACTTCTCCTTGAAATATGACTTTATAGCTGAGAAAGCCAAAGGCTTTCTGACAACATCGTCTCTTCCATCAACTGAAATAACTGAATCTAGCATCAGTTCAGTCCCCAAATCTTTTATTACCACTCCCACATGGGTATTGTTCCTCTTTTTCCCGCTTGGGGCTATTCCCAGGAGCAAGGAAGAAGAATCAGTGAGAGACATGGAGCTCAGCAGGCTTTCTGAAAGATGTTTTGCTGTGTGGCTGCTGGTTACTCCATTCATGTAAGGACTAATCACAGCTGCTACTATTTGTTTTCTCTTTGGAGTATCCAAAGACTTATTGAGGGTACTTCCTCGGTATGGGTTGACAGAGCGTATCATTCCTGTTCTTAATTTTTGTAGCCAATGATGACCCTCCTCTGCCATACTAACTCTCCTGTATTATCAAATAAATGTACTATGGCTGAGCCAAGAAATCTGTTTGTGTGGGCACAAATGTGTAGCAAGATCATAGACCTTAATGTCTTCTCACAACATATAAAGCATAGACAGGAGGAATTTTTGGAGGGCTTTAAGCAAGCATGGGTGGGTGTACTACTCCCCCCCGCGCAGCCATGTGGCATTGTGCAATTATCAGGCCCTGGGAGATTAATTGCATCTTGTGAGTTGAAAATCTTGGATCTCTTCCCGGTAGCTTTGTGTGTGTCTATTGATAGAATAGTGCAATCTGATGTGTGCACATGGTGGTTCTGTGGCCCCCTGTGGCCTTTGACAGAAGGTGGACACTGTGTAAATGTTACAGTCAATTTTGATGCACGTTAGGCTGGGTCTCACCGGTAGCGTCCGTACTGGCACTTGGATATATGAGCCAATACAAACGGAAAATGGGGCTTCGTCCTCCACTTTTCACAGTTTTTTGCAGGAAATATATAGGAAGCTATTTTAAATGACCCTTGTATCAAAGTGTGGTGGGGAGGGGAATATCTGAAAAAGGTGTGTTAGTCTCTGTTGGAAAGTATTGGAAACTGCTTTATGGGCTGCTGTGAAAGATATACATGAGGTATAGTTTTCATTGCTGCCATTCATAGTGCCTGAATAGATCTTGAATTGGTCTTGCATTTCAGATACTAATATTTCAAGCACCTCCTCATTTGTGTCATTTATCCAAGGAACCAACTAAACCTCAATAAGCTCAGCTTTTCACACCCCAGTACCCCTCTGGGGAATGGATCAGCCTGGAGGTGGAAACAGAGGGGAGTTTCCAGCTCCATGGAACTTCTCTCAGAATGACGTTGAAACTTCTTTCAGAACAACATGCACAACTCTCTTGAATGAATATTTGTTTAAAAGATTATTTTAAAAAAAAAAGAAAATATTAGGGAAATAGGGAGAGAGATATTTAAAATACTTAAATCATCATTGTTAAGAGAAAAAAAATATGCAAAGAGATGCAGTTCTACCTGCTCCGTACAGGCCAAACTGTGATTGCGAACCCGCTGGGAATAGGTGAAAGACTGAATAATTCAGTAAGAGACCAATTTAAATTCCCCAGCTATACCATTATGAATTTGAGAACATTGGATAAACAAGAAGTTTGGCAATCAGTGGCTTCTCCCTCCATAGGGTTTAATGTTCAGGAAGTGAACAAAAGAAAGTGGGTGTCTTAATATCTCTTTGAATAAGGTGATAAATAAAATGTGCAAGATGGCATTCTGCTGTATCACCAAGTTGCACCCAGCAGACAGCATCAGGTCTAACTGGGGAGATTCCTTCAGCGTTGGAGATGTGGCAAGTTATGATCTGAAAGTTGAAAGTGGTGCATGTCAGAGCCCTGACTATCTTGACTAGACACTGCTGAATTTATCAAAAAGAATCACAGATAACACTGGGACTACGTGGGAAAGTTTTGGGTTTTTTTTTTTTAATTGTCTAGACACACAGAGCCAGAGACACGAAGGCAGTGCCTCTCTGCTGCCAGGCAAAATTCTCCCCGAGTAAGCAGCTAAGGGTGGGATTTTTTTTTATTTTTTTTTTTTTTTTGACAGTGTCCAATTGGGTAGGGTGCAGTCAAAGAAACCCAGTGGGACTTGCTGAGAGGGAGGGCAAGGCTGGGTTCGTGTTCTTGAAATGTAGTCACCTTATTCCAGGCAGTCATCCATCTTTGTCGGGATTCTTTGTGATGAGCCATTTTCATAGACTTATAGAACAGCCCAGGTTGGAAAGGATCTTGAAAGACATCTGATCCAACCTTTTGTGGGAAAGGAAGATTAGATGTGATTGTCTAGCACCCTGTCCAGTAATGTCTTCAAAGCCTCCAGTGATGGGGACTCCCCTACATCCCTGGGGGTAGGTTCCAGTCATTGATTGTTCTCACTGTAAAAAATGTCTTACACCAAGATGAAGCCTCTTCTGGTGCAACTTATACCCCTTGCCTCTTGTCATCTCCATGTGGCTCCTTGTGAAGAGGAGTCATATAAAGAAATTGAGTCAGACCTTTATACACACGCACATACACACAGAGAAAAAGACAACTCCTCATCTCCTCTTTGCTTGTCATCATAGGTCACTGAACTGGGACATTAAGAGAGCCCTCAGTGCCCTGAAGGGCCCTTGGTCCCTGTGTCTCGGGATGCTGGTGCTATGGGATGTCAGGCTTTGCTCTCTTCTTCTTCTCTGCTCTGCTCAGCTGCACTGGCACGGAGGCTGGGGAGTTGTATTCTTCTTCGTTCCCAGCAAGTGCCCCAGGCCCTGGTCTCAGATTTTTTTATGCCTCTCATGGAAACTTAGGCATGTGGAGACTTCAGGGTTGTGTCTGGGTGAGGATGTTGCACTTGGAGTTGCAAGTCCTAATGTTGGACAGTGTGATTCTAAGGCAGGAGTTTGCAGGCTGCAGCCACGCGTGTGTGTGCTGCTGCATGTCTGAAGCAAGACATGGCTCCAGCCCAGACCTGTAGGTTTTCTTTCCTTGGGAACTGAAGTATGGGGCTGATGAGAGGTGGGTTGGTGGCTGCCTCACATCTTATTTTGATATAAATCAGAAGGCTCCCGGAGCTGTCATCTGGTCCTCAGCAGCACTCCTGGTCCTGGAATTCAGATGTAACTGTAGTTGTCAGATTTGTGATCAACTTCTTTTAGCAGCAACAGTTCAAAACTGCACCTCTGGGGTAAAACTCAGCTTTTCTTAGCAAGATGTGAATATTACATTTAACAAGGAAAATAAGCTCTTTCTATTCCCGCATGGATCCTCATGGTGGAATCACCATTTCATTGTATGATGTGAGAGAACACACTGGGTCTAATTTCTCATCATGGCTCATTGGTATCTTAAGAGCATGATGACTGGTTCCAGTCCTATGGATACAACACTCAGGTTTCAGATTTATCTGGTACCAGTCACTTGGCATGTGAGCACCCTGCAGAGTGAAGCTGGAGGTACACCTCTGGCATTCTTTTCTTCACCCCAAGGGGAAGGAAATTGAGGAAGCCACCATAACAACAATGACTCCTACAGGTATATCATACCGAGGAACGAAATAAAGCATGTTGCCCACCTGTGAAGGAACACTTAATGTTCTGTGTTTAATACAAGCCATATTACAGTAGCTGCTCTTAGAAATCCCTACCATACTGACTGCTCCCTTGTACTACACATTCACATTAAGAAGCAATCCCTGCCCCAGAGAGCTTCCAATTCAACGTGAAGCTGACAGAAAAAGCACTGTCCCCGGAGTATCCATAGTGTATTCAGGCACAGGTCATTAAAGTGTTTCATTGCCTAACTACCACCGAGGACTATAACAAAGTCAGAAACTGAACCCAGATAGAGTCCTGTTCCCATGACTGAACCACAAATAAGCCTTTCATCTCTTTGCCTTTTGAATGCTCTTCTGAGAACATCAGGTTCTACAAACATATCGTGTGTCCTTCGCTGGACAAGCCACCTGCCAGCAGCCCTCCCAGGCAGGCTGGCCTCCATCAAACAGATAAACTGAAATGTTAGTAAAGTTAAAAAAAAAACCCAAACCAAACAAAAAAAACCCACCCACCAAACCCTTGAGATTGGGAATATTTAAAGGCAATTTACAGAAGTCTCTTCTTCAATATGGTAATGAACTGAAGAATTGAAATCACTTAACTTCATTTAAAAATCATGAATATGTAACAGTGCCTTTAAATGAAAGGATGACTAAAACAGATATAGTGTTTGTTCAATTCATTAAAAGGAAGACAATTTATCAGGAGTTTTTCTTGCTCTAATTCTGCTGCATGATGAATATTTTTATAATCCTAATTAGAACCAGTCATTTAGTTCAGCAATTTCCCCCAATCTAGCCAATTTGAAATTAAAATAGATGCCTTGATTACAAAACTCATTAGCAAAGAAGCACCCTTTTCGCTAACCAGTTCATTTGGAATGCACAAACTGAATGAAGTGAGGAGCACTTGTGTTGTCAATTGCCGTAAGTGAAGTGAGCCTTAATTGTTGGCATTGTGAAGTATTTGTATTGCTGCATGTTTCATTGCAGTATAATATATCATTCATTAAATGTAACAAAAGTAGGTTTTTAAATGATTTAATTAAGTGGTATTGGTGCACCAGGTAATTTTTACAAAGTCAAATGTCACAATTGTTTGCATTTGAAGTATTGATGGGCATTACTGTCGGAAGGAAGACATAAGACTCCGCATTTATCATTCTGATTATGGTAAGCCTGGCAGTTTTAATAAGAGATGAGAAATTAAATTATGCAGCCCTGGCTCTGCTTCAGAAATGCCCAATGAATTTTGTCCTAGCAAAATCGTGAACTTTGGGCTTGTGATGATTTGTGGTGGCAAGAAGAAAGTAACTGCTCGTGAAACTTGATTTAGCTAGAACAGACTTTCCTATTGCATTTTATTTATGTTATAGCTACTTCATGAACAGGTTTTACTTTGAGAAGGGAAATACAGAGATAAATGGAGTGAGACGCATTTGATGCTTAAATATGCTCTGCTGTTGAAGAAACCTGGCTTACTGTGTAACACAGCAAGGATCCTGTGGTTTATTCCTGGGCCACGCTAAATCACGGCCATGTATTGATTTTATCTGGAGCCTAAGTGGGGCGAGGGGTGGTTATAAATATAGCAGATGGGAATAAACATGAAGGAATGAAGAAGGCTGAAGCATAAGAACACCGGGGGCATGATTTATTTTGTCTGACTGTGGAGATCTAAAATGCAGCAATGTATACCTAGGTTATGAGGCTGCCCGGAGTGGTTGGTGGTGATCTACTGAATGGTAGTGATTGATTTCTGGAAGCAAATGTAGGTGACTATTTTAGGATGAGGCAAATTGTACCTTAGATTTGTTTGTATTGACGAGGCCTCCACTGGCTGTCAGGAAAGTAATTTCCTTTGCTGAGATGTAAGTATTTGCTGTATTACCTGAGATTAGAGGACTTGAAGCCAACCCTGCTGTCTGGATGTGTGCAAAATGGATTACATGGGATAAGATTCCAATATGATCAAAGTAACAAAAAGCATTATGTTTCCTAGTTCCTGCTACTGTACCTACAGGTTCTAATGCTCCCTGTCCTGGAGAAGAGAGCACACACAACGTGCAAGCAAAGATGGAATTCCCAATCTTTTATTTTTCTTTATCAGGATTAATTTTTGTAGATGTGAGTTACTTACCAGGCTGCTTCAGTGAAATGAGATTAATGTAGAAGGGTTTCCTTGGCCTTTCCCTCTTTTTCCTTTTCTTTCTCTTTTCTTTCTTCCTTTTTCTTCTTTCCCTTTTTCTTTGCCTTACATATTGCTTTTCAAAGCTCTTTCTCAGTATTTTCCCAGCTGATGGCACCATTAAATCTCCTCTAAAATCTGTTGAGCAGAATTATACATGATACCATTTTCAACTAAAGAAAGAGCACAGTTCATCTGTTGACTCCACTCAGAAGTCTGTTGATGCTGGCCATGGAAAAATTCATTTGGTGTCCTTTCCCCTCTTGTTGAATTGAGTTCATCTGGTGCTTGAGTTTAGACATGTGATTATGCCAGGCCAAAGAACAACAGAATTAATTTTACCTAAATTCTCACAGCTGATTGAATGGAGAGGAGCCTATGACAATGACCATAAACTCGTGTGAATTGTCATCAAAAATTCATTCTGAATAGCACTACACATCAAGAGAAACGTGGCCAGCAGGTTGAGGGAGGTGATTCTGCCCCTCTACTCTGCTCTGGTGAGACCTCACCTGGAGCACTGCATCCAGCTCTGGAGCCCTCAGCACAAGAACGTGGAACTGTTGGAGCGGGTCCAGAGGAGGGCTACAAAAATGATCTGAGGGCTGGAGCCCCTCTGCTATGAGGACAGGCTGAGAGAGTTGGGCTTGTTCAGCCTGGAGAAGAGAAGGCTGCGGGGAGACCTGATTGTGGCCTTCCAGTACCTAAAGGGGGCCTATAGGAAAGATGGGGAAAATCTTTTTAGTGGGGACAGCTGTGACAGGACAAGGGGTAATGGTTTTAAACTAAAACAGGGTAGGTTTAGACTAGATATTCTATGATTCTATGATTAACAGAAAAAAAGGCAACCCTGACCTCAGAGCAGCCAAATGGTTTAGCCTGGAACTAATTTTAAGGTTATGCATAACCACTTTTGTGGACTAAGACCTGTAATTATGTAAGCTCATACACATTAGGGTGTGAAGTGGTGATACAGACAGGCTTTCACTATTGCAAAGTGCCTGCAAAGACATACAAGTCATGTGTGGGCTTTTAGTGTTGGTATTAGGTAGTTTCTCTTGCATTTTGCTGTTCCCTTGTCTGTCTTTAATGCTTCAGGATGTTAAAGCCGTAGCTTGGGGAAGATGGATCTGCCAGCACCTGATATCATGACCATGAGCACATTGAATTCAATACAGAGGGATGCTATTTAATTCCCTTGGAGCAAGAGCGCTTTCTGGAAGGTGGGAATTAAGGAGCTGTTATGATTTGCTAACCGAGAAGGAGCATGCTTTATCCAGAAGGATTCGGGATCCAGCAGCTCCCATTACTGTCAGTGATTCAGGCAGCTGAGAACTGTTGGAAGTCTGCCCGACAGGGACTGTTCTTTCTGTCTGGGTAATGGTGGCATTAATTAGTATTTGCACATTGCCTTGACAATACAAGACCTCAGTGTCTGGAAGTATTGCACATTAGGATGGCAGTGAGCTACTTAAGATAATACTTTGATCTTTAATGTCCTCAAAGATGGATGACTGGGATGGGACAGTCCGGTGTCCTTCAGGAGCCAGCTGGATGGAGGATGCTGAGGGGTGAAGGTACAGCCCTCCCTTGCCATGCATGCACCTGGACGTGCCTATTTGCTGCGTCATCAGCAACCAAGAACTGGGCCAGCCTGTGAGGGTGCTTCCCGAGGGGTGCGTTTCCATGTGCCAGACTGGGAGCTTGCAGTCAGGAGTGGGAATAGCGGGCTGTCCCTTGCTCTTAGTTTTGCCCCTAGGGCAGAGGTGTTTCGGCTTCCTGTTACCATTTTTTTTGTCATATTTGCACAACCTGAAAAAAACTCTAGTGCTTGGGAAGAGGGCTATGTAAACCATCCCGGTATGGGAACCTTTAGGAAGCGTTCAGTCCTGATCCTGATGCAGAGCCTTGGCTGTAGCTGGCAGTGCCGAGGACCAAAGTCTTTGTCGCTGTTTTACTTTGAGCGGCTCTTGTAGCTATGCTCGCCGTTGCAGTTGGGGGTGTGCAGGCCCCAGTCAGGTCATCGGATCCTACAGGCTGGCCCTGGACCACAGAGCATCTGTGGCTTGATTTCAGTGGGGGTTTATTGCTAC
>NW_009260407.1:3283587-3312367 GCF_000687185.1 Egretta garzetta | reverse complement strand
TGAGCTTGTCACATCTATTTGATAGGACACCGCTATTATTTCTTATCTCTACCAGTATATTATCAAAATCATTTTGTACAGCTAAGAGATGCGTATCTGAGAGCCAAAGAAACTCCAGAAAAGGAGCAGACAGGAGTTAGCATTTCCTTTCCACCACTCTTCTGTGGAGCATAACTGGGTTTTGTAAATCCCAGGGTGCCCTAGTGATTTTTGCACTGTGCAGTTTTTGGGAGGTCCATTTGTGCCATGACCAGGAGGAATCATCTGGTTTACCCAGCAGTGCCAGTGCTACCACAGTTTTGTCCCGGTCATGTTACCTACCACTGTCATGCAAGGGGTATTTAAACGGCTCAGAAATCACCGCTTGATGGTTGTCAGTATGGAGGCAGAGCCAACAAGGCAGTGAGCGAGGCCGAAGGGACACTGAAGTCAGGCAGGTGAAGTGAGCTACGCAAGGTGACCCAGCTAACCAGAGACAGAGCTGCAACGCTACCCAGACTTCCGAAATCGTGTTCTGTTTTCCTTTCCACTGGCCCAGGTGGCCCTAAAGCAATGTCACAGGAGTTCCTTTTCTTGCAGCTGCATCTCTCCCCAGGCTCCAGGCTGCGGCAGAACCTCCAGCGTGGTTGGGGTGGGGACCCCGCGTGGGAATTTCACATCAGCAGGTGCTGTCATTGCAAATGTGCCGCAAGGCAGAGAGGGCCCACTGTAGTGCAGCAGTATGCTAAAAAGCTCATGCATTTAATTTCAAATAATTTAGTGGCAATTGTGTGAAACAGATTTCTTCAATACTGGGAGCTGATATGTGGCCCCAGTTTTATTTCAGATTGCCCTTTGCAAATAGGTTTCTGTCTGTCTGTCTCTTCTCCCCTTTTTGGCTCACTGCAAGCTGTGCCTCCAGTGCTTGGTTTCAGCGGGGAAATGGACCATGTTCTGATCTAATAGCACACCTGAGCTGGTTTACAAAAGATGTGTGCAGTCACATATGTAGCAGCTGAAATTCAATGTAGGTCTATTGATTTTAGCAGGGAAATGCTGATTTACATCGCTGGAGGATCTGGCCTGAAAACACGTATGGTATTCTGTTCCCACAGAAAACAAGATAGATGTAGCTTACTCCTTCCAGTATACAGGATTTTTTTCCCTAAAACCTGCCTGCTGAGAGATGCAAAGTCCCTGGGCTCATCTGGCTGTGTGCAAGCTATTGCTTATGTTAAAGCAACTATTTGTTTCCATTGCTCAACCTTGACATATGAAAATTCACCTCTTTTTTTTTCTTTTTTTTCCCCCCTCCTTTTTTGCCTTCTGATAGAAACTGCATGTAATCAATATTATTCTGGGGAATAAAGATGCCAGAGGAACAGCTGTAAGTCCCTTGTCCCCACAGCAGGCATGGATGATTCAAATGTCTCATACGCTCAAATGGTAACCCAGCGTGTTTTTCAGCTTTTCATGCTCATTGCTTCTGTGGTGGAAAAGGAGGCCAGTGCCTGGATTTTCTGGTCTAGCACATCAGAACTAGCAATCCCAAGCTTTTAGGAGTCATGAATTGCTCCTTTGAAAGTCATGAGTTTGGCAGAGAAAAAATTGGGAAGGTGTTTGAATAATTTCAGTTGTCCTCTCTTATATTTCTCTTGAAGCTTCTGTGACTGAGGAAAGGTTGGGAATCGCATTTTTCAAATGCTTCCTCACAGTTAATAAACCTAGAAGCTTTATTTTTAAAGGAAAAAAAGAAAAAAGGCAAAGAAGCCAAGATTTTCATAATGTCCTGATTCTAGCGCTGTTCTGCTGTGGGCCATTTATGCTTCTGAGAGAGATCTTTATTCATCGTTGCAAATGAAGCACATCTTGAGTTGCATTTCGGTGCTTATTTCAAACTAGTCATCCATACAGGTTGTCTGGGAGGAGACCGGTGGCCTGTTTGTATGGGGTGCACCACACCCTTGTGTGCGTGTTTGAATTTTTGCAGCAGAAGCCCCTCAACAGTTTTGTGACAGTTACAAGAAGTTCTTCCAGAGTAATAAAATTCTCTAGGTTTGTGTTCAATTGATTTTTATAGTACCATGGGTGGCTATAAAATGAAAGTTAGAGCATGATGCAGTAAAATTTTGGCACTTCCGAAGTATTATGGGTATGATAAAAGGAGGAGCTGAGGCACCAAATGAAGGGTGATATTTCTGAGAGGAGGACAATTGATAAAACAAACAAACGACGAAACTTAAAGCTTTATAGAAAATCCTTGGGTTTCTGTAGCACAAGAGGAGAAAAACCTGATCCACAGCCTCCTATGGGCATCTCATTTCTGCCAGAGGCTCAGTGATCATAAACCATCTGAATGTAGATTTGGTAGTGTTTTATACTTGCAGTGTTCAAGAGATAATAGCATGTACAAATAACATGTTAGCAGAATATACTGTACCCAAGGGCATTTTCCTGTCAGAGTAAGAGAACAATAATGTCATCAAAAGTTTTGCTGCCAGAACAGGACTCTGGTTTTGTCCTCTGACTAACGCAGCACTTGCTTCAGGCCAGTTGATTTCCTCAGATCTCAGTGCACGTTCACAAGAGTTACGCCTGCACACCCAAGGGCACAAACGTGGCAAACCTGAAAGTTCTGCTGCAAAATTGAGTACAGGGTTCCCTAGCCAGACGAGTTGTGTTTTTTTCCCTAGTGACAGCATGGAGAAGGCTGCTTTATTTTTCCTCTGCAGCCTTACCTTACCTTGTGAATTATGCCGTACCCTCGCTATGATTCTATGATTCTATGATTCTATGCCGTACCCTTGCTGTGAACATTGGTTACCTTCAGGAATTAAAGTTGCATTATATCAAGTTTGGTGACTTGCTGTTGACTGCAGTTGTTGGCTTGGATCGGGTTTACTTACTGTTTCTTTGTGGGAGCTTTTTTTTCTTCAGCCTGCTTCGTGAGGTGGCTTGACGATACCTAGAGTTTGAATTAAATGGGATAAATAGCTTAAATATAGACACCACAGAATGTGTAGAAACCTAGAGAGCGGCTGAGAGGGGATAGATAAGAGCTTCCTTTTTCTTGCATGGTCTGCAATTGCAGATTCATTTATTCCAAAGGTACAATTTTCCTCTGATTGCAGGAACCGAGTGATGGATGAATCGGAGATGACAGTGCGAATGGTGTATGCCCAGCAGCCCTAGGGGATCCCTGAAACATGGGAGTTTCTCATTTGGTGATTATTCTGGCAGTGATGCCTCAGTGCAGTGACAGTTTCTGCTACAACTGTCAAGCTAAATTGTTCCTGATGGTGACTGGCATTTACAAGGATGCTGCTCATTTGGGTTCCTCCTGTAAACACCCGTATCCTGCCCTTCGTGCTGGGGCATGGGTGGTTTTGGTGGTTTGGATCAGGATGAGCTGAATCACTGTGAAGTGTGGGGAGGACACCATCTCTCACCTTCCATGAGACCACTTGCTGTTCAGGATGAAGGAAAGGATATTCCCCTGGAGCTTCCCAGATTTGAAACCCCTTCCTACGTGTGATCTCTGGCTTGGCTGTGGGTGTGTGTAGAGATAGGTGCATGCGTAAGCAGGCTCTGCTTTTCCCTTCAATAGTTGCCTGTTGTCAATGCATGGATTGCCAGGGAATCTGGCCAAGGAGAAACTTGGCTAGCTAGAGCTGGACTGAATTAGCCCACAGAATTTTAAGAGTGTTATAAAAAGCGTTGTAAGAGCAGTACTGGAGAACATTTTCAAGCTAGCAGAGCCCCTGGTGGAGACCAAACCTGACTGGGGAGTAGGAGAATAAGGCTGAAAGGAACCGTTTCTTTAGTATATTATATGTCCAAGCTCACGGAAGCAAGTTTGCTTTGGCACTTGAGGCATCCAATGAATCAAGATGTATGGGCCATTTCATCTTAAATTTTAGTTACCTTGATTTATTATGGAACAGGATATGACAAGCATGCAGTAATGAAGGTGGCCTAAAAGAATGAACTGTAGAAGATGGTATAAGAGCTAGGATGTTCGAGTAGGAGATAATTGCTAAAGCTGCATGTTCAACACTATCAGAAGCTGAATTTTTCTACCTTGTTTTTATAATCTTTTTACTTCTAGAATGTATTTCGTAGTCACAGTTGTCCTATGGGCAGCATCTGTGTTCTCTTTGGGGGACACAAGCCTCCCATTAACCACGGTGAGCCTTTCCCTGGGCTGGTTTGGTCCAGTATTTGGCCTTGGTCCCAGGCAGTATAGAGCATAGGCTGTGTGTGGGGACCAGAATTGTCCAGAGGGGGATTCCTCCCAGTGCAGGACCTGTATACTTCCCAAGCAGTGCCCATTCATTCACTGTAGCTTCCCAGAAGCCTTTCAGGATGGCGTTGGGGGCATATCCATGACCAAAAGGGCTGGAGGTAGTGTGATGTGTTGTGGCAGCCTATAAATGCCTGTTGTAATGCCCAGGAAGCAGCATCCAGCTAGAGTAAATCCAGTGGTGCCATCCTTCTGGCTTATGAATCTCTTAACAGGCAAAGCTGAGAACATAGCCCTTTGGCCCCTTTGCAGACTACCTTGCCATGAGAAGTAATATACACCAGCGAAAAAAATGGAAAGGAAATCATTAAGAATTGTACTGAACTGTCTTAGGAAGTGTATCTAGGAAGGGTCTCTAAGGATTAGAAATGGCTGTCTCTGCCTTCTCACCCACACCAGCCTTCGAAGCTTCACATTTCCTTGGTGTTATGCGATTTATATACATGTGGACAGTTCTGTGCTTCCTTTTTATAATCCCTGGAGAAATTTTGCAGGTTCAACTCTTGGAATCTCTTTCCTCCGGTCACTTTTGTTATTGCCTTCTCCTGACTTTCGTCCAAGTTGTCTGGCACCTGTGCCTGTGATGCATTCCTCGGTGTATGCATCTTTGCCTCAGACTCGGTGAAACCTCTGCCATGGAGAGCAAAATGTTTCTCTGCTCTGAATGCATAGCTCTCCGTGAAACCTCTGCTATGGAGAGCAAAATGTTTAGCTGCTCTGAATGCACAGCACCGGCTCGTGAACCTGCTGGGCTGATGTGCTAATGCCACTGAGCAGAGCAAACCCCTCCAGCTTCACAGCTTTGTTATTGTGTGTGCATGCAGAGAGGCTGCCGTGGTCTCTGAAAGCAGAGAGGGGTGGGATCAGAGCGGGATTAATTGGAGCAACCTGTATTTATTCAGTGCCCAGCCACAAGCTTCCTCAATCACCAGAAAGTGGGTCTTTTGTATAGCTCAGCTTCTGCTCACCCTGATTTTGGGTGCTTACAGGAAATGTGCTTGGCACAACAGGCCAGCGCAGCACTGTTGTTTTCTCACTTTTCCTGGGGATGATGAGAGCTATTTGTCAACTCTTGAAATCTGGTAAGATCCTGGCTGAGTTCCTCTCTTAGGAAAGGTGTGATGTAGTGGTCACTAAACATTTTGCAGCGATCCCTTCTTTGGGTCATAAATCTCTGACAGATCCCATGGCCTCAGGATGAGGGAGCACAGGGTCCTTGTGGGGTAAAAGGGGTAGAAGGATGTGGACAGTTTGTGAGATTGCTCTGACTCTGTGCAGAAATAGAGTTGCACAGCACCACTGCGAAGCGTGGTGCAGGTCTTAAGCACCTGTGAAGTTTGCTGCTCTTCAGCTGGTGAGGTGAGAACTCTATGAGGAGGGTGGACACCTACCCTCTGCCAGGGCCAGCCCCAGGCAGGAGCAGCTTTACAGCCTTTTCACCTGCACGAGCTAGATTAGTTTCAGGTCTGTGTCGTCTCAGTGTCTGCAGGGTGATGGGTCACATAACTTGGGAACTGTCTTGAGTAACCTCCCTTGCCTATGAAAATGCTGATGAATGGAAAACTGAAGCTGAATGGGGTGGCAGGGGCGCCTTGTGCGTTGAATAACGTATGATTTAATCTGGAGCAAAATTCATTGCTTTAATTTTGCCAAAATGACATGTTCTGCTTGAGTCCAAATTAGTAATTATTTCTTTCAAGCCATGTGAAATTTTTTACATGAGCAACAATTACATCTCTTAATAAAATGCTGTTCTGAGTGCAGTTTCAAACCCTTTTCATTAATGCCTGTGTATACACTTGCAGAAATGTTGTTTTTTCCACATAAATAAGCAACTCAGCAAAATCTTATACTAATTTGGAAGGTGTGTTGGTGATGTGTAATCTCTTTCTTTCACTGGTCTGAAAAAAGCCCTCTTCCATTACATCCTGTCCTGCATAGTACGGAGGTTACCCTACAGATACCGCCACGGGGTTTATAAAGGAAGACGAAGAGGAAGAGCCAAGCACGTGCTTGGAGCTTTATGTCCCATTCTGGCTAATGTCTGAGCCTCTCCTGCTTTGCTCGTTGTAGTCTTATGCTCAATAAACATGAAAGATTAGTCTGTAATAGCAATGAATGTACCCAGACGCTTGCGCTGTAATTAAAGGCATATATCACACAATAAAGCACATTTGAATGAAAAATCTTCCCATTAGACATGTGGTTCCCATTTATTTCCCCTTATTGTTAAACTTTGGGAGTATAAGCATTGATGGAGCTTAGGGAGGGGTTTCTAAAGGGCTGCAGTGTGGAGCCCCCAGGAGCAAACAAGATTTTCCTCTTGGGCTGGGAGGGCACAGAGCCCCTTGGCACAGGCTGACCTGCACAGCCCCACTGCCTATATCCATGTGGTTAGTGGGTCCCGTTAGCACAGACCTCAGACCAAAAATTGCCTAATGATTTTTAAGCTGAGAAGAAGCTGAGCAAAGGGACCGGCCTGGCTTGGAGGGAGAAAAGTCAGCAGCCATTAGAGCCGATTCAGACTTTTGTCACTGTTAAAGACCCTAGGGAAAAAGGGAGTGAAGCAGCAGCTGGGGACCACAGGAGTAGCCCGCAGCCCTCCTCTGGCTGAGCCTATTGGAGGCCAGTGGAAGAAATACTGGTAAAGATATCTCCTGGTGCACCTTGTAGGCTCTGATAGCAGGAGGCAGCTCTGTCGCCTCCATCCCGTTCTGATTTCTTCACATCCCAGTATCACCCCTCCTGTCCCATCCTGCATCCCTGCCTTTTTCTGTGTCTGGTCTTGCCCGCTGCTCTGCATGTGGGAAACTGTCACCCTGCACGGGACTTTGCTTGTCTTGTCTGTTATGTCTCAGTCTGTTCCCAGACTCTGGAAGTAGGGTTTTTTGTTTTCTGGGTTTTTTTTCCCCTTTTATGTCTTTACTTTTTGATAAGGCTTGTTAACCAAACACTCATCAGAAGGGGGTCAGTGGCCACATATTGCTCAACTTTAGCCCTCCCCCAGACTCTAGAGCTGATTTTGAAGTGGTTAAAATGTCATGAAGAAAGGAATAAACAAGCAATCAAAAAAGTTAGCCTTACCTCAAAATGGCATTTCTATTTATAGTACCTTTTGCAAGTTGCTAAAGCTAAATTATTTAGAAATGATTGAAATGTGTTTTGACTGACCAAAGTGCAGCTGGTTTTTCCCCAGATTTTCACTTTGAGAAAAAAAATCTGAAAGTAAAACTCTTCATCTCTTCTGAACTACTCCAGCATTTCTGGGGGTGGGGAGAAAGTAGGAAAGAGAGAGGCTGTTTTTCACCCAGGACTGAAATGTGCCTTAACTTCTTTAGTGATGCTCATTCGTGCCACTGCTCCTGTTGCAGCTGTATCTGGGCTTCTTGTTCCACTACAAACCAGTCGTGCAGTAGAAAAGCAAAAGATATGCTGTGCTCTCAGCAGAAATGGCAAATTTCTGGCTGAGTATGCTCAGTACCAATTAGGCTTAAGAGAAATTGAAATGGGAAGGGTTTCGAATGGACTGGTTTTTTTCCACCAGTTTCCTCTTTTTCTTGGAGATGAAGTGAAGAAGCAGAGAGGCAAGTCTTGCTTTGAGCATCAGGTTTAAGCAGACTGCACTTCTGTGAGTGGACCCATCAGGTGAAAGCATTTTTTGAAAAATGTAAAACCATGAAACATGACATCAGTGCATCATCTTAACCTACCTGGTTTCTTTATAAGCCAGGTCTGGGTTGAGCTATGCAATTAAAACATGAAGTCTAATGTTTCCAAAGTGTGGCTTTGTGCAGAAGATCCCTGACCAGTTTCTTATAATAGTGGGGTGGACCCTGAGTTTCTTTTGATTGAAGACCTGCTTTTGCCAGCCAGCACGTGAAATATTTCCGCGTTAGATTTTAAAGTGCAAAGAGAACTTCCCAGCTTCAGATCCCTTTTTTTTCCTTCTCTGTATGAGACAGATGATGGAAATGCATTTAGTATTTAACTTCTGTCTAGACCAGTTTCTCATCAAAGCAGTCTGTTTTCAGTGCCCCTTCTACTGTGCAACATCTGTAGGGACATGAGCAGCTCTGGCGAGTCTCAGACATGCAGCAGTCTGTGGACACATTCTCTTTCCGTGTCTAAGACAATCTGGCTGTACCATGCTAGAGAAGAATCTTGGGCTGTAATGAGGTCTCTTGATGTAGCCTTTAATCACCCGGAAAAGAAATCAAAGCAGAGAGATAAACCGGTCCATTTGTTTTCATTACAATTACTAGTTTTTACAACTCTGTGTAAACAAAGCCAATAAATGTGGTGCTGGTAGACTTCTTTCTCCTAAGCTCGGCTCCACCAGCTGTTACACAAATCTTTTGGCTTGGGAAGTAGGATTTATTTTTTGGTTCTTTAGTGTGGAGCTGTCAAGGATGCCTTACCTGAATTGTGATTTCCAGCAGTTTGTGGCAAGAGAGCGAAAAGCTCTTCTTTCCCTTCTCTAAAGGTTCAGAAGCACTTCCAGTCTTCAGATCTTGGTTCCTCTGAAGCCCCAGAAAAGTAAGGTGGCAAGGACAGGTATTTCCCTGGGAGGAGGTGGAAGGAACAAGCACAGATGATATCATTGTTCTTTAGTTGGTCATCAGCTTGAAGGTGACATTAGCCTTTGTGTCCCCTGATGGTAACTGCTTGACACTCCAGAGGTGTCTCATTAAGGCCTAGACTGGGCGGGAATGGTGGAACAGAGGAATCGGGGGAAGGCCCTGAACCTTTCCTTGAATATAGCCTTTCCTACTGTGAGTAATAAAGCCCCTTCCATGGCAAGAGTTGCTCCTGACCTGGTTTCAGCCACCCAACTGAAGCATGTTAGGCCTGAGTCCTGTCCCTGTTATGCTGTGAGTAACATGTCCTGCCTCACATGAGAACCTGAGAAAGGGGGCTGCATAGACCCCGCAGCTTAAACATTGTATTGGAGCTATGAAAGGGAGATGTGTCCAGCTGTTCTCAAAAAAGGAGGGATGGAAGATAAGTGAGGAGGCTAAGATGGGAGATGTGATACAGAAGTAGGGATGTTTCTGTAGTACCAACTGCTGTCTTCATGGCTACACCAAATCTATCCTGTCTTGTCGTCTTATCCAATTCCTCTTGATACTGTCGTCTTTTGATGCTCTCCTCTGGTGAGGCTTTGCAGTCTGCTCTGCTCCCAAAGGCACTATGCCAGTGCTTGAGGACAACTGGTGGCTGCAGGATTATTAGGGGGGGTCTCCACAAGTGGATTTAGCATGGAGGGCTATGAGAAGGAGGAAACCCACAATTTTTCAACATCTCAAATGGAAAAATTAATAAGGGGAAATGGCTTGGTTGTTGTGGGTATTGGCTGGACATCTTTGGGTGAGTCTTGGCTATTTGGGAGTTTACTATCCCAGCTTTAATTCCTTGAGGATTTGAGGATCTGATTACTATTTGTATGAGGAACTCCTAGAGAGAGTTCAGAGGAGAGCAACAAGGATGATAAGGGGACTGGAGCATCTCCCCTATGAGGAAAGGCTGAGAGAGTTGGGCTTGTTCAGCCTGAAGAAGAGAAGACTGAGAGGGGATCTCATCAACACATACAAATATCATAAGGGTGGATGTCATGAGGATGGAGACAGACTCTTCCCAGTGGTGCCCAGCAACAGGACAAGGGGCAATGGGCACAAACTGAAGCATAAGAGGTTTCAGTTGAATAGGAAGAAAAACTTCTTTACTTTGAGGGTGACAGAGCCCTGGAACAGGCTGCCCAGGGGGGCTGTGGAGTCTGCTTCTCTGGAGATATTCAAGCCTGCCTGGATGATGTCCTGTGCAACCTGCTCTGGGTGAGCCTGCTTGAGCAGGGGGGTTAAACTAGATGATCTCCCGAGGTCCCTTCCCACCCTTGCCATTCTGTGATTCTGTGTGTGAATGAGGAGTTATAAGGAGATAGTGTCTCAGGGATCCAGCTGGAGCTGAAGGAAAAAGACACCATTTTCAAATGATGAAATAATAAAACACACACACAAAAAGGGAATACTTTGGCAGCTTGGAATTTCTGTGCTAAATTCAACAAGTGGAGAGCATGGTGACTAGATGGATCTGACTGTCAGGAGTGGCTGGGTTGGGGGTAGGTGTCATATTAGAGTTAAATGAAAGAAATCAAAAATAACAGTGAGAAATGCAATTATTACTCATATCCTTTCACTTGCTGGAGCAGTTATCTCCTGTGGTGCAGACTGCTTTGTTTTGTTTTGGTTTGGTTTTTTTTTGCTAAGTAAGGGCAACCTTATTAAATCCTTCCTATGTCTAATTTTAGGTGTGGAAAAAAGATCTTTCTTTGCAGTGGGTGACGTGAGGACCATCCATTTATTCTGTACAGAATATTGTTCCAAGATTTTGCAAAATGTTTCTCCTGCAGTACTCTGCTGCTCAGTGTGCCTTTAGAAAAAATGGTGGTGTTGTCATCTCCTGAAATGTTTTCACTGCAGTTTAAATTTGTTGCATATGGCTTTCTTCTTCCATGTGATGGGTCATCTCTGGCAGTTGTCAGACATGACTTCTCTGTTCGGTACTCCCAAGGCTGAAAAGTATTGCAAATCTTTCCTTGAGTTCATTTTCCTTCCAGGAATGAACTTTCTGAAATGTTAATGATGGCACCTTCTTCCCCTTTTATAATTTCATCTGTAACACAGAAGTGTAGAGAAAAGACACAGCTTGCAATTTTCTGAGTGGTTTGCAACTTTTTTTGCAGCTTCTGAGCCTCTAATCTTTTTCCACTGATCATGGTCATTTCCTCTCTGTAGAGAAAATTTAAGACCCCGCAACAGACTTGCTTTTCTGAGTTACTCGTTGCAGACCGCTTGCACGCAGTCCAATTTCCTACAGAAATGTTGACCTAATTTTATTTTTCTTCTGTCCCAGTTTGAATTTTTGGCAGGAACCCTCCACACATCTTGTAGATTTTTCCCACCAGCTCTGGCTGAGAAGGTGTTAGTTTGCTTTTGTGCTTTTCTGGGATCAGAGCCATCTTTTCATGTAAGCAATCCGAGCTACTGCTCGGGATCGTGCTCTTCTGAGGACATGGCAGGCCAGGCTAATCTGCCCCTCCTCTTCCATCATGTTAGCATGTGTCAGCTGCTGCCCAGTAATTACCACCAGCCTGACTCTCACCCTGCTGGATTAATGTGAATACATCTTTCCACCATCAGCTGGATGTATTGTCTGGGGGAAGTATAATTTTGTGTGTAATAAATGAATTGTTCCTTTAAGTACATATAGTCCAGCTGTTCTTCCTCACTTTATCTGACACCATTATTTGCAAGCTCCAAATTCAGTCCAGGGTTGGCAGACAGGAAACTATTGAGATTCTCTCCAGATGTTTGCTCAGGCCAATAGACCTGATTTCATCGCAACAAAGAGTATTTTATCTTATTTGGATATAAGCTTTTTATGTATGTTCCTGATGCCCTTATTATTCTTCTGTGTTTGAGCAGAAAGTCTATAAACATCAAAGCACTCTGAATTTCTTTAGTCTGTTGTCTATTGCTTCTCAATCTATACATGACATCTTCAGCATGCCTCTTGCTGTGGTAAAGTATATCCAGGCTGTTGTATGCTTGGCCTTTCTTCAGCTCATGCTGAACATTCAGTCTTCTGCCTGCTTCCCCCATGAAGACCAAGCAGGTCAACCTGGGAACAGGGAACATAACATGAAACCCATCTCAGCTAAATCATCTGTCACCTGCGGTGGGGTTATCTCCTGCACTAGTCACTGTGGACTTCTTTTAGTGACTATGGAGAGAAACTGAGGTTTCTAAGGCATGAATAATAAGCAATGTTAGAAGTGTATCTTAGTATGGGAATTGAGCTTTGGAAGTGCCTGTTTTGAGCCTGTTTCTTGCCTGTCTAAAAATGAGCCTTGGTGACTAGCTCAGATATGGATGACTAACATCAGGGGGTTGAATCTCTTCCTGTGGTTTCCCTGTTTTTCCTTCATTGCTCATTCTTCTCCCCTCTCTCTGTAAGTGGAGTTTAAGCAGGCCATTTTCTCCTGCTGCTTCAGTTCTGAGAAGGTTGACTTCTTGAGCAAAATCATCCTTTCGTATTTTTTTGCTAGCTCTCATTGGGAAGATAAACAAAACACACAAAACAAATTACCCCAGCCCCAAACAAGATCATCCAAGCAAGCCAGCAGGATGTGTCACCCTGATAGTTTGTACGGGAGAACTGGAACAGCATGGAGACATTTTTCATATGTAACACCATGCGTGTATGTATAATTCCTCCCTTTCCAGCTCTGTTCTGTGTTTCTGGTGTGTTGCACGTGTTCATGGCATAGAATCTGACACCAGGAGTAAAACTCCCTCTTTTAAGGGGCTTGCTGCTTATCTCAGAAACAATGGTGTTAAATAAAAAACGTTGCAGGTGTTCCTAGAGTTTGAAGAAGCAGCATTCTGCTTGCAGTATATAATGTCCTTATGATTCAGGGTTGTGCTGAGCAAGACAAGCATGAGTTAAGGTTCTGGCCTGTGGTGAAATAAAGTTGTGTATCACTTGGGCTGCCAAGGTCTTTCCTCACACAACTTGTGTATTCTTGGTAAAACGCAGGCTGTGTTGGTGGATGTGATATGTCTGGTGCTACGAGCCTTGAGCGTGGAGTGTTGTGATGCTGTTTCATAAACATTTGCTGTTTACCTCCTTCGTGTACAGCCTTTTCTTTTTTTTAATGGCAGGTCTAACTAGGCTCCTGAGCATAGGCAGACTTTCCCCAGTGCTCAGTACCCATTTTCAAAGGCTGCACCTGTACTGCTGGGCTCGGGTGACCTCAAAGGCAGGTGTGAAAGCAGAGCTGTTCTTGTGTCCTAGTGTGACCAGGCTGTTACTTTCAGGGCAATACTTTAGGTGCTTCATCAGGCCTGAAAGCACATTAAAAGGTGTATTTTTTTGACATGTAGTGCTGGCCCCTTCACCTTCCCATATCCCATCTGCCCTGTGGCAGTGTCTCGTGCTAGTCTGTGGGCAAGCAGAAATTCTAGGGTAAAAATCCATGTTGTCTGCTGCAAGGGTAGATGAGATTCGTAAGCATCATTCAGGCGGGCTCAGTGGGGAATTTGAACATCTTGTGTTTGTTCTCAGAAGCACCTCAGCTTTCAGGAGGCTCCTGGAACCTGTCTGCCCAAATAGGTGCAGAGGTTGCTGAGATGGGCTGAGTGCTCTGACTGTGTTTGCTGAGGTGCCTCTCCAGTAGATGCAGGATTCTGAGTTTATTTTTGTGTTAGGATCTGAATTTTGTCACCCTTTCCTTGAGTCAGGACTTTGTCCTTCTGGTTTGTGTCCTGCTTCTGAATTGCTCCTTAGTCAAGTCCTCTGCATGTCACTCTTTAGCTGTGTCAAGGCACAAGACCGGCCCATAAAGACCTGTAATGGTCTTCATTTTTCATTAATCAGAGTAGGTCAAATAACACACGGGGGTTGTCGAAAAGGCATACCCTCACAGTGTACACCCTCATGGTACACTGAAGTCCATCCTTCTTAAACTAATGTGTTGGAGTGCTCTGGGAAGTGGAAATGCCAGAGATTACTCTGGCAGAACAGAGCTTAGAAAGGGAAAATCTTGGCACCAAGCAAACCTTTCCATTGCTTAGTATTCAGCCTTAGGACAAATTAATCTCTATTGAAATCTGCTGTACTTGCCACTAAATTTGTTGTCGCTTCTAAAAGCATCTCTTCTCCCATGAAGGGAGATGAACAGAAAGTGTGTGTGTGTGTGTATATATTTATATATATATATTTAATTTTAATGCATGCTAGAAAACTCTTTATTGTCTGTTTTATTTAGTAATTCAACATTAACCTTTACATTTGCATCTGTAAATAATGCTATAAAAGTGAACTGGGCCAGAGAGACCTTTCAGGAATTTGTTCTGTCATACAGCTTTAGGACTCAATCATCTGGTTAAAATTCAAAGTGGGTGCCTAGAATAAGTAGGTGAATAAATAAAAGTTCTTGAAATGAATAATATCCTCCTTATCTCTTTATCTGAAATCACCTAAAGGCTGCAAGTTCAATTTAATCCTTCTACCATCAGTCAGTCTGAGCTTTAATAGAAAGAAGGGGGGAAAAAAGTACTCAGTAGCTGGTCTCTGGTTTTTAACTTGATAGAGAGAAGGATGCTCCCTGAATAAGACACCGTAGGAGAGACGAGTAGTTAGGAAGAGATTGTGCTTCATGCCACTGAGCTGTCTGTAGATACTGCTGTTATGCAGCTGCAAAAGAAAAGGAAATGCTGGAGGCAAATGATAGAAGAGAATCTAAGGAAAGTGAAGTATTTTGCTAATCCTTTCCTCTCCTGGTGAGAATGGTTAATCTGTTGCAGAATGCTATGTGGATGCTAGTGCCGCTTGCACTTGCTTGTGAACAGGAGTGGGCTGAGGCTAAGCTGCCTGGAGCCCGTGATTTGTACAGCACCGTGGCTCGAGCAGCGCGCCATACCTGCCGTCAGGAAATGGAAAGGATAGTCAAGTTGTATGATGCAACTGATGCAACACTCAGTCTGTGTGCAGGGGTCCTTGCAGGTGTAAAACGATGTCAAATGACTCAAGTGATATTGCTGGGAGGCACCATGCTAACGTCAAGGCAGAGTTTTGACTCTTGGAGTGTGGATTTTCAATTATTATTTCTAAAAATCTGGATGTTCCTTCAGAAGGAAGGATGTGATGCCGTTTGGATAAACATTTGCTATTTACCTTCTTGATGTACGGCCTTGATATCGACTTCATAAGCCTATCCTCAAATCTGGAGAAGGAATTTTCTTTTCCTAGCTCCTTTAATTAAAAAAGATAAGCAATGCTTTATTTTGTATCTGTGGAGAATTCCTTTTGAGGTAGAGGATTCTCTACTGTACTTTTTTAGACTGTCACTGTGATTGGTTGACCAGAAAAGCAGAGGAAGCCCAGATAGCGTGGGCTTTTACTGCAGTATCTTACCTTATCTAGTGACAGTGCCAAAGAAATACTGCTAAATAGGAATACTCAGATTATGTCTGATCTCCTAGAGAACATGGGGCAGAAAAGCTCTCCTAGTATTTCTTACCACAAGCCCAGAGATGTTGGTTGAAGTCTGCATAATGGGAGCCCATTTCGACATGAAGATTGGAGCATGCCTGCTTCCATCTCTTTCCCCCTGATGTGCTTTATTCACTGGCAGCTTGAGCTGTCGTTGGCAGAAAATGGACATCCTGTTGGCATAAACTCAAAGGACTGATTCTTTTGTCTTTACACATACCACTTGCATTAGATAATTGATGGGGTTTGAATTTCAGTTTCTGATTTTCTTTTTGCTAGCTATACAGTAGTTTGGTTGTGTAGTTAAGTACAAATGTAGTAAGAATTAAACAGCTACTTCAGGCTTTGGACACTGCTCAAACAGCCCTTCCCAGTCACCTTTGTAAATTGTTCTGCGGCCCAGCTCTGATGTGGCTGCTGGATCTCCGTGGTCAAAGATGCTGCCCATTCGAGAAAGTTTAATATTCAGCGCAAGCACATACAGTTTATCTTCACAGTCACACTTAGCCATCCATCATAGCTGTGCCATGGTACACATCACTAGGGTTGTGAACCCGTCTAATCTGAACATGGACCTGCCTCTGATTTGTAAATCCAGTTACTCAAAATGAAATCAAATGCACAACCTTTTCTCAAATGATACCGTTTTCCCATAAAGGACCTAAATTTGGATATTACAAACATTCAAGTTTCTCAGCTCTGTTATCTACCTCCTTGGCCTACAATCAACCCTTATTATCTTAAGCCAGAATTTATTTCAGATTAAATTTATTTTAAATCCTGTTCAAAAGAGTGCCTGCTATTTATTTCCCTGTGATCTAGTTGTAAAGCAGAGTAGTTATTTCTCAAAGTGTATTTTTTTTTCTGAAGAACCAAACTTGCTCCAAGTTGGAGAAGAGGAGCTTACGTGTGCTTTGATTATGAGCAAGTGGGTTGTGGGTAATAAACTAGTTATACGGAGAATGGTGTTTGTGGTATTAAGCTGAGTATGCATGAAGCAAACTTATGTTTGAGGCTTAGTGTGGAGTTGCATGGAAATTTGGTTACATTACATTTGTTAGCCAGAAAGGCTCAAAATGATTGTTAGATTGAAAATTTGGCTTTCAAGAACCACCACTTCACTGTCTTTAATGTTTTGATTTCTAACTTATCTCAAAATTTAGACCTTGTTCTGAACATAGAAGTTGTAAATTAGGAGCAATTTCCTTTTCTTTCCCACACAGAAGAGAAATGTAACCCACACCATAAAAATGAATCGTAGGATGACCTTGGGTTGCTACCTACTGCATTATTGTCACGTTAACTAATCTAATTTGTCTTTCATTCTATTTAATGTTAGGAATTTACATGTCATCCATCACCTGCTTCCTGTTGGGCTGAAAAAGCCAGGGGGACTGCCAGCTTTGTCATATGGCAGCCAAAGTGAATGTGTTGACAGCTGAAATCAGGAAGCACAAAAATGTTTGAAAAGGTTTTGGAAGAGCCAACCTGCTTTGGAGCTTCAGCAGCTCAGTCTGGGTTAAACATGAAGGGAGGGGGTTGCCTTGTTAGCCTTCCCTGGCAGTGAGGCTGATGGAAAACTGTGCAGGACAATCCACTCCCCTTCTTTAATTTGAGCTGATTTTAATACTTTATTTAACGACAGTCCTTCCTCTTCCTCCTCAAAGTTTACACTTTCTCTCTTTTTCTGTCTTTCAGCTGTACGGCTCCATGGACTTTGGAAGAAAATGGCAGCTCATGCATGAGCGGGTCACTCCAAACAGGTTTTACTGGTGAGTAATGCCCTCAGGCTTTGCTTGCTTTGGGCAGGTCGTGGAGGGGAGAAGGGCATCTAACTTGAAGGGATTGGTTGCTTTACCTGAACACTAAGGATGCCCTTGGTTTTGGTTATCATCAGTGTTGTGTACTCAATCCATAGGACGCGTCTTGCAGTGCTATAGCTGAATGTCTCCACGTTTGTACCTCTTTCAAATCTGATAATAGTGGTGTCTTGTACAGATGAGTACAAGTCTTTTGATAATTGCAAACCTCCTACTTCTTCGTTATATACCTATGTTCCATAACACAGAGAACCTGCCTGGTGCTTCAGCAACAAAGTTATGATCACTGGATCTCCTATTTTTCAACTCTTCTGAGAGTTACTTTAGCCTACAACAGAGTCTTTGTGCGGAGCCAGCCACTCTGACCAGTCTCCTTATGCAACTGTTGGGAGAAAGGACGATTCAGACTCTGCTTTGAATCACCCTCTGGGGAGCCAGATTCTTTCTACTGACTGGTGAGAGCTCAGGATCTGCAAACAGTTTGCTAAAAATCTGCTTTATGACTATCTTACTTTGCATTTCCTAAGTGTCAGCCTCCAAAATTGGGAGAGTGTCTTAAAAGCAGATGATTAAACAAACTTAGTTCCTGTCTCCAAGCTCCTCTATTTCAACTGCCACTTTTCCAAACTTTTCTCCGCCATGTGAAGGCCCAAGAATTGCATTTAGAGAAAAAGAGAAAACCTGGCAGGAGTCTTCTGTAATTGAATCTAGTATTTGGGGCTTGAATCAGTTTCTTAATGCTGTACTAGATGCCAGATGATGGTACATGTGTGAACATGTAGAAGTGCTGATTTACAGAACCTGTGAATAGTTGAAGAAGTGCCTGGTCCTAAAGGCCAAAAAAGATCATAATATTAATTAACCAGAGGCTCTTATTTTGAATGGTTAAAACTATAAAAAGGACTTGGATGACTTAAGAATTGACTCCCAATTGTAAAGCATGTTATGTATATCTTAGAGTCAAATTCTCTTAGAAATTCTTGTGTGCCATTAAAAGCACCTGGAATCCAGGCCCAAAATATCTATAGATTAGATTTGTAGTATTTCCACACCTTGAAGTGGGTATAGATACCTCATGGGATTTTCAAATTGTCTAGGTCCTTCTGCAAATCTCTCTAAACAGCTTTAGACTCCCACATCTAAAACGTGGCTTTTTGGCACCAAGTCTGGAAATTTCCCTCAAAGTGCCTGTGGGTTTTGGACAATGTAAGAAGGTTTTTCAACATCTAGGAAAGGAAGTTGTAAGGCTTCTAAGTCACATAGACCTGCAAAATGTATCAAAGATCTAGAACCTGGTCTGACCGTGTCACTGTTTCACATTTCCATGGTGAAGGAAAGGTGGTTATGTTCTCCTCGTTGTGGTGGCAGGTGGTTGACCAACCTAACTATCCAAAATCCTTTGATTTTGCTACTCATGTTGGGTGTGCATGACAAAGGTGAGTGTAGGTCCTCTCCAGGTGTATCCTTCTGTGGAGCAGAATAGCTGGTCCTATGGGATAATTGTGCCCTACCCTTCGAATAGCACAGTTGAGCTTAGGGGAGAGGCTTTCTTGGAGGATAAAGTGCAAGGGCTGAGCTGACTTGGAAACAAAGGGTAATCTGTTTCTAAAGGAGAGGTTATAGTATTATGGGTTTTTTTAACTTTCATATAATAATGGTTAATGGAAATTGCCTGTTTGTCCATTTGACATCCAAACCCATAGACTCTTTTCCACAATCTACCTCATTTTTCGTACAGCATTTTGGCTGCATAGTTTGAATGATGCTTTTTAACACTGCATTATATAAAGACTCTGTTTCAAGTGTCTCCTTCTCTTAGAAAATGTAGAAGTCTTCTATAGTTAAAACTCGTATGGCATAGACCTAGAAATCTTTATTCCACTCAGAAACAGTAAAATCCCATTGACAATAAACTTTCCAAGAGAGTGAATTAGATTTTTCCCAGAGTGAGAAAGATTTGAACCAATTCATAGTGCAGGGGTCAGAGATGTTGAAATTTTGGAACATAATTACTCCCCTTAGCTGTCTGATTTCTTTCTTTTTCCCTTTCTTTCTTTTTAAAGCTGCAAACCATGATGGCTTACAAGCTCTGGCTTTTAAGATGTGTACAGAAAAAGAAATGCGAGAACACTTTAGCCTTGGGAATTTGATGATTTATTTTTATTAGGCTTTGAAAGAGGGAGAAAGTGAGTATAGCTATAAGTTTCAGAGGGACATGAGCTACTGCTCTGTGGAGTTCATCATCCTATCAAACACTACGTTATCAAACCTCTGAATTAAAACTTCCAGGAAAGGTGAAATAACAATGATAGGGAGATGCCAAAATCAGAGGTAAGCTGCTCGTTTGTGCCGCTCTGCCATGTTTATCAGTAGGGGCGCAGGTAAGCATCCTTCATCAAATGGGACAGTCGTCATCTGATCTGAATGCGGCTGGCTTTATCTGGGGCAGCCTTTGTCAACTGTTTTTGTCTTCAAAGCATGACTTTCATCTCTCAGGCTGCTGTGAATGGGCTTGTGAAGACTATAATCTTCACCTGGTTCATGGGATCAGTCAGCCTGACAGGGAGAGGTCTTTATTTTTCTCTCTGAGACCTTTCCAAATAATTATACCTTCCCTGAGAGAGCTCGGATATAGAGACTTTAAGGCCAGGAGAAAATTATGATTGCATCAGAACTCGTGAGGTTGGGATGTGAATTTTCACTCAGCAGAGTAAGCAGGACCTCTCTGTCAGTCATGGACACACAAGTCACTCTGTGTTTTGTGTAGCTCTGGCAGACAGCGTCTGTGATGGCTCTCCACTGGTCAACAACAAAGTCCTAAGCTCCAATCCTGATCTGTGCCTTTGCATCCTGGCTCTTGCCTTCAACTTCTTCCCTTAGTCCCAGATGTTGGTGCTAATCGTTGGGTTGTAGTTTTGTATTCTCATCCCGTATGGATGTCACATGTCCGGCAGTTTATGGAACGTCTCTCATCAGTTCCTGCAGCCAGCTCGGAGTTTGTACCTGAGCTGAGATTCACCTCTCGGCCACTCATAGTTATAAAAACTAGGATTTGAGATCTCTACTTGTAGTAGTGATTCATTTGTTAGCTACACCCACTGATGGCAGTGGCAGAGCTTGAACAGAATGTGTTACTTGATGTGAGTACAGGCATCCAAATTTGGCTCCCACGTGCCTTGGCCTCAGAGATTTTAATAACTTAGAATCCTGTAAAGCTGGAAATAGGAGCTTACGCTAATGTGATACAGAAATTCCCAGACCACTCATCACTCTGAAATTACTCAAGATGACTGGAACCAGCATGGGTGCAAAGTTTGTTAAAGACTTACTCAGTGTTCTTTTCTTTTAAAACACATTTCTGCAGCTCCCTCTGGGCCCTGTTCATTTTCTCCCACTGTAACTTAGACACCTGTGCTGTCATGTGGAGGGATATAAAAAATTCAATCCATATTTTGTACTGTAGGAATGTTGGGAAAGTTCCCTTGTCTGTGAAACACATGGCGTATTCTGCGCTGACTAAATACTGCCTCCGTTCAGATAAGAACTCAAAGGACTTGAATCGTCCTTCAGTTGCTTTGCTGCCTCTGCCTTTCCTGTCGTGGGACAACAGGACAAAGCAGGAGGGCAGGACGGTTTGGTTAATGGAGCATGCACCAAGCCTTGGTCAGCACTTTGCTGGACCACAGCTTTTCGGTGTCATTGTGGGTGACTCAAGCTGACTTTGCCTTGTTACCCCCTAGGTAAGACTGGGATAGGAGAGCATTTCTTTTCCTTGTTGGGTGTAATGGGTGAAGTACTCAAATATTGTGATACCAGGTGCTACAGCAGTGGATTAAGAGCACTGAAGGGCACTAGAGAGTTAAATGATGCTTTAGTGGAGTATGAAGTCCTTTTATAATCTTATGGCTTAATTCTTTAAAATGTGGAGTTCCACAAGGTGACCTCTGTTTCCTGGCTAATCAGCTAAATGTCTGTGAGCATCATCCCCTGTCCATCTGTCTTTCGAGGCCCTGCCTACGTTTGCTAAGCAGATGCGGGGATGGCCATCCTGTGCAGAAGACAGAGATATATTCCTTGGGGCATCCACCCCCTTTCTTGGGATCTCCCCAGGCTGCTCAGTGCTGGGGGACTCATTCGTGTTTCCTGCTTCCTGTCATCACTGGGGAATATGAAGCGGTGGATGTTGGGACCATTTTCCATTTTTTTTGCCTGGTACATCTAGACATTTACCCTTCTCTCGTGTTTTTTTTTTTGTTTTTTTTTTTTTTTAACTTGCTCTGTGGGACTTTGGGTAATTCTGTCAAAGCCTGGGAGTGGGAACAGTGGGGGAACCCCATTTGTGTAGAAGAGAGGGAGAAACCTGCACAGCATTTCTGATGGCTATGGGGATATTTGTAGCCCAGGATGAGCCCAGCCAATAAGAGACACTGAGATACACGCTAGTGAAAACACCAACAAGGCAGGAGGGGAGAGACAGCCGGAGGAGGAAAATAGGACATGCGCTAGCCTGGCTTCAAGGAGCAGCATTTGTATCTGCAAATAGGAGAAATGCGGTGTAACAAGCCGTTCTCAAGCACACTGCTGATTCCCTCACATTAGTCCCCCCAGAATTTTATTTTTATTCTTTCTGTGATAACCAACCAGATTTCTGGTTGTTTTGGTATTCATGAATGCCAGCCACAATCGTTTTGAACTCCAGGGATTAAAAATCAGGGGAAGGGAACAGGCTGTGCTTTCACTGGGAGAAGGGAAGGGGCTGTGCATCCACTTAGGCTGTGCTCTGGAGTTAGGGCTTTTCTGTCACAGTTGTTTGAGGCATGAGCCAGCAAATTTTGCCTCTTGAGTACAAGGTTTTCAGTCCTTTTTGCCACGATTTTGAATAAGAACAGTGATAGAATTTAGCCAGTGTATTTCTATTTATTTGCAGCTTGAATTTCATGAAGGCTATAGTGGAGGCTGGTTTGGATATCTGAGAGTAATGTAGCAGAAGATAAGGGATTTACCTCAGTGTTTCGAAAGGTTATGGCTTGGGTTTGGACCTGCAGTGAGGCAGAGGTTTGTGTATGTTTTTATTTCCTCATCTCTGTGACAGCACTGCTATTTCCTAATCCCAGTGCCAATTTGGGTCCACACAGACTGTTTCAGCAGCAGTTCCAGTAGTGACCTTTGGATACAGCTAAGGTTACCTTTACTTGACCAGTTTGCCAGCAATGAAATGGTTAGTCAAATATGTGCCTGTCTGTCCTGTAAATCCCACTAATCATTAACTACCAGATGGTGTCATTGCGTAGTGCTGGGGAAACATCGCCTGATTTTTTACAGCCAAGTTTAGTGTTAAGAAAACATAGTCTTGTAAATGTCAAATTGACTATTAAGTAATCCTGCATTGGAGTTTTTGAGAATTAAAACCATACCATACATGGAGCTGTGGATAAAAGGAATAATTCCAGTTTGGCAGCCATGGATAACACCACCTATAACATCACCGAGGCATAGACCCAGTGGCTATTCACATAGACCCCACATCAAGAACTGGATAGGGGACCTATTACTGGAGGCTTCTGGGGGCTAATGACTCATTTGCCTGGGTTAAGGGACTTGCTTCCCATGCCCTGCGGGTGAGAACACCTGGGAGAGGTTTTTCTCCCAGAGGGTAATGCTAACATAAATCTGGAATGTGTTACTTAAGCCACCATGACCATGAACTGTACTAGGCTGAGGACAAAATTTTCAAACCCTAGCCGTAAGCTCTGTAATAGGAGTTCAGGAGAGATGAGACCTTCTTTAAAGGTCTTGGCATATATTGAAAGATTTCCTTGCAAGGTCACATTAGTTAATTAAAGATCACAGCACCATGGGGATAATAAGGCTAATTTTATTTTCCCTTTCACTTAAAGATGGGCAAGTGGGGAAACTGTGAGATTAGGGATTTTCTTTGCCTTTTGTGTGCCTACAATTAGTGCAGTTGGCACTATAGATATTTAACATTTTCAAGCATTAGGTCATAGCTGACTAGCTTGTGATTACACAGTAACTCATCAGCAGAGATAGAAATGGACCTGGATGTAGAGTTGGGTACTTTTTATTGGCTGAAATAGTGTTTATTTTTGTTGAAAAGGTTTCAAGTCAATAAAGATATTTTAGAACTCATGTCAACATTATCAAAATGTTCCTCTCAAAAAATTAAACAAAGGAATATCCTGAAGTATTTGAAATTTTTTGGATGTTTTTTAGTGATTTTTTTCAAATTTGAATAATATCTCATTTTGCAATATATGAGCTTTTAAAATTCAAGTAGGGAGAGAGCACAGTCTGAAACGCAGTGCCTGGATAAAGCCAGCATGAAGGGACCCTGACTCCTGTTCCCACCTTGATCTTCTGTGATGCAGAGCAGCTGCTGGTCCCTTACGTCGCAGTTAGATGCTCGGTATGCTTAAAATGTGCTTCTTCATAACTGTGAACAGTAGCTTACAAGAGTGATCAACAGTTTGAGAAACTTTCTAAGTTTTACATTTTGCTTTTGTCCATGAGCTTGTTTTTTTCTTACACTTAATCTTATCCTGGTTTTCAGCTATAGATTGCTAAGCATTTTCCCAGGGATGTTGTGATAGGTTTCCTGGATATCTAAGAGTATAAAATCCTAAATGACCCTAAGGAAAGGAAAATCCTTCACTTTCTGTCTCTGGGGAACCCTGCAGGCCTGTTTCACAGAGGCCACATAGACCCCACCTGCTGTGTCTGTGCCTATGGTTAGTCCAACGTTCAGATTACCATTCCCTTGACCACAGTCTGTGTTGTTTTAAAACTAATTTATGGGAGATTGACACAAATAGTTGGATCTCAGAAAGCAGCTTTGTAGAAGGTGGCAAAACCCCTTAGTACACTACTGGAGGAGTATTATGGAATTTTTTTCTAGTTTACCTGGGACTAAAAGCAAAGATATTTGGGTTTCTGGGTTATATTTACACTTTTTTTCCTGACTAATGGCTTCATTGTACACAGGAAATTTGATACAACTGGTCTCTTGTACTATGGATTTAAGCTCTAAGTAGTAGCTGATGGAAGAACTCCTAAAGAATGTTCATTGCCTGACTTCGCTGTTGTGTGATGCTCCTCTCTGTGCTGCCTGCTTTCCTAGGAAAGTAAGAGCTTGACTTTGTAAAAGACCTGCGGGTGCCATGCTGTCAGGCTCCCTAGGCTCAAAGCTGGTTTAACAAGAAAAAGAAAATCATACTGGTTACAAGTATGTGATCATGAGGGGAAATAATTTAAAACACTTTAGATTCCTCCTTTAAAACCCATGAACTAGATAATAAATGAACCACAAGAAAAGAGCCACATGATAGCAAACTTGCAATTCATATACCACCTCTGAAATTCTGGCTGCTATCTCAGAGTTCTTTCAATGGGTGGTGTAATACCCTCTGGGAGGGCAATTTTGGAATAAGTCACCTTTGAGGAACTTTCCTTTTTAACCTCCTTTTGCCTGAGAAACAGCATATTTTGCAGAAGGAGAGATTACCCCTTCTCCACTAATGTAACTGTGGATGTCCTTACCTAAATACTGTCTGGCTTCTAGAATTTGCGATTTGTTGTGATTTTAGTACAATTTGTGATGTTAGCCATATTTATGATTTTAATGTACAGTGGCTGGCAGTGATATTTTTTTTTCTTTTAAAGACTGGAAAAGTAAGGGCTGAAATATTTTCTGTTCATTGGTTTTAAATTTAATGCTTACCACTAGTTGTCATATATTGTACTGTAGTTAGGGCTTTCAGCCATCAAAAAAAGCCTTTTGCTTTGGTTTCTCATCTATCAGGTTTCTTTATGTCCCAGGGGCCAGACTCTTCTCTTTATTTCCCCCATTGCTAATGTTGGATCACTTTGTAATCAGACCTCCCCACCCCGCTCTCTTGTGCCTACGTGTCTGAGACTGGAGCAAATCAGATAAACTGCTAGAAAGAAAGATCTAAGGAGGAATTTGTTGAGTATTTCCCCCAATTAAGACTGATCCCTGGACTGGGTCCCCAATACCACGTCTGTCTGGACAGTGCATGGTGGAATGATCTGTTTCCTTCTCATGCAACAGGGATAAGATGTCCCAACCTCATCCCTGTGTTTCACAGGCCAATGTGGAAGCTTAAATGCTCTCCTGCAGAGTCATGCAGCCTGCCCGGGCTGACTTCATTCTGTCTCTCCCTGATGCATGTGAACTCAAACACAAATTAATTTCAGCCTGTCAGTAACAGTCCCAGAGTAATTCTTTGTGATACTTTGTAGGAAGCAGTGATGAAAGCCAGCCCTCTAATTAATATATTGAATAATGCATCTCCCTGAGGCATATGGGGATCTCCCATACTGTCATAGCTTGGCAAAGCTAATCAAAAGCTGGGCTGCCAGTAGTATCATATTTTGTGCTCTCTGGCTAGCAAGGAATATTCTCCTGCTTTTTTTTTTTTTTTTTGTGTGTGTGTGTGGGATTGGGCTTAGGTTTTGGCCTGTGTTCTATATCACAATAATCTCTGTTTCTGGGCAAATGGGTGAATTTTCACTGTGGGAGAGAATGCCTCTTGCTTTTAGGTGACTCACAGAGAAATCTTTGGGAGTTGTTTTAAAAAGGCACCACTGTTCTGAGACGTTGAGGAACGACCTTTTCACTTACTCTGATTGTGGATATAATTTTCCAGCAATTTCATTCAGTGGCAAAACATCTGCTGACATCAGGGAGCCAAGCAGCTTTCCTGGACCTGGCCTCCCTGCTGTTCCAGGTCTCATCCCGGATGGCCCACCTGGATTTTCAGAGATGCACCTTTGTGTAGATTCCTACAGCTGCTCTTTCTTAACAGCAGCTGGAGCTGGAAGCATTCTTGCACTGGAGAAAGTTGCAATCTAATGGAGAATTTATCCTCAGTAAGTACATCAATACTATCAGGGACCATTTGTGCTTGAAACTAGATTTTCAGTCATACCTCAAAGCTCTTCAGGTAGATTTTCTCAAGAAGAATCAGGAAGGACCCAGATAAACTCCAGTTTCCCTGAACTGACTTCACCCTCTGAACCTTTGGAAGTTTGCCTGCCATTAAGTTGAACAAAAACAGTTGTTTTATTTAACAGAAGGAGCTGAACCCATGCTGTGCAGAAAGAACAGTCTTATCATGGCAAACCAGACAAGATGTTTCTGCATTCATTTAAACGTGAGCCATTTGTGTTGCTCAATAACATCCATTAAAGATAAGGAGGTCCCTCTTTATGCCTTCTGCCTGTTGGAAATTAACAAACTCTCTGAAAATGCCAATTCATCAGCAGTTATATGAGGCAGAATTCATTCCCGGCAAGAGAAGAAATTGAAACTCCCATCCTTTTGTTCCTTGGCATTCCCCCGAGCCTCCTCTGTAGAATGAGATGAGTTTAATTCTGCTATTGTTAGGCATAGCGAGCACGAAGCTACATCAGAACGTAAGAGTGGGAAGGAGTATCTTATTAGCTGCACTACAGGTTCTTTTAAATAACGTTGATTCAGTAACTTGTCTCTTGCTGATCATATCCAGAACAAGGACGAGAAGCCAATGAGTGAGTGAGGCTGTTTTGCTTGCATATTTGTAGTAAGCTAATTGGAATAGGAGATAGCAGGGGTTATCATGGCTCTGTAATTATCTCACAGATAATTGTCCTCCACTGGGCAGAAGGCAATGAAAACGGGATGTAGACACCTTCCCATGTTTAATGAAGTATCAGAAGTTCTTCAGCTGAGTTTGAGAGAGAGAAACATACTGACCTGTGACTGCCAGCAAGGACTGAGGAAATAATAAATAACACCTGTAGACTTCAGAGCTTATTGCTGTAGGTCTGGGTTTTCTCCCATAGGAGAAAATCCTGCTTTTTATTGGAAAAAAATAAAGAGAAACAAGCCAAAAACCCTGCCAGATTTTTGGCCAACGGGTGCAGAAAGATCCTGAGGTTTTGCTCACAATATTTTTTTTGGTTTTCAGGTTTTGATTGAAAATCTTTGAGGGAAGGAGACATGTTCCATTACAATATAGATTTTAGGGGTAACCTGTAGTAGTGACTCCCTAAAGCCATTTCTGGATCTGCTGTAGTTTCTCTAGAATACTTTTTTTTTTCTTTCTACAAATCATTCGATTTGAACAGTGCGTTGACACTGGAATTTGCCTCAAGGCTAGAAAACAGCAGAGTATTACTTTTCATTTGGCCTTGTACATTTCTTTCCTTTTATTGCTCATCTATAACAACAGATTAAGAACCCAACAAAGAGAAGCTCTTGATTTGCCTACAGCTTGACCATACATCTTTACTTCTTGACGTGCGGGTAGCACAAACTCCCATTGCAACATTCTGCGCTGAGCTTTCTTACTTGAAAAGGGTGATGCTTTGGGGATAAGGATGCTTTTGGAGTCTGCCACTGGGAAGAGCTGGGAGTGCACCCAGTGCTCAGCCCCATGGGCAGCCTTGTCTGCTTATCGTTGGTGCATCCATCTGACTCGAAGTGAAGGAACTCACAAAAGCTCTGTGGTTTCCCTGGTCTCTCCTGCCACAGTGTCACTCTTCCACTGAGAAACCGACCTGCAAGCGGCTGTGGCCATTTTATTCATCTCCTCTCCATTCTGTCTGTGAGGATGCTTCTGTTTTGGATGCAAACCTGTTTTGTCATGAGACGCACGGTCATCTGCAGACCTCCTGTCACCATTGCTTTTACCCATCATAGCCACGCAGACTTGCTGTTTCTACAGACAGAGCCTGTCTTTGCATATCTGTCTGCTGCCAGAATCCTTTTTGTTTCCTGCTTTTTTGTCTTTTCCTCTTGTGGATGTCGGGACAAATGAGCATCTCACTCTTAGAGGCTAATTGAGTGTGATTTGTTTTGGGCAAGGAGACACGTTGATGCATTTATGCTTGCTGGTCCAGAACAGAGTAGTTTATTCTCCTCTGTCTTTCTCTTCCTTCTACTTCTTCTTTCCTCTCTCTCTCTTCCTTTCCTGGCTGATGGTTAAAAGTCAAAGAATAAAATAAGCCATTTGTTCTCTTTAGGTTAGCATCTGAAATGAAGAGAAACAACTGTCACAAAAGGTGGTTTGTGACAGATATGTAGTTTTTCACATTGCCTTTCTCCAAAATGCATAAACTGAACCACAAATTTATTTCCAGAATGTTAGAAGTTATCCCAGGGTGATTCTTCACAATATTCTGCAACAGGGAACGTGAAGACTCATCCTTCCTTAATTAATACAATGTACAATGGCCATAGGCATATGGGGCTCATCAGCATATCCTGTACCTTTTGCTTGTGCCAAGTTTCATACTGGCATCCCCTCTTTGGACAATATAAGATTTATTTTTATTCCTCTACTGCTGCATTCATTTATTAAATGATGCTCTTGCGCTGAAGCTTTCCAGAGGCACTATATTCTGCCTAGGACTCTGTTAATAGCTGAATCACTGAGCCTTAGCGTTTCAGGCATGTTGTAATTTCAGTCAGAAAATGTTCATACAAATGAGGGCAATTAAACATACAGTGAACTGAGAATCCTTATTTTGGTGTAAAACATTACTTGAGCGGGTTGTGTTTAAGACACTTTTGCTAGGAGACAAACTCAAAGGAATGTTATGA